>NW_025335409.1:4576421-4724290 GCF_004798865.1 Varanus komodoensis
AGTGAGAGAGAGAGAGAGAGAGAGAGAGAGAGAGAGAGAGAGAGAGAAACCAGCAAAATGCATGGATATTGAGCTTGCTAACATTTTTACTTCCTGTTATTATGTTTGAATTAACAAATGAGTCAATGTGTTGGCAACTGGGCAAGCTAGAAGAGAGAAGGGGATTAATGTAAATGAAATGATTGCCCTCAATCAAAGGTTAAATCACCTGTGAAAGTGCAGATACCAGCTGGCTTGTACCATCTAAGTCTTCCACTGAAGCCCTAGAGCAGTTAAATATCTGCAACTTGGACTACAGCCTGTATTAGTATTTTTTACTAGACACTTACCATGAAAGAAGGTTGTATATAGGATTCCCCCAGGCTTACCCAGCTGTCCCTCCTTCCCTACTTTTTCATGTTTAAAATTCTGCCCTGCTTCTGCTTGTCCGTTTAGAGAAGAACCACTTACTCAGTTCCTGGGTGGGCAAAGAACATTCAACTAAGGTCACAGTTCTTTCATAAATGCAAATGTTTGTGCTTGCTTTCTCATCCCAGGAGTGTGTGTGTGTGTGCACGCGCTATTGATAGATAAAGGGATGGGAAGATGGGAGAGAGACAGTCCTATATTTCCTAATCTTTGCTACATATATATTTTAAAGCTTCTGCCCAGTCATCCAGAACAGTATGATAAGCTGCTAGTGTCTGATGGCCAGATCAGAACCTCGTGAAGGCAAGAATCATATAAACTATCATCTCTGCAGAAGAGCAACAAATTCAGCTGCTGCCATTCACACGGGAGAAGTAGTTATGGCTGCATAAATGTCAATAGCTCCCACCTTTAAGCATTGATTCATAAATTCAGTGCCTCTGTAGTATTCCTAATAGGTCAAGGAACCCACCAGCAGTCCTGCATAGTTCAAGGGGTGATCACATCATGGTGCACTTTAAATGTGTGAAATATGGCTGGGATGGATGCATCCCATTATCAGATTGTCACAATGCAAACCACAGCAGCAGTGCACTTAGACTTTGTGCGGACAAGGCATCTTCACCTGCCTGGGACATGGCAGAAAGTCCATGGGGACCTCCACACACTTCTGATATTGTTTCCTGGGACCACCACGAATGCAGATGGACCTGTCATATAAGATATTTCCAGGGCAAGCAAGATGGATTTGCTTTTTTAATTGTGCTGGGTTGGAGACATATGAGATTGCCTCACACTAGTGCTGGTTCCTTTCCAGAAGCAGATTTGGGAATGCAATCATTCAGTAGATGTGGATTTTTTTTATGATGGTATCTATTGCTGACTGTCAGATCCAATATTCCTTGAAAGCCAGTGAGGCATCATGGCTTGGGTGTTGGACTCTAGTCCCCACTCAGTCATGAAACTCCCTGGATGACTTTGGGCAAGTTGTGGACTCTCAGCCTAATATACCATGCAGGGCTGTGAGGATAAAGTAGAGAGCAGGAGGATTACATAGTTGGTTGAAAGGATACTTGGTTCCTTTCAAGACAAAAAAAAATGGAATATAAATATATATTTTTAGTCTCTCTGTGTCAGATTTAGTTAACATCTCACACCTTCCTGGCACTGCCAAAGCTCTGGTCTATGTCTATAATATGAAGTTTACCCATACAGTCAATGTAAGTGTTTCTTTGCTGCTCTTCTCACTAGGAACATGCACACAACCACCTCCATACATTGAAGCAATGCTCATTCCACCCACTCTCATCACTGCACATGACTACCACAATCACCTGGCAGATGCTCATTGACATTTGTGGGAAAGAGTTTCCCATGAGTCCAAATGCAATGAGGGGAGCTTCTGCATACATACAAGAAAGGAAACCTGCTGGTCAGGGCCCTCACTTAAGTTCAGGGGCTCTCACATGTAGCAAAGTATGCACCAAGATCTCTTTTCGACTAACATTTAAGCTGTTTATCTGGAGAATGTGATGGCCAGCTCTCCTCCCATGAACTACTCTGTACATCCATTCAGTATATGACTAGAGTTAAGTTAATTGCCTGGTTTTCAAGAGAATATCTCAGAACAAGCAGATGAGATGATGACGAAAGCACAGGTGGTGGAATAGCTCCCTTTCACCTGACTAACATTTAAAGGCATAGTTGGTGGTGGTGTCAAAGAAGACCCTGCCGACCCTGCACCTGTGCATGACAATCCCATGGAGCTTTTGGAACACCCATGGCACCCTGGGCAGCCTGGTGGGACAAATCTGCAAAGCATGAAATGCAATTTGCATTAGGATGGTTTTGGGAAAAATACTAGAAGTCCCATGGGTCTCTGCTAGGAAACTCCAGTTGTTTTGGCCTCAAAATAACCAGGTGGTTGGAGTGTCTGAATAAGGAATCAATATTTGCCCTTATCAGACAGGTAACATCCCTGGTCAACATAGTAATTAATATCTATTAGGGAAAGGAACATGCCCATGTTGAATTGGAGGAAGATGTGGTGAGGCACCTATTTAAGAAACCAGTTTTGGATTCTTCTATCTTTAGCAAGTACTGCTCAGTCCCCAGTTTGCCAGTATGGAACAGAGCAATCAAGCAAGTGGTCGCTAGGCAATTTTGGGCACTATTAGATCAAGTTGTTCAGCTACTTTTGTACAGCTTTAGTTTTCAGCCAGGTTTGCAAGCCTCGAGCATCTGAGGAAATATTTATAGCAAGAAAAGAATAGGCTTGCTAACTGTCTTGATTTCCAAGTGGCTTTCAGTATTGAGCATGGCATGCTTTTGTACCCATTCTGTGAAATGGGAGCTGGAGGCATCACTTTATACTCATTCTTCTCCTTCCTGAAGAATAAGAACTAGACAAGCTCTCTCTCTCTGGGAGTTGTCCTGCAGGATTCCTTGGGGCTACATTCTGTTTCTTGTTCTTAAACAGTATAGATGGATGAAGCACTGACTGGGATACAATGAACCCTTCCAATTTACGTTCTACTAACATCACATGATTGTGATAACTTCATGCCCCTTTCCTTCTTTTTAATTTTTTTAATCAGGTCAAGGCATTGCAGTAGCATCCCTGAACATGCATTGGAGATTGGTAATGAGGATGAGGATGGATACAGGGAAGCTTAAAGCAAAACGGAAATAACAAAACTAAAGAAATAAGTGAACCAATCAGCAGGGAAAATACTGAACCTGGATCAACAGAGTACTTTGGTTTCCAGGCCCACTTCAGTCCATTTGTTTCCAGGCCCTGTAAACAGATGCTATCTAAGGCAATACCCATATAACTCCTACCTGCTTTTCAAAGATTCAGGCAAGACAGTGAACACTTGTTTCAGGTAGCATATTTTATGGTATAGTACTGCCAAATATGAACAGGGCTTTGTCTGCAGTGGCCTCAGATCTGTAGAATGCACTTTTGATCCACCTCAGTTATCACCTTTGGAAGAGAGATAACAAGTTTGTTTAAAGAAATGCCATGACACCTTTGGGAACTCGGTTTTTGACAGAGGACAATTGCTGCCACATCTTATTTGTTCTTATGTGCATTTAGTTTTGAGGATGATTTAAATTTTAAACTACTTTGAATATACCTGTATGTATTAAAACTATAAACGTACATCAAACCTATAAGTGGCTCTTAGAATTGAGCTGCTACTCAGAACTGACAGCCTTATCAATGAGCTATACATTCTTTCATTAGGACTTTTGGGGGAAGTGACAGGAGAGGAATAGCATTGCACAGTGAGGTAACCCTGCTGATATATGTTTGAAATAGTGAGAATTTCTTGCTGCATCAAATGTTTCCAGGACATCTGATGCAGGAAGAGGTGAGCAGGGGAAGCGCACACATTCCCCCTCACCACCTGCACTTTGGGGCAACCTTTTGCTTTAACTTAAAATTGCTGCTGAGATGCACACAAATTTGACAGCACTCAGAAGACTTATTATACTCTGCTCAAATGTACTAGGCCATGGCAATTGTAGCTTATTTTACAGGAATAAATGATGCAAAGATGCCCAAGGGGAAGAGTAACATCATGGCTTGATCATTCCTTTGTTAAGAACAGAGGCTGAAAGCAAATTTACTCCCATAAAAGAGATTATTCACACACAATATTTCAGTGTGTTTCTGCAATTAAAGTAATACAGGGGACAGTACAAATATATGGTTTAGATGCCAAAAATAGCAGTGCTTTTATTCAAGAGAATGAAAAGAAAGCAGAATATGCCTAGAAATTAAAAGGCCTACAATGGTCAGGAGAGATGCATTTTGATGTAATGAACTGGACTATGAATACTCATTCATGACTGGCCCCAAATCACCCAGTTGGGTCCATGGCTGAATGGGGACTAGAAGCCAGGTCACCTGAGTCCCAGTCCCATGCTCTTAACCACTACAGCACACTGACTCTTGTGCTTTTCAGTCACTTGATTTATGGTGCAGTTTTATCACCCTCATGGCAGATGTTCCTAAGCTTTTTAAACCTGGCAACAGGCGCGGGGGGTGAGAGAGGGAAGCTCAGACACCAACTGGAAATGGCACAACTTGATGGCTTCAGCCTCTGTCTTCTCAGCCTCCAACAAATCCTTCCTTTTACTCTAAGACCTACTTGTGACTCTGAAGATGGAGGCAGCTAGCATGGCACTTTCCCACACTAGCTGTGAAGGGGGAGGGGCCTTAGTTTTCAGACTCCAAAAAAATCCTTTGGGCTCCCAGAAGGTGATGGGAAATAATAGGATCACATACTTAAGGGGGGGGGGGGGTTGCCTGTTTTGTGGTCCTTTAGGCAAACATTGAATATGTATGTGGTATAGAAGGAGACAGGGACAAGACTCTCATGGAAAGAGAAAAAAATATTTTTTGAAAGTAATAATAATAATCCCTCCATCCATGCCTTTAATGAACTAAATAATGCCAAGATGGTATAAATAAACCGGCACAGTTGGAATGAGATAACATACATAGAGGCCAACTCACACAGAGTAGCATCATCAAAGAACAATTAAAATGAGTGTTAATTGTAATAACAGCACAACTTCAAGAAATAAATGTTATCTAACACTTAAGAAAAAGTTTGTATGTGATACTTATTTCAGGTTTCTGCATGTCCAACTGTAGAACTCATTAATTTTTACCCTTATATATTTGGAAGTATTATTTGTAGCAAAGATAGTTAATGAGAGTGATCAAAATATGGATGTGTGAGAGATTCATTCCATCAAGGTTTGTGTTTGTTTATGTTTTTATTTTGTGTGTTTGTTTTTATACTTCATACCTCCTGAATGCAAATGCAGACCCAAACATACATTGCAGTCAGAAAATCAGAAATCAAAGGAAGTGCTCAACAAAATAGGTACATCAGAAAATATGCAAAGAAATATTTATTATTTTTATTTATTTAGGAGGCTTCTATGCCTCCCCATTCACCAAAGCCTCGGGGTAACTCACAACAATAAATAAATAATCAAAATATAAAAACAATATAATTTGAGTTGACCTGGCCAAAGAATAAAATAAATAAATATTATTAACAATTGAAATAAATCTTAAATAAAAAGGTCTTCACCTGGCACCGAAAAACCAATAACGACGGTGCCAGGCGGACCTCTCTGGGGAGCGCATTCCATAGATTGGGCACCACTGCAGAGAAAGCCCTCCTCTGAGTACTTACCCTCCTAATATTCTTCACGGAGGGTTCCCGGAGAAGGGCCTCTCCCGCTGATCTCAAGGGGCGGGCGGGCATATATGTATCCATGTATTCCCAAAATGTATACACTTAGCTAATGGGTACATACATCTAAAAATGTGTGTGTTGTGCCCAACATGCAGGTATTAATGCACACAGTAAGAAAAATATGTGCAAAATCTGTATGCTTTCTGAACTGCAACTTTTTGTGAAAAAGAACAAAATAAACTCTACCTCAGAAAACTGACATTCTTAGTAAGAGCAAGTCTTTTTCTAAATACAAATAGTAATGATTACCTGAGTTTAGGCTACAACAAACAGTCATTGCTATTTCTGACCTCATAAGCACAGGAAAGAGCAGAAGGATAAAAAAGAATAAGATCACATGAGCCTGGCCAAATGCTAAGGCAATCAATAGATGTCCTTCTTTAAGTCATCTCAACTTCTGAATTTAGGTGGGCAATGAGAAGTGAGACAGATATAGAGAAGCAATCTTATAGTCCAGTATGTCCAACACTGACTGGCAGCACATGTCCAGGGTTCAAGGAAGGATTTTTCCTGCTCAGCCCTACCTGAGAACCTTGGAATTGAATGGAGAAGCTTATGTGTGAATATAGGTGCTCTTCCACTAGGTTGCAGTTCTTCCACTTTCCAGTTGCCATATATGGTATTTGACCAGAACTTCCCAGGTAGAGAGGCCCCATGGAGATGCCCAGAACCCACCAAACTTGAAAGATTGTCAGCATCCTATGAAAGGTAGGAGGAGTACAGAAGCACAGCTAACTGGACTTCAGGCCCTACAGGTTTCTCACAGCAATGTATCCTAACCTATCACTGTGGCTACAATTAATTATTGTATTGAAGACCTCATTACTGTTCTAGCTGTTGTCAATCCAACCCTGTTTGTTTGCTTTGATTTTTTTAAAGGTTAAACATGATATATTCCAATTTTTCAAATTATTTCTTTTTGGACAGTTGCTTTTTTATTGTTGAGAACTACTCTGGGAATTATCAAACTAATTGATGGCACGTATTTTTTAGTATTTAAAAATATTTATTGACTATTTTTAAATTAGCACCAATATTAGAGAACAGACACTGTAATATCCAAGACACAGAAGTTACATAAAGAAAGATTCAAAGTGCATGGTTGCAATTCTATACCCACTTACCTAAGGGTAAGTCCCACTGAACTTAAGAGAACTTAAGAGAAACCCACTCAGGGAAGCTTCTGGCTAATGATGCACGATTTTTAAAAAATCTAATAGAGGAAGAAAGAAATTAAACTTACTTTTGAGTAGGCATGTGTAGGATTGAGCTATGAGTATCTTAAGTAATGTGAAGTAACAAGGCCTAAAACTTAGCATCTGTCACATTCTTTCTTCACTTCCTTTATTATAAAAGTCTTTATTCAATATATTAAATTCTCAGTACACTTTACATAGAAAATAAATGCAGACAGTTAAAATAGCAGGGAAAGTAAAAGCTATGCGCATGCACGCGCGCACACACACACACACACACACACGCTGAGGAACCACTCCTAATGTTGTCCAAAGGCTGGCATTGGAGCCATTGGAAGCAGTAGAAGTGCTTAGCAGTAGACTTATAGAAGGGTCCACAAGTGCATGTGTCCCACCGCTGGTGAAAGCCAAACTGGGACAGCCAGTCATGCATATGTTCCCGGGTAGCTGTGCATCCCTTTAAGCAGTGATTTAAATGAATCGCTGATAGCACAGACTGAAATATGAAGCTCTTGGTCGATTTAATTAAAAATAGCTATTTGGATTCCGATTTAATCATAGTTACAGTAGACCTATTGAAATCAATGGAACTAAAGTTAAGGTGTAATTGATTGTACATAGGCTTCTGACATGACTTTTCCTGTTGGAGTGATGGTGATGCTTCCTCCATCTCTCCAATCCAAAGGTTTAATAATACCCCTCTCTATCCCAGTACCTCACAGCATTTTCTTCTACCTCAAGCAAAGGGAAGCAATTTTTCTGCTATCAGTTTTCTAAAGAGAAGGAACTGTTCTTGAATCCTAGAGCTATTGTTGCTTAAGCCTTTGGGTATCAGCTTATCACATTGAAGTATCATGACATTCAGAGACATTGGTCTTAAAAAACGGGCTCGCCACTTTGTATTTTAGCATATAACTAATCTGCAGTGAGCCACTGGAAAACTATATCCATTGTTATAGGTAGCGTTTAGTACTTGCTTCCCAAAATAATTTATCTTTCATCCTCAAGACTTTACGCAGAGTCAATTGTCTAAATACAATATTTCTTCTTCATAGATTCTGAAAACCTTCAAGACCCTGTACACCCAGCTAATACCAGATGACATGATTTCATTGTTCCCTCATAAATACTGTGAAGCATATAGAAGAAAAGTTAATTGAATGGTTTAGCTTTTTCCTTTTCTTTTTTCTAAACTCCATTACGTATTCCATCTTGAAAATTTTCAGCTTCATCCTTCAGTGATCTCTTACTTCTCCAGTGTTCAAAACCTTTTAGAAATGCAGTTAGTATCTCTTGATACAAATATCTATTTCAATTTTCTCTTTCCATTCTAATATCCCTTTTATCTGTTTTACAATTTTTCTTCATTCTTCTTGGCTATCTGTTTCATCTCTCTGAATTTTTAATATCCTTTTTTGTCTTTTTTTAGCAGTTCTATATATTCTCTGCAGGGCTTGGCAATTGATAGCTCTGAAAACTGATTCTGACTATTAATTTTAGAGTATGTTTATTTCCATTAACTTGATACTTAGATGGCATTAACTTATGCATTGCGCTTATCCACTCTGGACTATTTTAAATACTTCTCATTTAAATGATTTACTAAACATATTCCAGTATTTTTTTCTATTTTCCAAACCATTCTGTGTAAAGTCGCTTTATTTAATATCAAATTATTTTGCCATTCCACAATGCTTCATTCTTGGAAATCTGATTAAACTTGAAATCTACATTATTATGATTTATTGGCTGAACTCAGGTTCTTATTGTTACTGTTTGTTTATTAATGTTATGTACGACATTAGACTTCCTCAAAGATCTTCCTAATTAGAGTTGGTTCATGCATTGCTGTGAAGCAAGGAACCTTTAGTGATGGACAGCTCCTGCTTCTGTTTACCCACTCTTTCACTGCGGACACTTGTAGAATTGCAGTAGTATAATCCTTCACTTTCTCCAATAAATCCTTGATGTTGTTCCCTAATGCCAAATCCTTACTCTAATTTGGCATTAGGGTGGGAAGCCTAATATTGACTCTAACCAAATTTGCTAGGATGGTGATGGTGGTGGTGATAAGAAGCAAAATTATACCCACTGCACATCTTATCTGATGACCTGAAGTAATGCTTTCTGTGGTTTAGATTTAGATGTTCAAAGTCTCTGAGATCTCCAGAACTCTTCATCAAGCATGATCTTACGAAAAGCAGGATTGGCAGGAGGAAATGAGGTTGGGGAAGCGGGGCGGGGACTGATAGTGGTAAAGCAAGGATAACCAAACGTGCAATTTTCAGGTTAGTCAGGATTCTTCACATTCTTCCTGAAAGTTTGATTTCTTCAACATGAGCCACTTCTCCCATCACAAAAAAATGTGGCGTTTCCATTGCTTTCTTTTTTTCTTTTTGTCTTTTTTTTTTTTCCGCATTTCTCCCCAAAGTGCAAAAATGCTGGCAGGGGTTGCATATTTTGGCACAAACACAGATGCATAAATGTATATTTGTATTTTATTAAAGTAAACATGAGTTTGAGAATTGTTTTTAAGGTCATGAACACTGTGGTCATGCTTGTGTTCTTGCTTGGGATTGTGAACAGGAAATGCATGATTTGTAGACAGTTATGAACTTGCCCTGCCTCCTTATGGTGAAGTCACAGTCCCTACATGTTGAGAGTCTCAAGATGAAGCTGAGGAAAAAGAGTTCAAAGACAGCTCAATTGGATTGTGCAGTTAATAAGATGGACCTGGAGCCACCTTAAAACCAGAAGGAAGAAAACATTGGACCCACCTTTGTGAAATATTAATTTCAGCTATTATTCAGACTTTTCCATCCTGAGCTAAGTTCACTGGCCCCTTTCACCAGTGGATCACAGACAGAAATTGGGCAAACTTTATATTAACCAAGCTAGATACATTTTTATATGCTGTACTCGGTAAAGAAATGTCAATTGAAGCTAAATTTATCTAGTAGCTGGAGGAGATGAACACTCAGATAATAAAGTTCCAGCATGACATGGTGTAAAATCTTTTTCTTTCAGTTCAGGGTCCTGTTTTAGAATAGCTAAATTTGATCTTTTACACATGGCAAAAGCCCCTCCAAAAGTAGGAACATTGACAGTAAGAAAAAAATCCAAAATTCATATTACTGTAATACCCTTATTAGGCCAAATGATCCCAGTTCTCAAACGAGAGAAAACAGAGACTAGAGACAGAGAGAGAATTCCCAAATCTTTTATAAGGCATGTTACTACAAAGAATAGTTTGGACTGGGGAGCAAAGGGGAGTAGGGGAACCTGATGATGGCAAGTCACAGTGGACCGGTTTCCATGACATGATAGCCCACTATGGCTTGGTTTATCTATGGGGACTGTTGCATCATGATGAGCACCCACAGGTTCTTTATCGTATACATGGGCAGCCAGCTTCCCATGGATTTTCCTGTCATATTGTGAAAATCCAGAAATCAGGAATTGTTTGAGGGTTCAGCAAGCCTCAAATAACCCATGTTAAATCCCACATGATGTGACAGCCCCATGGGTAAATTAACCCACTATGAGTCTTGCCATGCAAACCAAGTCAGTGTCCTGATGGTGAGGTCCAATATTCTTATTCAGATGTCCTGTTCAAGGATCCAAGAGAACACACACGGGTTCAAAGTGGATCCTGGGATGTGGTTATCCATGCAAACCCCACCTGTCCATCTCCAGGCATATCAGCCTTACTCACCTGAGTTCAGGCCTTGCAGTGTAGAACTGTCAGTTTCTGAAAAGAAGGTCTACTTGTGTTCTTCTGAACCCAAGGAAAACTCACAGCAACCTATTAGTAACCCTGATGGGGCAGGCCCACAATCTCACAGAGATTTCTACTTTTTCATTGAAATGTGAGCTGAACCCATTCTTCCTTTATTCCTTAACAGTACAGCAAGAAAATAGAAATACAATATATTTTCAGAACTGAGTCATGTTCTCAGAAAAACTTTGGAGCCCCTCTGGATAAGAATGTTTGGTAAGGACCTATACTGTAGCAGAAGCAAAGAGGAAGAATCCACTGTACCATACATCACAATTGCAATAAACCAATTCTGGCCCCATCAACAAAAACATGTAGACTAGAAAAACAATACTTGTGACCATTCTGTTTGATTAGAAAACTGGACATTACATTTGATTCCATATTTATTCCACAAATGTGTATGCCGCTTGCCATCAAAAGTGGTGAACATAATGGTAATATCAATACTGAAATATAGCAATGCATTGCAGTGCTAAAATATTAATGGCTGAGCAATAACTGGTGGGTCATACCACAGAGAACACTTGCATAAATAAACAGATCTGAAGGATCAATCAAAACCATGGACACCTGCCTGATCTCGGACATATATTTGAGAGTGAGGGTTCTATGATACTGATTGCTCTATTACTAGTGGTCGTAAAGTGAACCTCAGGACCATGTGTTCCTTCTGTAGATTGCAGAGATGAGTTATACAGGATAAAGTTATCAGTAAGCTAACCTGGCCCTAAGTAGTTCGGTCTTCATATGTTAACACACTTTAAACTTAGTACAGTGTTGACAGCCAGTGTAGCTCTTTTACAAAAGGAGTAAAATGCCGTTGAGAAGAGTCACCTATTAGCAGCACCACGACTGTATTCTACATCAGCAAAAGGATCCAGACCAAGTCCGAGGAAGGTTCGCATGGAGCACTCTCATGCCTAGACCGCTAGACTGGAGTACTACCATGCCTAGACCATGGCTAGTTATCACAATCCAGGAACTGACATTCTTGATGGCAGCATACTGGTTAGAAGGCACCCCAGCTACCAAAGCTACTTAGGCATCTCCAGGGACTATGCATAGCTAGAAAAATCCCACAAAATGTGTATCTATTTCTTTAGAGGGAGTGCAAGCCCAGCTGGACCCATATCTTAGTGGTAAAAATACTGGAAAGGTATGGAGGAGATAATCATTTCAACTTATGAAATACCCACGCTACTGTTGGTGTTCCCAACACCAACCCTCTCACCTGTCTGTTTTCTTTCTCTGCATTATCTCCATTCCAAATTTACCAAGCTAGCAGTCAAAAGAAGGAAACTGGCACCAGTGAAGGCTCATAAAAGCCAAGGGATCCATCTCATTTCCTGCTGCTGTAATGAAAGCTTTTGAACATGTTCAGAGCATTAATTTCTGACAGGAATTCTGGCAACAGCAATTTTTTATTCCTTCTAGCTCTAAGGGAAAAGATAATTTTGCAAGAAAACTGAACTGGCCTTTAGACTTGAATGAAATGTGAGACATATCCTAAAGGGACAGAGTCATCTGAGCTAGGGTATTCATGAAATCAAGATGCAGTTCAGACCCACTTCATACAGTCTCCTGATCGGACCAATTTGGAGGCCACCTGCATTGACTCAGGCTATGAAAAGAACCTTGTTTTTGAAATGTGAAGTTTCAGGTATGAGAAAATCAACAAAACAGAACCGAATGATATGTGTGAGTATACAGGCACCTTCTAAGTCAACAAAGGATGTCACTTTTCAGAAAACTAGGTGCAGGGGGTTTGTTCAAGTAGCCCTACATTTTCATTTGCAAAGGTCCTGCCACTTTCTTTCTGTCTCTCCCGGGCAGAATTGGATGAAAAATGAAAGCAAGTATTTCTGAACGAAAGAAGTCTGCCAGCACTCAGACAGAAAGATGCAGAACAGGTTGTGCAAGGGTAGATTTCTAAAGTCTGCAAGCTTTAAAAAATAACTTGCTTTATTTTTTGTGTTTTTTTCTTCTTTTTGTTGGGAGGTGGTCATTAGAATATAAAAAATCATTAATCATTTGGATACCCCTAGCTAAATAACCAGCAACATTTCAGAATGATAGGTGCTACAGGTGGGTGGGGAATGCAAAAGAAGTCTCAAGGAGACTTTCCTTCTCCTTTTCTGTGCATGTTTTCCAGGTAATTTGTATGGAAACCAAAGACATCACAGAGTTGTCCCTAAGCAGTGGTAGAAGAAAGACCACAGGTGGCAAAACCACTGCCTCCTCCCTTCAGCCAGGCTCCCTGGCTGCCTCCACCCCTTTCTAAGGTTTTGTGATGGACTCATACACCAAAGGTTGTATTTTTTATTTATTCAATTTATATCCTGCCTTTTAATTTTTTTAAAGAACTCAAAATGGCTTGCATCATTTTTCTCCTCCTGCACTCAGCCTTATCCCAACAACTACAGCCCTGTGAGATAGGTTGGGCTGAGAGTCTGTGACTGGCCCAAAGTCATCTGGTTGGCTCCATGGCTGACAAGGACTAGGACCCAGATAGCCTGAGTCCCAGACCTACAGTTTTAACCACTACATGACACTGTATGTGTGTTCTTAAAGGATTCTGTCTCTTAAGGAAAGCCTTATTTCTAAAAAGGGATGCTGGACAGGGGAAATGATAGTATTTGATTCAGAAATAAAGACTTGGGCAGAAGGATTTGCAGCAGTAAACAGGAGAGGATGGAGAAAAAACAGCTCATCTAGGGGAGATCAGATCAGAGACTAAGAGGGCCTCTGTATCTCTACTTTTGCAAGTGTCACTTTACTCTACTTACATGGAATGGAACATCTTTCAAAATGCCAGTGAGAGCAACCAACCAACGTGGTTGGTTCTTTGGTTGGTTTGTGTGTTGATTTGTTCATTACACTTTTATAAATAGTGGTTAGAATGGTTAGGGACCTGTGAGATCTAGGTTCTTGCCCCCACTTGACTATGAAGCTCACTGGGTGACATTGGACCAGCCACTCAATCTCAGGCTAACCTACCTGACAGAGTTCTTTGGTGAGGAGGACTATGCAAGCAGCCTTGAGTTTCCCACACGAGTAAAAAAAGAAAAGATAAATGTAATGCAATGTTATCAGCAGCAGCATCCTCTTTCTTTAGGTGTAGCCCTGTATTGTATACACAAAAGCACAAGAAGCTCATATTCACCTTATATATCACCTTTCTATAGCCCAGTGCGAAGCCCTAATTCCAAGTAAGGTCACGAAGCTGCAAGAATCTGCCTACCTGGATCACACAAAATCATATGCACTCCAACAATACAACTGCAGAGCAAAAGAGCTCCAGACACCCTCAAACAGGCCAGCAAGCCAAGATAAACTGTGCACTCACACCTTTCGTCGTTCCACATTCAGACTGCGCTTTTCATTCAAGCTCCTTTGTGAGCAATCCACTTCTGTTGTGTCGCAAGGCAAGGGGCATGGCCCAGGTGTGAGGAAGGAGCGGATGAGGAAAACATCTAGTCCTCCATTTTGGCCTGTGAGCAGCCAATATCCCTGCTCATCTTGCCTGGAATGGCCTAGGGCATGTAGAATGCCAGTAGCAATTGGCTAGATGCAGCTTTCCCCAGACTCAGCCAGGCAACAGTGGTGCCATCACCAATGTTTTCTATGGATGTTTTCTCTACATGTTTAGAATTTACAAAGCTAGGTATGTTTTTTTTAAGGAACTGTATCACTGAGAGCCACTGATCTTATCTCCAAAGAGTCTTATTTGTATAGCATCCTATTCAAAAAGCAACTTCTTTTACTCATGCTTATGTAAGTCCCTTCTCTATATAACAACTTAAAAATAATATTTCTTGTCACTCTTGACATTTAAGGATATTGCTCCAGCTTCTGCAACTTCAGAAATTTTGCAATTCCCATTATATGTTATCAGTTTATTTTCTACTCCGTGCTTTATATAGACAGACATTTAACTGATTTACAAAAGACAGCTAATGCAACATAAGGTTTGCTGAATTTCTGGCCAAAACAAAGCAGAGTCAAACAGAAGTGTTTTTAAAAAAAGAAAAATGGCTTCTTTCAATAGAACATTTTTTACATATAATTCGTTACTGCATCATATATATTTATATTACAGTACGTATAACTCCCTGCACCTTAAGTATATTCATTTTTCATTTTAATTACTTTAAGACCTTACAGCTGTTTTGGACAGATATGTATACTACTACTGACTTACAACCAACATATTTGACTCCTGTAAAGTATAAACTACTAAGCATGATACATGCATAACATGTTATGACATCTGTGGCCAACATCTGCAGTAAAGCAACCACATATATGCCTCATATAATTGAATTCAGTGGTTCATAAAAGGATTATGATGATTAGCACCACATTTAGCCTAAATCATCTTTTTGAAGCAGCTTCAGCTGTTTATGTTCACTTCAAACATTCAAAGAAGGGAAAGTTTCAACCAGTCTAATTTCTTGGGCAGATTCTGAAAAAAGAACAAAGATTAACAATGCAAATGATACTGGAGAAATAACCTTTGTAATGCAATAAGAATAAATGATTATAAGCACAGACTTCCTGCAGCAGAAATGTCTATTTCATTTTGAGTTACTACATATTGTGAATTTCACCAAAACAAAATAAAACAAACAAATGAAACAATAGAAATAAATGGAAGGAAACTCTGAAATTAACTATTGCTGATGTGTAACTTTCCCAATAACAGCATGAATCCAGATGTATCAATTATACATAAGCATCAGCAAGGGCAACCCAAATATCCATATCCATATACCCATATATGTATATGTTTATTATATGTATATGCATACATCGCCATCTATGTATAGTGTCTGTATGTCTTCCACTCAACTTTAGAAAGCATCATTAAGTCTTCACTCAATTGTGTTACAGGAAGTGAGCTCTTTATCTTTTTATCAGTGTTCTAGCTGTCAAAAGGGCACGATGAGTCAATTTATATTGACCAAGCTTCCAAGAAACAGCATATATAAAAGCGTATGTACATCATAATGTATCAGTGCTCTAACACAACATTTATCTGTATAAGAACATCCATCCAAATGCATGATTGTATCTCCAGCAGTTGGTCAACTTAGACAAACCCTAATCAACAAGATATTGTGGCATCCAATAAACATGGGACATATTTTCTTGAAAAAGAAGTAATCTGAAGTACATTCAAACTTCAGATACAGACACAATTCACTTCTTGGACATTCCAATTTTATACTCTCTTTCTCCATTTGTCCTGATGTATCATATTTATTCACAAATTATAGATATCTCTAGCTAAGGATTGTGAGTCAATGTAACTAATAAGCTTCAACCAGGGTTTCCAGTAACTGAAGAAACTGTGGAGTTACGAATGCTTTAGGGCCAAACCTGGATTTGAGTCAATGTAAATACTGCCACTCAGTCACTGCGGGAAAACTGTTTGGCACCAAGATCAGAAAATGACAAAAACACATCATTGTTTCCCACTAATTGATCTAAAGTGAAAATTAACTTGTCCATCCAAGTCTGCTCCTATTAATAATCTGGACTTTGCCATAATGTTATTTGCCATGTGAAATGGGTCAAACTCCAATTGACATGATCTTCTTTGCCACATGTCTTGAACTGCCCCGACATTAGGAAGAAGTCTATCCATTAGTCTGTGCCTGGAGCTTAATGCTGTCCACTTGAACACAGGGTCTAGACAAAAGGATTACAAAACTGACCATGTTTTTCCCTCAGTGGAAAAGACCAAAAGTTAGTGTAGTTCAGCAAATCAACCCAGACCCTGAAACATCAAATCCACTTTACTTAACAGGAAGCTTTTTCAAAGATATTCATTGTGGAGAGGACCTCCACTCTTCCAAATTTCCAGAACATTCCTGAAAATATTTACCAAGTATATATAAAAGAAATGGGTGCTCCACAGCACTTGATTGTCCTGATTTGTAACCTGTATCATGAACAAGAAGTTACTGTTAGGACAGAATATGGAGAAACAGAACAGTTTATTAATGTCATACCAATAAAGTTGTCGAGGCATTTTGTAGTTTATTTGGATGTTTCTGGTGGTGGATTTTTGTTTCCCTAATCACTGCAAGGTGGCTAAGGGCGCTGCTCTATGCATATTCTATTTTTATTATGTGCCTCTCCAGTAGAGGAATTACCTTGGGCTTTAGCTGAAGTGTGGGAAGCTGGAAATGTAACAGAAGAGCTAATCATACAACAAAAGAAAGAGGAATCATATGTACTGTTTGGCCAACTCATTAGTGAGGAAAGCACAGACACCTGAAACACAATTCATGAGAATTTTTCTGCATTTTTAAAAGCAAAGATAGGGAAACATTTCTGATTAATGCAAAGCTTCTCTACGTTACTAACCATTCCATTTTGTACCTTTGAGTGGTATATAACCATATCCCTAAGCAAGTTTGTACAAAAGACATAAACTAATACCTGCCCATTGCAATGAAGAAAAATAGTGGCTTGCTGCCGGATTTTAGGTGTTCCTAAGTTATACAAGACATCATTAGCACAAGCACTGGGCACAGTTGAATACTGCCCCATGATTCCAGTGTTCAAATACTCCAGCCCCAAAAATTCACAGCAGCTTACTCTGATGCTACACAGCATTTCAAAGAGCACCTACAGAGGTAGATCTAGTCAGTACTTAAATAATTAGGCCTACGAATAACATCAAGAACCTTTGGCATCTACAAAGCAAATGGAAAGGTGATTCCTGGAGCCAAGTGGATTTTAATTAGAAAGGAATGTATACCAAGTGCTTTCCAGAATGAAATTATTTTAACTGAACTTTAGATACTATATAAAATCTAGTTTCCAGTTTCAATTCCGGTTCAAAACAACAGTGTTTCAAGTAACAATAATAACCCAACAGGGCATTTTATATTTCACAAGGTCCAAGACTGTTCTGTTGTTGTTTCCAGAATTACTTTTAAATGGATATGTTTAATAGCTTGGGCAGTTAGCCTTTCCAAAATGAGGTGCCAGCATTTCAGTTAGGCAGCCTAATCATGTTTATTAACCTCTGCCCTAAAACTGTCAGACCTGGAGCCTTCTCTGATGTAGGGCTGTAAGACATTTATTAATTCCTTTTATAAACTTGGCCTAATTATGGTTTTCTGATGAATCATCTTGGAAGACTGAATGAGTTGACTTTATCTAGAAATTTATGACTATGTTGTAAATGGTGTATCTTTCTTACAATAAGCACTTCCCAATTAATTATCTATCTCGTTAGCAGCCTTGCTGGAGCATCCTCGGAGTTAGAGGCCCCTTTTCTATCTAAACATGTACCCTTAAGAATTTTTCTTTCTGTTCATGGAATCATAGAATCATAAAGCAGAGTTGTAAGGGGCCAAGAAGTCCATCAGGTCCAACCCATTGCTAAGTGCAGGACTCCAGGATAAACCATCTGTTTCAGATGATGTTCCAGTTGCACCTTGAATGCCTCTAGAGTGAGAGAGCCCACAACCTTGTAGACAATTGGTTTCAGTGCCATGTTGCTCTAACAGTCAGGAAGTTCTTCCTGATGTTCAGGCAGAATCTGGCTTCCTGTAACTTGAACCTGTTATTCCATGTCCTGCACTCTGGGATGACTGAGATGAGATACTGGGCTCCTCTCTGTGACAACTTCCTGTGTCCTTTCTCAAGATTAAACCTGCCAAATTCTTTCAATCTCTCCTCACAGGACCTTGTTTCCAGTACCTGGATCAACCTTCTCTGAACCCTTTCCCAGATGTGGCTTAACCAGCACTGAGTAAAGGTAAACTAGTGCTTCACATGATTTAGAAGTGATACTTCTTTTCCTACAGCCCAAAATACCATTTGTCCTTTTTTGCAGCCACATGACATTGTTGACACCTATTCGGCTTGTGATCTACAACAATTCCAAGCTCCTTCTAACTTTCTGTACTCTTGAGCCAAGTATTCACCCACTTGCTAATAGCTGAAGCTCTGTAAAATTTGCCAGCACAAGGTCAAATGAGGGGTGGAGCTAGAAAAGCAAGGCAACAAATTAGATTGCTTCAAACTCACTTGACGCAATTGTCAGCATTTGTTTAGATATATTATGTATAGGTAGTATGAATGAATTAGACAGCCTTTAAAAGCCAAATATGTAAAATTATACTTCAGCCACTTAAAAGCAGCCCAGTTGTTGACCTATTTATTTATTTATAGAAGGATGGTTGGTCGTGGGATTTTGCTTAGGCCCAAAGCAGGAAAGTTCTACAACTATGAGGCAGTCATTAGGTTAAAGGGTATAAATAGATATATCAGAGAAATCTGAAACAGAGTCAAATGGCTTTGGATTCCTGTGACTTTAATACATGGATGCTGCAGTAAAGCAGAACCTTTTGACTCAAGCACCTTACCTGCACTTGCATACCGCTCTTCTTCTCATTCTCTTCTCCTTCTCCTTCACCACTTTCTGCAATTCTACACAAATTTAATCATACAAAAGGCAGTGGAAAATATATCTATGCCTATGATTTCAATAGAAAAAAAAACATTTTCTGTCTCTCTAATCTCTCTTCAGCCTCCTCTGTGTAGCACTAAAAAAACTATGGAAAATATCACATACTGGCAAAAGTTCTATATATTTTGTAATTTTTTCGAAAACTGAAAGATCCAAAAAAGGGAAAGATCTGTGGATGCCAAAACAAAATATACCTGATAATGGATGAATCATGCAACAAAACCGATTAAACAAAATCCAGGCATCCCTAGCTATAGATTACTCATTTTGGATGTTGGCCCAAGCTTCCAGTGCCAACATGAGGTTTTGTGGAGACCCTGAGGTATGGTGGACACCCATCTTCAGTGACTGTTACCTTCTCACTGCAAGCTTCCTCCTCTTTTCTATCAGCACTACCACTTGCTAGCTTGACCAGTAGAGAGCTAATGAGCAAGTGGACCACGGCACAGCTTCTCCTGCTTCTCACCACCATGGTTTCCTGAGCCACAGTGAGTTGCAGGTGGGCAAGCAGGTCGCAAGGTGGGAGAGGAGAAGCAACCACATGGAGTCCTCTGTCAGGTGGCTCCGACCGGAGTGTGGGCCTCCATGCCCAAGCTCCATGCCCAAGCATGCTGGCTATGCAGACAGTCAGTGTGATGTAAAGCATCGGAGTGGGATGCAAAGAAGCAGATGCCTGGTCCTTCCACAGCCTTTAAGCTTGCTGGGAAACAGTGGGCAGAGACTGATTCTCAAGCTAACCTGCTTTGCACAGTTGCTCTAAGAATAAAAAGAGAGGACAGAGGTTCTTGTACACTGCCTACAGGCAAAATTGCTGGGCTAGAAATGAAATGATTGCCATCATTCCAAGATGCTTCTCTTTCCCAGTAAGTTCGTTATCCACTTAAAGGCATTTGCATAGCATAATATTGACTGGGCAGCTGTGTTGACTCATGAATTGCCAGTTCGTTCATGCTGAGAGCTGGTGTGATCAAAAACCTGGACTTCTGTACAGATGATTAATGTCCAATTTCTCACCTGGTAATTAAGCTCATTGAGTGATCTTTAAGGGCATTTTTTCAAATTAACCTACCTTGCAGGGCTATTGTGAGCAGAAAGTGCAGAAAGGGCACAGCCTTTGTGAATTCTGGAGAAAAGAATATAATGAAGTACCCAGGGAGATTTTATCTCCAGTAAAGTTGAAAGTGAATTTAAGATGGCTCTTTTTCAAGCAAAATGTGGAAGGAATTCTGAAGAGAATGAAAATAAAGTGTTCCAAAAAGATTAATGAATGGTCTCAGTAGTTCCCTGCACAATTTTCAGTTTTTTGTCTAAAGTGAAATTCAAAGTGAATTTGAAGTTTCCTCTTCAGAGTAAACATCTGAGAATATTCTAGGGAGTCAAAACATTTCTGAGAAAGAAGTAACATGTCTAAGGTGAATTTTGCCTATTCCTCATTCAGTGGGGAGAAGAATATTTTTTTCAGCTTTTTGATCAAGCACCACCTTTTCTTCTAAGCATTTTTAATAACTTTTTGCAATCAGAAAGACTATGAGGTATAATAATTTTCCTTCATGCCACTGGTGTATGAAATCTATCTGGCAAAAAGTTTTGCATAGAATGCTCACCTGCTCACGCATTCACAAACAAATGCATGCAAATGTGTACATACCATTAGACAAAATGAGGCCATCACTGGAGGTGAAAAGTAGCTGTGTACAACAATAGCCTCCTGAACTCTCTGGCTGTTCCCTTCTATCAGAGGGCAGACCTAGAGATGCCATGGAAGCTGCCCTGCTTCTTCTAAACCTGGTTACTGCCTCAGGTGGGATGGAGGATCCTATGCCACCACCAGTCTTGAAGTAATATCCAAGGACCAATCTAGACAGCTTATAGATATGAAGAGGAAAGGACACCATTGGCCCTTCACTTCTGGCAGCAAATATTCTCAAACCAGAGAGTTAGAATAAAAGGTCCTGAGGCTTTTTAACAGTGTTGTGCTTTAAAATAGTTTTCAAACCCCATATGCCCTTTGGCCACTTCATTTCTCTGTGAAAGCAACAGCCCCTTTTTCACAGTGTTGTTGATAAGTCTGAAGACATTTCTTGGCCTAGCAGGCTTCATACGTACTCTTTCCTTGACCTCTGTTATCCCATTCTGTCCATTTGGCCGCTCTGGTTCTGTGGGCTTTCTGAAAAGCTTCCTGGAGGACTTAGCCAGGATTTCCTCCCTCAGGAGCTTTCTGAGTGCCAGAAAATGAAGCAGGGCACTTTTGGTTTAGTTTCATTGTTGCCGAAAGCCCTTTCAACAAGGAGAAAGACTTGGAGAATGAGGAGTTGTTACTGTGGTGAACCCATGTCTGGAAAAATTCAGGCATGTGCTCACAAGGTGCTCAGTGCCCGTTCTTGTAGGGACGAAGATTCTGAGGGTGACAAGGAGATGATTTGTCAAATGGTCCATCCTCAAGATGTGTCTTAAGGTCTTGAGACCAGACAGGAGTTGCCACAGGAGGAGATTAGTGCAAGGGCTCATTTCCCATGGAAGAGCTGAAGAGTTATCAGCTCCAGTGTCACACATATAACATGGGGCAAGAAGGGGAGCACAGTCAGGTGAAGAACTCTGGTGATATGGACGGCCCCTCCCTCCCTCTCTCTCCCTCTCACACACAGAGTGTTTTACCATTTCCGCAATTTTATGTTCTCCCAATGCATGTGTGTCCATGTAACTTTCATGGTGCTGAGCTATTCCATCACGGTCCAAGTCCTTTGTTAATTGCCTTAGAACCAAATGGTACAACTGAACAACATACAAATCAGAAAAACTTGCATAAAGATGGAATCCATTGCCCTTAATTGACTATCATTCTCACATGGCATCAAGTTTTAAGAGACTTCTCACTGAATAACAATTGATGCAATATTAGTATCTATCTATCTATTTCTAGAGCACCCATAGCCAAAGCTTTCTGGGCAATTTACAACAAAGCATAAAAACAATAAAATACAATAGATTAAAAAAACATTAACAGGAATTAAAAATTAATTTAAAATGGCATAAAACATTAAAATACAATAAAAAAGAATAAAAAGACCTGGCCAAGGATAAAGGAAAGGCACCTGGATAATCATGTCAGGCCCCTGAATGATCAGGGAGGTCTTTAAATCCTTCTGTCTTAACCCAGCACCAAAAATAAGGTGGACCACAGCAAGGAGAATGTTCTGAAAATTCGGGTGGGGGGCACCACAGAAAAGGCCTTCCCAAAGTTGCCACCCTCTGAGCCTCTCAAGGGTTTGGCATTTGGAGGTTGGCCCCAATTAAGCTTTCTTGCATGAATTTTGAATGCTTATGATTTGCATGTCAGTTTTAAAAAGGCTACAGTTCCATTCTTCGCCTTCCAACAGTTCCCACGTTGTGCAGTGCCTCCTTTCATACCATGATTTAGGGTGATGACCTCTGATCTCTGCCTGTATTGATGGAGGGGGGCACCTCGCAGCACGCCTAAACCAACATATCTGACCAAAGCACGTCTTTTTTCTATCTAAACCATGGGTCCTCAAACTATGGCCCGTGGGACAAATCCAGCCCGCCATGGCCATCCATCTGGCCCGCACTGCCATTCGCTGCCCGTGCGCACGCTGGCTGCATGGGTGGGGAGGCGGTGGCTTGCTCGCTCAGAGGTGGTCTCCGAACAAGCAAGGCGCTGGTGCCGCCTGCCTCCCGTACGCGTGCGCTTGCCGCTGCCTCACGGCACGGGAGCAGGGAGGAGGTGGCTTGCTCGCTCGGAGGTGGTTTTGGACTTGCTGGGAGATCTCCGAGCAAGCAAGCCACTGCCACGCATGCCCGATGCCACCTTGCGCATGCCCAATGGCACCTCACCGGACTGCATCCCCAGGCACCCCCACCTCACCAGCCCGCAACAGTCACCGCAGCCTTTCAACTGGCCCCCTATTGAAAAAGTTTGAGGACCGCTGGTCTAAACACTCAAGGGAGTATACCCTTATAGCATACCTTATATACATGTTCTGACTGGGAGGTAACATTTTGAAAGCCAGATGGAAGCATTCTTTGGAAAAACAACTGACTGGATGCTTCATCTCTTTCCAAATTGGAAAAGGCCCTGGAAAACATCAAAATAGTGAACTGTGTGCAATCATTTACACCAAGCAAGTGCTGTAAATTTTATCATTAGGAATCCCTTTTAAAATGGCAAGAACTTTCTTGGTTCACCAGGACTTCAGATGTGTAAAAGGCACATCCCATGGAGTTCTCTGGAATATGCTGCCTTGTGGCGTACGTTCTGAACTAGATCCTCCATTGGTGAAGGAAGGTATGACTTCAAAGAAGCTTTCAAACTTGCTAAATTTAATCCAGTTGGACATCAAGCTCCTAGTTATAATATTGGACTCTGCAAGTGAATTCTCCTGAACTCTAATAAAAAGAGATACTCCATGCTGATTTTCTTTCTACTGAGCTCAAGGGATTTTTCAGATTTAATATTTCTTGGTAATTGCAGAATCCACTGAGAGGTTCTCTGGCACAGGAACTGAAGGTGGTAGTCATTAAATTTGTTACTTTTGCAAATAGGAAGCTTTGCAGTAAGTTAAAATCTAACAGACACTTGGGGTTGATGCTGTTCTGTGCAATATGCTACAGTTATCCTGTGACGAAAGTGATCTAAATTGGCCATTAGAAAAAAAGTAAGGCAGCTTGCCCTTTTCCAGTTTTCCTAGTCACTTCTCCCTTAAGCATCTAACAGTAATGTGTGGATACATGAAACACACCTTTCTGAATTCTGTCTTGCACAAGATTGTCAGGAAACAAGCTGTATATTCTGCTGATGGTTTCTTTCACTTATGCTAATGTTTTGCTACCAGCCATATTTGGATAGATCCAACAACTTCCCAGTGCTACTAAAGTTGCTCTAGTGTAGACTAATGCTTGTATTATGTAACTAGCACTTGTTAGGATGGTGGAGGGAAATGACCAATTTTCATCTTTAACCAGGTATTAAACTTCCATCTTTTCTTGTATAAATGTGCCATGTAGTTTTTACTCCTAAAAAAATCCACTTTTCTTTCTAATTACAACATGGTAACTCATTTCCAACCTTGTGATTCACAACCCAGGAGTATCCCAACTGGTTGCCCTTTGTCTTGAAATGACACTCAGCCATGGTTTGATAATTCAAGAGCTATAAACCTAATGGAATATGTGTTCTGATGACTCGTAAATAGTTTTTCCTGAGTTTCCTGTAGTCCCAGATATCCATATTTGCGCTGCAAATTGCGCAACAATGTCTTGGTGTGTCCAAGAAAGACCTCAGCCCAGACTGCTGGTGTTTCCTACCAACATTTTCAGCACAGGTGTGGAGCAGGGAAGGAGGAAACCCCAAGACAAATAAGGCATGTCTACACTATTGGACAGTTAGGCAGGTATATTGTCTTCAGAATAAACAATGTATTTGATTTGTCACAACTGTGCTGCTGTTGTCATAACTCGCTTAAAATAAGTGCAAATAGTAAGTCAGTTCTCCTAGGTCCTTGAAGCACTTGCACCAAAACAAAATGGATGCTGTCAAAAGAGGTCAAAGGTGAAACATTAGCTTTAACAGTGCCATGTGGTGAGCACATCTTCATAGCAGAAGGAAATGGTGGGAACAGAGGGTAGTCTAATTAGTTCTGCCTTTAAGATCCTGTCTCCAGTTAGGAAATAAGAGACTACTGATTAGGGCACACATAATTTCAAAAATGCAAGAGAAAAATAGAAATTGGGGATGGAAGTAAAAATGATCTGAGGCAAAAATAATTGAGGTAGCAGTACTGGGGTACTGAATTAGGGAGAAAATCATGTGCAACACCCCTCAATCAGACACTTTACTCACTGCATAGTATTGCATAAAATGGCAGCATAGCATGGGCCTCTGTTTTTTTTTTCTTTAACTTTTCCCCTATCCAAAACACTGCATGTTTTATGCCAGAAAAGTATTCTTCTTTTGCACAGTATTGTATATATAGGATGCACAAATACAACACTTTTTTTGAGTATCACGCTAACTGACAACACCAAACAATTATCCTCAGAATATGCAAAACAATTAAATGGCCATTTCAAAATAAATTTACAGCTTCCTGAAAAATGGGTAGATCCTTTGCTTTAAGTTCTTATATAAGAAGTATATTTGAGACTAGAAAAATCCTGATATGCTTCTCAAGACTTGCCATAAATCCACTTATGTTACTTTATGTCACTGAGGATCACCACACCAAATAATCCTTTGGGATGTGATCCTATTACAAACACAAAGAAAACTTACTTCTGTGTGCAACAAACACATCCTTCAAGCACAGTAATATTATTTCATGCATATGTTTGAGATTCTTCATGTGCCAACCCAACATTAAACCTGTATGAATTCTGGCAGTAACTTATCTGATGTATGAACTGGAACTTGGTTATTCATTAACTTCCACATTTCCTGCATATTCCAGTAGAGTTATTGACTTTAAAATGTATCAAAATACATTTTTAAAGTGTGTTCTGAGTCAAAATACATTTAGAAATGCATTTTGTATAGATACATATTTTAGAGGTAATAAATATTTACAATTTTTTTCCAAACATATTTAAGTAGTGTAAAATTGTAGACAAAGTTGACAGATAAATGATATGAGTAAATACATGTGAAAGTGCCATAGAACCAGAAAAAGAAGTCCAAATCTGCTCATGTGTAGCACTAAACTGCATAAAATCCAACAGCATCATCCCTCCATACCCAACTTCTCTGTGGGCATTCATATATTGAGTGAAAAGATCTGAAGAGAAGCTGAGCAAACTCACCCTTATGAAGTTCCCACAATCAGAAGTTTGCTCAGTCAAGTTTCATCATCACACCAACTCAGTATATCCATTCCTTGTTGTTGTTGTTGTTAGTTGCGAAGTCATGTCTGACCCATTGCGACCCCATGGACAACATTCCTCCAGACCTTCCTGTCCTCCACCATCTCCCAGAGTCCACCTAAGCTCACGCTGACTGCTTCAGTGACTCCATCTAGCCACCTCATGCTCTGCCGTCCCCTTCTTCTTTTGCCATCTGTTGTTCCCAGTATTAGACACTTCTCCAGGGAGTCCTTCCTTCTCATTAGGTGGCCAAAGTATTTGAGTTTCATCTTCAGTATCTGGCCTTCTAAAGAGCAATCAGGGTGATCTCCTTTTGATCGCCTTGCAGTGCAAGGGACTCGCAGGAGTCTTCTCCAACACCACAATTCAAAGGCCTCAATTCTTGGTGCTCAGCCTTCCTTATGGTCCAATTTTCACAGTCATACATTGTGACCATTCCTTATTACTAGTCCTATATATCCCTTCATATTCAATCCATGAAGGTCTACATGGAAACCAGGGTTGCTTTGTGGTGTGTTTACACACATGCCTACTTCCTCATACCCAGTTTATTCAGGTATTGGTTTGCTGCATATTTCATGCTCAATTGATATAACTTATTTCCTTCTAACAATGCATTTGTTTCTCTTAGTTGAGATCAAACCCCTGTTTTCCATCTCAACCCACTGTACTATCCTGGAAAGGGATATGATTCAAGTATAACGTTTACTTAGACATGAAAGGTAACACAAATATAAAAATTAAGAAGGGCAAAGTATGAGTATATCAAAATGGTCACACAACATGAGCTTGGTATTGCTTCTAAGGAAGAAAGGAATTTACTGTTCCTTGATATAAAAGACTCCCCAGTCTAGTTGATAGATTCAACATGTTTGAAAGTACTGGGTAAGTAGAGTTCTACCTTTATGTAGCAGAAAACAGTAGAAGGCTACATAAATGGGATCAAGGAGTTGAATTCCAAAATGGCATTGATGTAAGTAACTATGCAAGGTACAGCACAATAGAACACCAGTTCAGTTAGAGCTGTTACTGAAACACGGATTTGATTTAATACATTAAATGTTTGATTCAAACCTTTGTGTGTTCATGAAATTTCACTTAATCATGAAAAGAAATGATCCCTTTTGATGCCCAAGTCTATACACAAAAATCGGAATGGAATTTTTCAAAGGTTTCTCATCTTCTCCAGCTCACCATCTCTGACTATAACATTACAGACTTTACCACCTTTTTTTACTGAAGTGCTGGAAACATCTAACCACTTGTCTCAGGTACACCTGCTGTCTGTATAAAATAGCTTGTGTGCAGTGGTAGATAGAAGAGCTGAGAGCAGTCTCTGGATTTCTAAAGTACAATGCCACATGAGGATAGATCTGTGACCAACGCATTTCTCACTTTTGGATTGAACATGGACTTCGACACAATTTGCAATCAGTGTGACTAGTGCAAGCTTTCAAGCTGTCACTCATAGACAACCCATACACACACCAAAGAAAGAAACATGGTCGACTGCATGAATCCAAATGAACAGTGTGCATTTTTAAACACTTTTGAAAAATAATGATCGATTCAATCAATCAAAGAGGAATCTGTGCCTTTCAAAGATGGGTACAACTGACAGACACTTTTGAAGAATATGCACAAAAAGCATGCAATCTGATTCAGACTTGCTTGAACCAAAACCAGAACCAAGATGGAATTTGAAGTTTGGAGAGCTCAGGTTTACAGATTCAGAAATCCCTATTGTGCAATTACCTTGGTTGCTATAGCTGTAATATTTTACATTCATTTGTAAAATCATAGTGTTTTTTTTTTCTTTCAAACTGTTGTAACTTGCCTTCAGTTGGCATTCCCTTAGAAGTGCAGGATATAAATCCTGGTATGTGTAACTAGATAAATATTTGTTTCTTTCTTGCTCCATGAGCAAAATTTGTTGTGGATAAACATGCTGAATAGGCAAACAAGCTTGCAAATCTTATTGTCAGCTCATTAAGGCAACAGAACAAAACAGTGGCTTGGCCACAGTGCTAAGCATGCTTACATGGAGGAAAGGCCCATTGAACTCAATGGGTCTTGCTCAATAGTAGACAGGTATATAATACATGCTACTGATTAGGATCCACTTCTCCAAAGTACTATTTCTCAAAGTATTGTTACATTCTTTTCTATGTTCCTGAGTAGTAAAAATTTCCAGGGATGCTGTTTCCCATGTTTGGTTTCTTTTGGGATGAGAGAGAACCAGAGGTTTGTGGTGCTTTTTGATGTTTGAGGATTGGTGGAAACACATCGCAAGTGGCACTTCCACTGCTCCAGGCCACATTCCCACAGTCGGTCAAGCACCTCAAGCTGCCTCTTTGCCTACAGCAAGCTCGCCAGCTCTTGTTGTCAAGTGACAATTCTTCCTCTCACTGTCCTGGTCTTGCTCTCAAATGACAGTTCTTTGCCTAACTGGCCTCAAACCTGCTTCAGTTGTTTTCTTAGCTCATACCAATTGCACTTAAATATTATGAAGCTTGGAGAGGGACAAGAACCTAAGCTTGACTGTCATCTCTCACCACACCCAGGAAAGATCCAACTATTTCCTGACTCTTCAGAAAATGTCCACCAGCCATTCTGACTCATTAGCAACAGAGCCAGGCCAGCCTTCAGAACCTAATTCACAATATCTGCTGTTCTGAACAGGTTAATGCATAGGGGGAAAGCCAAAATAACTTTCTGGAAAGGGGAGGGAGAAAGAAAGAGAATAAGAAAGAAAGACAGAAAGAAAGATGCAGTAGCATTTTGTAATGGTGTTCCTTGTCATACAGAAAGATGATTCAAAGACACATGTCTGCGTTTGAAAGGATTCTAACAATACTGATGTAGTAAGATGACATACAGGTGTCTGTTGGTAGAAGGATTTATTGAATTTTTAACTGTCGTGTGAAAAAGGATGTATTGAGCTTTCTATTTTGGTATCTTCTTCTCCCAAGGTCACTCCTGTTTTATTTTAGTCACTCATTGAAGGCTGGCAGAGTCTTTCACTTGTCAGCACACAGCTGATATTCATAATCCAAACAATTCTTTCCCTGTCAGATGAATAAAAGAAACAAGTCACCTCTGATGCCATGATAACAAGCAAAACTCATAACTCTGCCTTGGAAAAGAAAATGCCTTGTGCAAAATGCAAGGCTGCATTTGAATGTTTTTTTTTACAATGTGGTGAAATAAACAAAACGTTATTTTTCTAGATTAAAAATAGAGCCATAATTCATCCTTCCACTCGCAAGTACACACATGCAATGGACATGCTAGGGCTGCACTGTTTGCTTATTATGGTTTGGGTGGGAGTAAAAAGAGTCAGGGAACCCAAAATATTTTATCACATAAAAAGTAATTGTCCTCTTCAGCGGCAGGGACTTTTCTTCCCTTCTTTCGTTTCTGATCACTGTAAAATGACAAGGTGTTCTGCATCTCATACTGACAGAAAGTTTGGGGCAAGGAATGCATTTGCATGTAAGAGGGAGGCAGAAGGGAGATTATGGGATGGCACGCATTTTATTTATTTATTTATGTATTTGGACAACTTATATGCCGCCCCATTCGCATAAGCCTCAGGGCGGCTTCCAATCCATAAATAAATACAATCAATAGAAATACATAAAATACTGGAGACATCCTGGCAAAAATTTTAAAATCAATAAATAAAATCAACAATTAAAATAACGTTTAAATAAAAAGGTCTTGGCCTGGTGCCGAAAAGCAAATAATGACGGAGCCAGGTGGACCTCTCTGGGGAGTGCATTCCATAAGTTGGGCGCCACCGCAGAGAAAGCTTTACACACTTATGGCATGAAGGAGCTTAAATGAAGGAGGCCAGATCCTGGCCTCTGTCTTTCCAGTGGATGGAGGAAAAGCCATCTCTCTCTTGATCCCCACCACCACTGTTGGGAAAATTTAGAAAAATCCTGGCAGAAAAGGGATGCTGATGTGTCTTTGTGTCATAAAATGCCTGCACCCCTTTCTCAGGAAGCACCCAATAATTCCAAGCCAGGTTACTGTTTGGCATTTGCTGTTACTTTAAGAAGTGGGACTTGACGGCTTCTCCAAGAAGCTGCCGGGGCTATCATTTTGCTCGTCAGTGAGAACTGGTTAGGCTGCCAGGTTAACAGCATTGCAATCACCCTCATTTGCATGCCAAGACTCACAATAATCCCATGGTCATTATGTTAATATCCTGCAATCAAATGCCATTGCATTGAGCCCCTCTACAGACTAGTCACCTTCTTCTGACTATGTTCATCTTGTTTCATCATCAACTACTGGGCCCATGTGACTCAGAATCTCTAAAATACTCTGTAAATATTCTAAAAGCTTGTAGTTGAGTTTGTCTGTTCCAGGTAATATATTATGGCTAGTGACTGTGGGTACTGGGGCACCAATCAATAAAGCAGCAGAGCTTCAAATGTTCCCACACACCCGAGTGTTCATTTCCTTGCAAATTGAAAACTGAGATTCTGTCACCACCACCTTGTGACAGATTTGAAGAAGGGAGGCAGTGTTTGGTCTTTGGGAGGAGTTATGATATGGCCAATCAGTAGCCTGACTTGCTGCATTGCAGCCTATACTTCTGGGTACCTCTTGGTTCATCACAGGGTGGCTGGTTTGTTGCACCTCTCAGTGCTGGGAGATGCAAGTGCCCCAGGGCTTGATTAGGCACCTCATGGCACCAGGAGCACTTGAATGATGAGGCCACAGTCATGGGCCTTGTATGGGTCCCTTGTGGGTGGGTTTGTAGGTGCTGGAAGCTTCTCTGCATTGTAGGTCAGGGTACTGATGCCTCATGCGTTGGGTGTATTTCCTGCCCTGCCATCAGGATCCCTGCGGTCCTTGCAGGATCCCTGTGGCAGTGTTTGGCCCTTGCACAAGGTTGAAGTTAGCCATGTTGTGGCCCTCATTAAATTGTTCAACTGATTTTGCCATGCTGTAGCCTAATTACCTTGGCCACATTTACCTGAGTGTACTACCTTCACTGGGGCTAGTTAATTTTGCTACACTGCAGCTGACTGCCCCCTACTGACCAGCAGCCTGCTTTGCCCTGCTGCACCATAGCCTAGTTGACCTTGTGCAATGCAGACTATTTCTGCAGTCCCATTTATCTGAGGGCCTGAGAGCTGCATTGTACTCTACAGGCTCTGCCAGTCCTCACGACTGGACTTTGGGAGCCTGCTGGGCTATATTTTAGGGAGCTCTACATTTGTCTGGAACAATTGATTATTATTGTTGAACAACAACAGCGCTGTAGTTCATTTTTATAGCCCCAGATAGGGCTCAGCCTCAAATTTGTGAGGTCACAACGCCAGCCATGGTTGCAGGAAGAGTAAAGAGTATCAGCCCCTTTCAGCTGAGGGTGAGGATCCTGAGCTTGCTTACATCATGAAACAGATGGCAGCATATGAGGAGGGATAATGCAAAGCAGGAGGACAATGTCCTGGGTGGGAGGGCTTTTCCAAGGCTGCTCCCAGCAAGCATACTGCTATTTGGGATAGGTTAGCTATTGCAGAGCATGATGGAACTGAAGGGCACTTAGCGCTGGCAATCCTGCAGTGGAGGTTTCCTCACTGCCTGGGCATGTTGTCCATTCCTGCAATCAGCAAGCAAGTCAGCTGCCCCAACACTTGCAACTCCTTCCACTCTTGCAATCTCAGTCTCCTGGGCTTTTCATTTCAGGGTAGCTTCTGTATCAATTGGAAGGTTCCAGTGGGTTGCTTTGTGCCATGACCTGTATTTCAGGCATTCAGCACCTTTTTGGCATGGGCCTAGAGGCACAGACCAAGTCTTTGTTATACCACAGCAATTATCTTCTTGTGATTATGGCACTGCTAGGGTGAGCAGATCATGTTCCAGTTAAAAAATTGGGGGTCCCCTTGGCTGCAGAAAATAGAGGGTCCTCTGACATTCTTGGGTATTCAGTTGGACTCAGCCTGGGCACTTAGGGTTCATACAACAGAGTGACCACTGTGTTTGTCTAGGCCTACATTCAGAAATGAGGTGGATGTGTTAGTGTTGCTATGTTGGTACTAATTTGTTGTTGATTTTTCTATAGTCTTTAGAAGGAAACCACAGCTTGTGAGGGTCCTCACTTGCAGACACACTATGGTGTTTTGGGCCAGCTTCAGGGGAACTTGATCAGCTGACAGAACACAGCTGGGGCTCAACCAGTTCACCTCCATACAGGTGACTGATGGACATGACATGTTATGAGGTCATCTCCTCACGCTGCTTTGGTGAGACCCCATTCCTAGGTGCTTGTGTTCCACCTGCAGAGGAAAATGTCATAGGGCTTCTTAAGGCAAATGAAGTTGAGGATGGAATTTGAATCCATCATCATCATCATTAACATTATTATATATTATTGGTTTTGAAGGATAGGTCTGAAGGTGAGCTCCTGTATCCTGAAATTCTACCACCTCATGAAAAATTGTGTAGGGCTGAGAACCTTCATCTGCTGGATACAATGAATGACATCATTTCTCAGGATCTGCATGTGGAGCTACAGGATTACATTATGGGTAGGTAGGATTAAGGAATCTGAACCTGAAGCTTTTTCTCCTCCTTTGTCAGGAACGTGCAGAAATTTGCTGGAAATTGCTCTCGGTGGATACTGATCAAGGGTCGTGTGGCTTATTGCCCAGGATACAGTATACAGTGGGGATAAGATAAAGAGACTCCCTCTTACACTCATATATAGCCTAGCAAAGGAAGTGGGAAATTAGCCTTCCTCCTTGCCTGGATGGAATAGCTTGCCCAGCAAAACATGCCAAGTGTCTGCATAATTAAAAATGCGATTATATTCCTGCACTTCACACTTACAGATCCTGCGGCAGTGTGAATTACCTTCATTAAATAGAGCAGCCCAACTTCTACCCCGTCTGTGATGTCCATGTGTCCATTTCCAACACCCTTTTCCCTCCACAAAAATGTATAGTTATATGCATTGTCCCTAATGCTTCCTTCCTTCTTTCCCATTCCTGTCATGAGAATTTTTATTCGATTTTCCATATTTGGTGGCTAGCTTTTATTTTAAAAAATATACAGTCAGACTACTTTTATTTATTATAGCTTAGGCCAAACTCATAAGCATTCCAGAAAGCAAAATCTGTGCAAGCCCCACTTACCGCAGTAAGACTTACTTCTTTGTATAGAAGCAACAGTACTTTATGATCTATTGCTTGATTTTTATAGAAAAAGTAACCCATTTTCTCAATATCCAAAAAAACCCTCTACTCTTTTTTAATCAAGGAGCTTGAATTCAATAATACTGCAAGTGATACAGTGTTCTGTCATATGCAGTTCCAGCTAAAGAATGTCCTTAATTCACAAGGGATGTTGGGTTATCATCTAGAAAGCCCAGTATGACACCTTCACATGTCCATAAGAGACAGGCAAAATGTTATTGAAACACATAATGTGTAGTTGAAGGTTGCCTTTGGTTTTACTTTATTGACCATCAGAACAGTAAAGGAATTCAACTTCCCAGGATCTAAAACTGACCAACATGGTGACCACAGTCCTGAGATCATAAGGTGCATAGCTCTTGGAAGAAATGCAATGTCCTGCATGAATAACATCTAGAAGAGTAAAGACATCAGCCTCTACCAAATGCAGATTAGTCAACACAATAATGTTTTCAGTTGCCACATATGGCTGTGAAACTTGGACTCTGAAAAAGGCAGATAGAAGAAGGGTGGATGCTTTCGAATTGTGGTGTTGGAGACAATTGTTGCACATCCCATGGTCTGCAAAAACCACAAGGAAGCACTAGACTGAGGCTCACCAAAAAGATCACTAAGCCAAGATTATTTTATTTATTTATTTATTTATTTGTTTATTAAAACATTTTTATGCCGCCCCATTCGCCGAAGCCTCGGGGCGGCTTACAACAAAAAATTAAAATAACATTTTAAAATATATACAATAAAATACAAATATATAATATAAAACAAACACTATAAAACAAGCCGCCCTGGCCAAATAAAATTCAATAATATTAACATTTAAAATACTGCTTAAATAAAAAGGTCTTTGCCTGGCGCCGAAAAACAAATAACGACGGCGCCAGGCGGACCTCTCTGGGGAGCGCATTCCATAACTTAGGCGCCACCGCTGAGAAAGCCCTCCTCCGAGTAACCACCCTCCTAACTTCTTCCACGGAGGGCTCCCGGAGAAGGGCCTCTCCCGCCGATCTCAGGGAGCGGCTGGGCATATAAGGATGTAAGCGCTCCTTCAGGTAACCAGGACCCAAGCCATTTAGGGCTTTATAGGTCATTACCAACACCTTGAATTGGGCCCGGACTTCAATGGGAAGCCAGTGAAGCTGATGGAGAACTGGAGTCATGTGAACATAATGTCCAGTCCCCGTCAGCAGCCTGGCAGCTCTATTTTGGACCAATTGAAGTATCCGGACCGTCTTCAAGGGTAGCCCCATGTAGAGCGCGTTACAGAAGTCCAGACGGGAGGTCACCAACGCATGTGTCACTGTCGCAAGGCAGTCATTCTCCAGATAGGGGTGCAGCTGGTGAATCAGCCGAAGCTGGAGGAAAGCGCTCCTCGCCACTGCTGTTACCTGAGCTTCCAGTGAAAGCTCCGGGTCGAGGAGCACTCCCAAGCTGCAGACCTTGCCCCTAAGAGTGCAACCCCGTTCAGGACAAGGTTCAATTCACCCTCTCCGAAGCCCGATCCGCCAACCAACGGGACCTCCATCTTGTCTGGATTGAGCTTCAGTTTATTGGCCCTCATCCAGCCCATTACCTCGGCCAGGCACCGGTTCAGCACAGCCACTGCCTCACCTGGATTGGTGGAAAACGAGAGGTAGAGCTGGGTATCATCAGCGTACTGATGGTTCCGCAGCCCACACCTCCTGATGACCTCTCCCAGCGGTTTCATGTATATGTTGAACAGCAAAGGGGACAAAATGGACCCCTGCGGTACTCCATGGCATAGCTGCCATGGCGCAGAGCCATAGTCCTCCAGCACCACCTTCTGGAACCGGCCATTGAGATAGGAGCGGAACCACTGCAAAGCAGTGCCTCCGACCCCCAATCCCGCAAGCCTATCCAGAAGGATACCATGGTCGATGGTATCGAAAGCCGCTGAGAGGTCCAGAAGAACCAACAGGGACGCACTCCCCCTGTCCTTCTCCCTGCACAGGTCATCGTACAGGGCGACCAAGGCAGATTCAGTACTGTACCCGGGTCTGAAGCCAGACTGAAATGGGTCCAGATAATCAGTTTCATCCAAGAGTGCTTGGAGTTGTCCCGCCACCACTCGTTCTAACACCTTGCCCAGAAACAGGATGTTGGCCACTGGTCTATAATTAGTGGCCATCTCTGGATCCAGTGACGCCTTCTTCAGGACCAGTTGGACTACCACCTCCTTTAAAGGGGCAGGCACCCGACCCTCCCTCAGAGAAGCGTTAACCACTTCCAAGATCCAGGTTCCAATCCCGTGCTTGGAATCATTTATTAACCAAGACGGGCAAGGGTCCAAAAGGCAAGTGGTTGGACGTACTCGCCCAAGCACCTTGTCCACGTCATCAGGCCGCAGTAACTGAAATTCATCCAATAAATCTGGACCAGACGGCAGCGTTGGTGTCTCCTTTGAAACCTCTGAATCAATAGTGGTGTCCAGCTCATGACGAATCTGAGCGATTTTCTCCCTAAAATGCCTTGCAAAGTCGTCACAGTGGGCCTTTGAGGGTGGAATCAGGTCTTCCTTTGGACCTGGACGAACCAGGCCTTGCACCACTCGAAAGAGCTCCGCTGGACGGCATTGTGAGGAGGCAATGGAAGCGGAAAAGAATCTCTTTTTTGCCGCCCTCACCGCCACAGCATAGGCCCGATAGTGGGCTCTTAAGTGTGTTCGGTCAGATTCATCTCGTGATTTCCTCCACCTACGCTCTAGTCGTCTCCCAACCTGCTTCATTGCCCTCAATTCAGGAGTATACCAAGGGGAAGAGCGGGCTCTGCCCGGTGGGAGAGGACGCTTAGGAGCGATCGTGTCTACAGCCCTGGTCATCTCCCCATTCCACAGTTCGACCAGAGCCTCGACAGGAGCACCCGTCTTGTCAGCCGGAAACTCCCCCAGGGCCTTCAGGAATCCTTCTGGATCCATCCGGCTCCGGGGGCGGACCCACATAATCGGGTCCGCACCCTTACAGAGGGAGAAGTCGCTCTCGAGCACAAACCTCACCAGGAAGTGATCTGACCATGACAAGGGAGTCAAGCATAAATTACTCACCCTCAGACCACCCTCTTCCTGCCCCGTCGAGAAAACCAGGTCCAGAGTGTGTCCCCGTTCATGGGTCGGGCCGGTGACATGTTGAGACAACCCCATGGCCGTCATGGAGGCCATGAAGTCCTGAGCTGCCCCGGTCAGACTAGCCCCGGCATGGAGATTGAAGTCCCCCAGGACCAACATCCTGGGGGTCCTCAACACCAGGTCCGAGACAGTCTCCGTCAGCTCAGGCAGGGAGACTGTTGGGCAGAAGGGTGCACGGTACACCAACAGAATCCCCAGTCTGTCTCGGTCGCCCAACACCAAGTAGAGACACTCCAGCCCTGGTCTCGAAGGGACCGGAAGTCCCGTGAGATAGATGGAGGCTCGGTAAACCAAAGCAACCCCCCCTCCCCTCCCCTCCGGCTGTGAACAGTGCTGAACCAGATACCCAGGCGGGCACACTTGGGAGAGGGCAGCATCCCCCCCCCTCCCACCCAGGTCTCCGTTATGCAGACCAGGTCGGCCCCCTCATCCACAATCAGGTCCTGGATGAGGGCAGATTTGTTATTGACCGACCTGGCATTAAGCAACAGCACCGTCAGGCCAGAGGGGCGACTGACGAGACTCCCTGGCACCCTCTGGCTGGGAGCAGAACCAGAAGTAGGGACAGGTGTCAGCCATCTGTCCCTCCTTCTTCTATGCGGACACGTTAAGCTCCCACCGCTGTTACGTCCCTTGCCCATAACCACCTCGATGGCGGCACCCGTGCGCTCCCCAGGAAACATAAGTGGCAGCATGGCCAGGGACGACTCCATAAAACGATTTAAAATACTACTAAAAAAAAACAAACAAACCCTCACTCACAGCCCAGCAGGAGGGCCTACTATCACCAAGTGAAAGCCCCTGGCCAGCCCCGCCCCCCGCTCGGCCACCCAAACGGCGGCAACCGCCCTTTGGCCGACGCCCTACGGCCGCCGGCCCTGTGACGCCCCGCCTTGTCCGGAGCACACCTGCCACACGTGCTGGGGCGTGGCGGAGCAGCCAAGTGGGCGGTGGATGGCGGCGCGGCGTGGTCTTACGCGGCGAGGCAGCGGCTCCCCTCCGGCGTAGGCTGCCAGGCGCAGTTGTTGCTGCTGTTGGCACGCTCCTCCCGAGGGTTTTCTAGCCGCCGGCCCTGCTTCCACCCGCCTTGTCCGGAGCACGCCTGCCACACGTGCTGGGCGTGGCGGAGCAGCCAAGTGGGCGGTGGATGGCGGCGCGGCGCGGTCTTACGTGGCGAGGCAGTGGCTCCCCTCTGGCGCGGCGCGGTCTTACATGGCGAGGAGGCGACCCTCCTCCGGCGTAGGCTGCCGGGCGCAGTTGGTGCTGCTGTTGGCGCGCTCCTCCCGCGGGCTTTGTAGCCGCCGGCCCTGCGTCCCCCGCCTCATCCAGAGCACGCCTGCCACACGTGCTGGGCGTGGCGGAGCAGCCAAGTGGGCGGTGGATCACCAAACAAACAAAGACTGCCATACTTTGGTTATGAAAGCTGACTCACTCAAAAAGTCAATCATGCTGGGAATAATCAGTGGGAAAAGGAGAACGGGCCACCGCAGCACCTGCTGGCTGGACACCATAAAGAAAGACACTGGGATGGAGATGGCAGTCTTGAAGGAAGCAGTGCAAGACAGAGAGGCGTGGAGAGCAATGAGCCATAGAGTGACCAAGGGTCGGACACAACTGAATGGTTGACCACAACGACTATGAACTGCACAACTCTCCTCTGCATCTGCTCTGCTTGTTCAGGACCACTCCCTGTCAAGTAGATGTGATTGGTATTAAAGGAGACTGTGCACATGAAGCACAAGTATGGCCCTAAGACTGCTGCAAACTGGTCCAATACTTAAAGGTATAGTGATGCTATAGACTGTCAATAGACCGCCGGCAAAACTTTCTTTATTTAATTGGAGGCTCAGTCCTGAAGAATATAGACTACATTAGTTACATTCTAGTAGTCACGGACAGCAAGCTATCTTTTTTTTTTAAATGATGTTTAATGAAGACATAAAAATCTTCTGACAGAATCTCAACAGCACTGCAAAGTGCTGCATCCACCGGCTGTCGAGATGATATGGTGCAGGATGCTGTACGAAATGAAAGTGGGGGAGGGAGGAGAACTGAGCAAAGATTGCTCTTTAACAGAAAATTACTTGTCTTATCAGACTAACATGATTATGAAAATGATTTTAATCTATTTGGAATTCAGTGGGGAAACATGAAGCCTTAAAGAATTCTTCATTATGGAGTTGTAAAACGGTGACTCTTCTGTTCTGATAGAAGCTTTCAATTCCTCTCCCCTCCCCATTTGTACATTATAATTCTAAGCATTGCTTTACATTTATGCAGATGCACAAAATGCACTTATGGGGGAAAAACTAAGCGCATCAACAAAATCAAGATGTGTTCATTATATCATAATGTAATTAATGGATTAAGTAAGTGCTAGTTAAGAGACAGAACCAGAATCTAATTAGAGGCTCAATAACATTTCAGTGTACAAGGCCTTCACCTTCTTCAGTTTGACACTCAGGGGGCTTTTGTTTGTACATTAAATCAGTCCTTTTTTGTGCTTGTATCTCCAAACTGATAGCCTAATATTTATCAGGTGCTGCCTCTTATGCAAGTCACCAGCACTGCAGGTAATACACAAATGGTCAGGATGCAAACAAAACCAAGGAATTCTAATCAATTTGATTTTTGGTATGCATATTAAGTATCTTGGGTGAGTAGAAGAGAGTCCTCTGGGACTATTTTTCCATGTGTGTTCAGACTGAGTTTTTCTTTAACTCGAAATCTCATTCCATTATACAAGTTTTCACACATGCTCACTATCACAGTGCACTTCAGGACCTGTACTTTGGAATCACAAAGTACAGCTTGACATAATATGTTACCATGTTAAGTACCCACCTATTGACTGGTTATTTTCAAATGGCTTTCCTGCATGATGCAATGTTTCCTCATTGATCACAACTATATGGAGAAGAAAAGAAGGTGGACCCATGGAACCTTCCTCCTTGTAGCTAGAGTTATCATGGTATCAAAGAGGAGCAACTGTAGACACACTAGACTATTCAACACTTAACCAATTTACTAAATGCAAGGACCGAAATAGCCCTGTTTAGAAGCAGACTGTTGTCTACCAGTGTTGTTTCAAGCTGATGAGAAATCAAGAGATGACCTTGAATTGACAAGACATTGCTGCCCAACTATGTATGAATGGCTAGAGTGGTACACTGTTAAAGACATGAACAAGAAGCCAGGTTCTGGATAGATAGCAAGAAGAAATGTCTTGACTGCTAGAACAGTACAATAATGGAAGCAATTGCTTAGGGAAGTTGTGGGAGCTCCCATATTGGAGGAATTCAAGGTGCAACCGGACAGCCATCTGAGAGGGATGGTTTAACTTGATGTCCTGCACTGAGCAGGGGTTGGAACTGATGGCCTTCTGGCTCCTTCCAGTTCTACTATTCTATTATTCTATGATGCTATATTTGACAAGTGACAGAAGCCCTTCCCTTCTTACCAATTAGAGGTCTGTTAGAAAAGTATCTTTGTTTGCAATGGAACTGATGGTGGGACAGCCATAATCATTTAGTGGATACAGCAGAACACACATTAGTGACATCTCCCAACTCCTCTTTCTGTTATGCTGCTATTGCAGTTCTTAGCAATGGTACCCCTATCTCTGACAATAGTGGTTCTGGTTGGCATAAAGGCACTCTTCTCACATACTGTGACTCAGTTTTCAATGTCCTGACTCAGGACATTGAAAACCTTTTGCTAACTCAATAATCTGAGCAAGATAATCTTACTGATGCCTGGTTCAAACCCAAAATATTCAACTCTCTTGATGTCTACTCAAGAGAAAATCCTGAGTTCTATGGGGCTTATTCCTAGGACAGTGAATTCCTAGGATTGCAACTCTGCCAGGAAGGGTATACATTTTCATAGAGCCCCCACACAAGGGTGTCACACATGTGAAACAACTGGTCCATCCAGCACAGTAGTGTCAACTCTACAAAATGGCAACAGCCGTCTAGGGTTTTCAGACAAGGATTTTTCCAAGGGAAGAATTGAACATATGACCTTCTGTATGCAAGGTATATGCTTTGTCACTAAGCTATCCACTCTATCCTGCTTTGTATACCCTTCCTGGAATGAAGAGGCTGTTCCAGTCCCCAGTGCAAGATTTTGGTCTGGCTTTATAACTTCACCAAATTCAATGGAAAGACAAAGGATACTTCTGATAATTGTTCTAGCATTTTAGGGGAGGGCAGTATCTTTTCATATTGTGAACACTGCACATTTCTGACTTACTTTTAGAGAGATTCAGTAGCAATCCTCATACTGAGTCACACACATTGTCCAAGGGAAAATGGTAGACTTAACAATACATGATGCTATTAATAATCAAGCTTGATCAATGGCCATAGAACATCACTGGACTCCTTCATGTTCATTTGTCAACCGATATAACCACTGGCTCTACCCATCTATGATTCCATCCATAACTTTGCATATAAGCAGACTGACATTTCTGACATACAAAGACCAGTTACTATATGGAGGGGGCTGTATAATGGCACAACACTTCATTATATGACCACAGGGGAAACGTATATAAAATGTGAACACCATCATCTGTAAAAATAGTGTGAGTCTGTTTTTCTGCAATTGCATGTGTTTTGCAGAAACCGCACTTTAAGACAAGGCAAACTGGAAAACCATCTGTGTCAGTTACCATTTCCTATAAATACCAGGGCACATGTTCACTGAGAATCAAAGTGAAATAGGGCGGGGGAGGCCATGACAAGAAGCTTCATGAGCACCAATAACTGTAAGAGCCCAGACCGTCACCATGGTGCACCATCTGTCATCTGACACTATTGTGTGTCTAGATGACCACAAGACCCCGACTTGTGTACCAAGGCTGCCCTGTCATCTACCATTGATTATTTTCATGGATGTACGTTAGATCTTCTTTGTTGGTGACCAAAGGTCACTGCACGTATTTTTTTCAAGCTGGAACTTATTAGCTCCCTGAAAAGAAAAGGGTCGTTGGGACAGGTAGCTTCAGGGTGAAGGACCTTTTAGATTATTCTAGAGATGTACATTCAACAGAAGTTGTGAAGAAATGTAACAATTGGAAAGCAGCCTGCATTTGAATGTGGGCAGTTTTCTTTTTATGATTATTGTTACACTTAGTAGTAAAATAATAATTGCAAAATTTCTCTACAATAAAAAGGAAAGGAAAACTAAGTGTTGTATAAGACAATGATTAACTGTGTGCATAAAGGGTATTCTGTTGATTGGGAACTGGGAAAACAGAGAAGAAGATAGTAACACAAAAATAGGGATAGTTCGATCCCTAAAAGAATCTCACAAGCATGATCATTCAGAGCTCTGTACAGTTTCAGTCATATGCATTTTCTTGAATGAATATAGTAGAAGAGAGGCCAATAAGCACATCTTTACTGATTTTTTAAGGTGAGCTTATTGTATCTACCAAGAAGCCCGATTCTCATTTGGAGCTGACTGTTAGGGATGGGGTGGGCAGAAGAACACGCAGTCATTAGGAAAGTACTAATTGAAATGCCGCAGTTACAGGAACTGGTGCATAAGGTAACACACAGGGAGGCTTGGACAAAATGGATTTCCTCTCTGTGGAAGGTTAGATGCAAGAGTGGTGATGCATGATGTGTCAGGGGAGACACAGATTCCTCAGCTTGCCCTGCATAGGTAAACTGGGGGAAGAGCGTGTTGGATGGAACAGCTTCTCTGTGCAGTGAAGCAAAACACCCCCAAACCTCCACCAATCAGTCCTGGGGATAGGCTCTTGTTGGCCTGCAATCCCTTATTCACCATGTGCACTTGCATAGCAGTTCCAGGTCCAGCCTGCTATTGCCACCCAAATCCATCACACTTGCTCATGAGCTGTTTACTTGGTCATGTGGCTGGCAAGCATGGGGGTGTTGTTGGGACTGGAGTCAATGGTGATGGCCTCTGCCCGGGAGCCAGGAAGCTCTGCATTGCTGTGATGGACCACATCTCCTCTTGACCCAGAAATATTGTGTAGGGTGCAGCAGGCCACCGTCCTAGCTGGAGAGAGGTCTTCCTCAGCTTCCAGAAGAGTGTGTATGGAGTTTCACCTTTAAGCACCCAGGCATACACATCACAGGATGAAATTCTTCTGCTTGTCTTTCCTTGTAGCATGGCAGGGGGCTATGAACAAGAGGCTTGGAGAACTGTGCAATTGAAACACTTGTGATTATAGTACTCTTCTCTGAACTGAGAAAGGTGACTGCTACAGCAACTGCAGCAACAGCTTTGGAGTTGAAAACAGGGACCAACCCAGAGGAGTATGACTAGCAAGCAAGTGGCTCAGAGGAAGTAGAAATTAAAACTGGTTGCAAAATAGTTCCTAAGCCTGCAAGGGAAAGCTCTCTACCAAACTCTGAGAAACACCAAGGGGGCAGGATGGGGAACAAAATACTCAGTGACATGCTTACACATCTGAATTCTCAAAGAAGACTAGCAACACTGGGGTTTCCCTACTCCACAGGCCTGTTTCAGGGATCCTGTATCTTGCAGAACAGTGTGGGTAAATAGAGTGTGGAAGAGAGAGGCAGAATCTGAACTGCAGCTACACTTAGAAGGTAAACAGATCCTTCAAGGGTAGTGTGCAGAATCATGCAGTTTGAGAACAGCATCCAAGGGAAAATACTTCTCCAGGGAAGCAGAATGGAAAAGGAGCGTGGGTGCTAGGTGACTGCAAATGATACCAATAGGCTTCAGATGTCATGGTGCAAGCAGTTTCTATGGAGAACTGGGGAAACAGAGTGGGCTTAGAGGTACAGTGTGATCGGTTGCTAGGCAGAGTTTGGGAAACAAAAGGAGCAGCAATGTGTTTTTTATCACTCTTGCCACTTTGCTTGCTGGGCAATTGCCCCGATGAATGAGGAAATTAGCATCTGGGTTCAGATGACATGCTAAGTTACTGTTGGTTAAGTAAACCTTACAAGAAGCCATGGTTTGTTATGGTGGTTTATATGCCACAAAGAGGCCACCCCACAGGCAGTGCTCGATGGCTTAGCATGTTGTGTGAACTCAAACGCTCAATTCAAATACTGTGTCCCTAAGCAAGCAGTTTCAGACTTTTTATCTTCAGAAATAATTTCAACATCTGCTCATAAACCATGCAGTTCCAGATATTGCAAACTGTTCCAGATCATCTTCCAGGGTGGACACCCGGTTCCATGCAACCCCTACCCAAGTACATTGAGCCTTAGCAGTGAATGCATGAATAGAGTGTCATAGCTCACTTTCTCCCATGGCTTCATCAAGCATGAGGAATCAGATTTTCTAGCAATGTTTCCCAACATGACTAAAGATTCCAACCAAAGAATGTATGGAAGACAGTTTGAAATCACCTTTTCAATGCTATATGTGAAGGAATGAATATATTCAGCCATTTTGTCTCTGTACTTAGCTGTTAAATTGTTGCATTCCTTTCATATATTGGGTTGTTTGGGGGCTTTCTTACCAAGAAGTCCAAACGGTCACAGGAGTCACAAGGGTTCAGCCCAGAAAACATAAACCTAAGAAGGAAAAAAGAAGCCCAGTTACTATGGGAAATAGAAATTTAGCAATTGCCTACAGCGCTCCTGGTTGATTAGTAAGAGCTGGAATACTGTATATATGTGAAGTTGGCAGGCAGGCAGTTGTTTTAAGAACTAGAAATCAGAAGAAATAAGTGAGGATCGAATGTGACAGAGGAACCCTATTCTAGGAAAAAAAGGAACTGCAGTTCCAAAGGTCTAATAGGAGATAAAAAAAAATGAATTACAAAGATGTGGCTTAAGCAGGGAAGGCTTAGGTGGATGGATTTTTCCCCTTGTTGTTTTCATAGTTTAATTGTTTTTAAGGATAATTGCTAAAACTGTTTAAAAATATTTCTCCCATAAAATATCATTAAAATAACAGTGGTAATTCTGATTGTCGAACTATTTAGAAAAGTCTAACAAGTCAGAAAAATCTGGCATCCTAATTTTCACTGCTTGAATTCCTACTGTGTCAGTTGTTGTTGTTGCTACTCGCGAAGCCTCCGACCCATTGTGACCCCATGGACAACATTCCTCCAGGCCTTCCTGTCCTCCACCATCCCCCGGAGTCCACCTAAGCTCATGCCGACTGCTTCAGTGACTCCATCTAGCCACCTCATCCTCTGCCGTCCCCTTCTTCTTTAGGGAAATCTATAGAACACACAAAGTTACAAGGACTGTTTTGGTGTAGGCAGGCAGGAAAAATAAAGAAGTTCACTTGGTAATACCACGAGGGCCACAGAATGGAAGAGGAAAAGTTAGCGGTTTGCTCATCTCTGGTCCCACATATGGGGTAGCCAGTACAACCTGTGTTCTAATCCTACCCTTAAAGAGTGTAAGAATTGCCATCAGTGCGCAGTTACAAGAAACAATGGATTGGAATGAGTTCCAGGATGGCTGGATGATGCAGCAGCTCTTAAGAGTCTTTGCCACAGAGTCTGCCATCCTACTTGCAATTCTGCAAAAAGGGCAATGTTGCATTAAATAAAGCAGTAGAGCAATTAGCAATTACCCTGAATGCCACCTAGGAGCCAGTCCTGATCCTCATTTGTCAGCATCATTGCCACTGGCTGAGCTAAACAATTTTCAAACTACATTTTGAAATGTACAAAGTACATTTCTAAGAGCAACATTAAAACTTTTAAATCAGTATCGTTCCACTATGTACTCATAATGAATCCATAAGGGAAAAGAAAATGAAGGATTAAAGTTTCTTACTCCATTCTTTGAGTTATCTGTGTTTTGCAAGTTCTAAAAGGGAAGTTTGAAAAAGCTGGGGTATTTACAATTTTATCAGTAATAACCCAGCTCATCTAAAGCTTGTGAAAGTGGATGCTTTAACAAGTTGTGTTTTTCTACACAAGTTATCTGAGACTAAGTAGAATTGTTTTTATGGCTGTTTTCACTTTAATACAGTCTAAAAGCTGCTCTTTGGTCATAAGAACATAGGAAAGACAGAACATACGGGCAGGACCCAAAGGATTACTTCCATCCTAGTCAACTCTCTTCCAATCTACTGATTGCATTGCACAAGGAGCCCCTGCAGCTTGTTCAATGGAAATTTTGCACTTCAGTCATTTCTTGATGAAGAGAGCTTGGTTCACGTAAGGGACCTCTGCCATCCTGCCTTCCTCCAGAAACAAGTGTTGAGGCTCCTCTTGGAAATGCTAAACTCTCTTATGCAAGTGATAGATCCTGCTTGCTGAATGCCATTGAGAGGACTAACCACCAGTGCAATGGAATTGGCAGGGTACCAAAGGGTCAATGGGTGGAGCCACTGCTGCCATCTCTTCCCCCTGTGACTAGCAAGTGGACTCTGAGAAGCCCACAAAGAGAACATGGGCACAATGGTACCCTTCCATTCATGAACCTAAGCAACTGGCATGGAGATGCTACATCCTGCAATACCACAAATAATTTTTGGCATTCACAGATGGTTATCATTGATAATGTCACCAATTTGTCTAATCCTATTTTAGAAGCCAGTGAGTAGGGTGATTTCTCATTTAATAATAGCAAAACATTGTGCAGGGGAAGTGGGGGATGAACTAAAGGTGTGGTCACCTAGAGATTATTAATGAAGGCCACACAAGATTATTAAAGGAACATGGTATAGAATGTTATACCATGGTATACATGACTTCATAAAGTCCTGTGTGCATAATTTCTGCTGAATTGCTTTGTAAGATAGCAGAAATGATTCCTTCCCCAGGATGTATTGGCATTTCCATGAGCTACTCCTGATAAATTAAGTCCATTTTCCTTGGAGATAGTTAAGAGTTCCCATCAGCACCAACAGATAGGATTAATCTTTTTCTGTATGGCATGGCCTTATGTCTCAATGGAACCCACTCCCCCAAAACAAACAAACAATTAGTTACTCATAATGCACCTGCCTTATGAGTAGCTAATAGCAGCTTGAGTTGGTGTCAAATTGAGGAAAGACATTGTAGAAAGCATTAACGGTGTTTACATACCATTACAATCTAAGTAACTGTTTTCCCTAAAGAAAAAGAAGCTGGAAGAACAAATAATGGGTTGGACACATGATAGTTTTCTGGGGGAACCTGTTCCTTATCAACTGTTCATTATGATAAGACAAAATCCTGTCCTGTCTACCCCACCTATTAGACTCACAGGGAGTGCCACAGAATGCTAACGCTTCATAAAGGAACCAGAAGTGAGCAGAAACTCTTATTTCCACATTGGAGCTGGTCAGCAGAACTCCCAGAAGGGAGTTTCTCTGAAGTGTCTCCATTTGTAAATAAGCAGGGGTGCAGTGACTGCAGGGGCAGTGCTAAGCATGGAAAAGATCCAGGGATCAGGGCCACAGAACCAAAGGAGAAGGAGGAGAAGCTGCTGCTGCTAATTTCCATATTCTAATATGGAGCTGTTCCAAAGTTTGTGCTTGTGTGCATTTAAATGATTCACTCTCCTAAAGACTCCCCTTTATAAAAAAAGAGATGTATGTGGACAGGGAGCATTTGATTTCTGGGAAAAACATCTTAGGCAAAACTGTTCAAGGAAAGGCGGTGAAGCATATGTGGGTAGACTCTCAGCTAATCTGGGATCAGATGCAACAGAGTTCATCAAGCACCCATGGATTCCAGGGTGCTGCAGCTGGAGGTTCGCAACTCCAGCTTTTGTGGATCTCCTAACATCATTTTGATGTGGTAGCATGGAATGCTGCTCATGGATTCCACTGATTTACTAAAGATGGTCTTCGTGGCTAGCTTTGCCATTTGCTTATTAATAGCTACTGTGCCAAGGTTTCTTTTGTCAGAAGATTTAAATCTAAATTGTAACACAATGTTGTTTTGTTCCCTGACAAGACTGAATTTATCCCAGTTTTACTTGAGGGATTAACCTGCCATAAAGTCTACTCGCTTGCTCAATTTAGAGAACTTTGTGCCAGAGATTAAAAAAAAAATAGGACAGAAAGCCCAAGAATGCAGTTCTGTTTCTTGTTTTAATTTAAATATTTCATGTTACTTTTTAAACTGGTGCTCAGAGAAAAATGAAGTGAATTAAAATGGCCAACTAAAGCAAATCTCATGCAAATGTAGAGAGGTTGAAAGCTTAATTGTCCCTGTTCCATGTTGTGAAAGGGATATTAATATTAACAAAGAATAAACTGCATTGTGTACGAGTTCTAGCAGGAACATTCTGGAGCTCATGAAACACAGTGGGAATTTGGCATGATTTTGCTGATGTCAAGAAATAATTTATTCTCCATACTTGATCTCCTGTACCCTGTTCTGGGTTTTATGTTTTGTTTGTTTGTTTGTTTGTTTCCTTTGAACACGTAAATTAACTGTGCCAGAGAAATATGTACAGGTAAGATGTAAAATGCTTAAAAAAATAAAATGCTGGCTATTGCTTTGGTTAAGGTGAATCACAAAAGAAAGACAAAAAGGGTTATATCCCCATGAAAAGCTTCAAAAATATATTATTTATAAAAATGGCCCCTGCTAAGATAATCACTGGAAGCGTGACCTTCAGAAATCAACTTGAGGAAGACTAAAAATATTCAAATAGCAAATATATCTGATCCAAAGTGCCACAGTGATCCAAAGTGCCCCAAAGTGCCAGCAAGTTCAAAAGTGCTGAAAATCGACAGATCAACTCCTTTTACTCCAGTTTTCAGATAGAAATTAAATCTAAATCTCTCATATATATACATATACATATTTGTGTGTGTGTGTGTGAGCGCGCGCATGTGTATTGATGCAATTTGGATAAAACTACTGATATAATTTACTCAGACTTCTTGGTGAAGCCTTCATGGATTTGGTGAAGTTCTAAGCAGCAGTTCAAACATTATTAACATGTTCCCATCCCACTAAAACCTACAGCAAGTCCTGGCTGACTGATCTGATGCCTGCTTAGTAAACCGAGCATGGTGCCAGTGCTGTAGTATAAGTGATCCCGTAGCCCTCTTTAGCTGTTCTGTTTATTATCCCTGAACATACGGTGAAAGGAGATTCCCTGCTCCACTGCCCTTGGTCACGCCATCTGTAGCATGGAGGGCGCCAGTTCAAACAGGAGAGCCCTCTGCCTTTGTGGGGGCTCTCCTTGATCCTAAGAAGGCTCTCAGGGGGTTGCTCAGCCCTTTCCCCAACACCACTGGAGTTGCTGTGAAGATAAACAGGGTGAGGATGAATCCAGTAAGCTGCCATGAGGAATTCCCTTGAAGACAGAAGGCAGACCCATGAAACGGCCACCTTGCTGAAGCTAAGCAGCTCTGGCATCTGCTTGGAGTGAAGATCACCTAGTAGCTACATGTAGCTTTGAGCTCCACAACACAAGAAAGGTGGGTATAAATGTAATATATAAAAAGGTAGAAGAACTGTTGGTACTTGGCAAGTGTTTTTGTCTCAAGCATATAGTTCTTTCTTCTTGATTGTTTCTGCATGTGGCTTTCAAAAAGTGGCTTGCCTGTGAAATTACATTTTAAAAGAAAAGAAAGAAGACTGGCAAGCCATTATCCTCACCCAAATGCTCTTCCTTTACTGAACTCCAGAGGTTTTCCCCCACAAACCCCTCTAATATGGGGCAAACACCAGATCAGCTTTAACTTGTTCAGTTAATCCAGGCTTTCTCATCATCACAACATTCAGATGTCTATCATCCCCAGTCTGCAAGTCATTGGTCATGTTCATGGGGATTGTGGGAATTTGAATCCAGCACATCTGGAAACTAGCAGATTGGGAATGGCTGAGCTGATTGATTCTATTTCCTTGACTGAAGGAAGTCTGAGATTTCATATATTTAAAAGTTAACCTCTGGTAGAGATGAAATTCTTCTTCCAAATTTAATTATCTTCTACTGTGTTATCTCTTAAATTGTAATGCCTAGCTTTGGCACCGTGGGTTTTCTTGTGCATCCCATAATGCTCCCGTTTTAGAGGCTCTGGCCCATTGTGCACTATATTTTTCATTCTGTGTAGGCCCTGGAGACAGATTTTTTTGCTGACTTGCTTTGGAACCTATAACCTCCTCTACAGATCTTGTTGTATTACAGCTCTCCCAGCATGTTTGCTGCAGGCTGATGGAAGCTGGGAGCAACTTCTGGGAGACACAGGTTCACCAGTCCTGCTTTAGAAATTGGATACAGAGAAGGGTCCTCCCCCCCCACCCCCGTTGTCAGACAAAGTCACATTTGTTATATAATACAACACATTATATAACAAATGCAAATACAAGATGCAGTACAAATAATTAGATGTCAAGTATGTGCAGCAGAACCTGGCATTAGGATACAGTCAGCACATAAGTCAAGGTGGGATATTTTGTGCTTATCATCACTTTGTTCCCTTCCCCCGTCTTTAAATCCTTTAAAACAAATTAAGGAAAGGGAGCTGATACCCCTGTTTTTCTTAAGGCAGCTGACAGCTAGAACAAAAGCAAGCAATTAAAATGCAAAGTACAATAAAACTACTAATGATCAGGTGATATTATTTATAGATATAGATACATCTGTCTGCTACACCTGCTCTTTTTTGTTTTTCTGCTGTGGCTGGATTCTAGCAGGCTGAAGAAATGGAACAGAGGATGAGCAGATAAGACTGGGATTCCTTCTAGCTAATTTCAGTGGCTCCCATCGGGTTACCTGGAATTGCACAGAACAGGTGTACTTGTATCTCCCCATGTTGCAGACTCATCCCTGAACAGAGTGAGTGTTTGTTAGAATTCCGTGGACACAACATTAGACCTTGCTAAATAGGTGCCTCTGCTCATGGGCAGCATGAGAAGGATATGGTATCACTTCGGCATGCCTGTGTGCCACTGAAGCCCTCTGGGCCCCTGGCAGAACACACCAGGTTGCAGACATACTCCCTTGTATGTCTTATGCTCTGCAAGATGCAGGTTTGGAGGTTGGCAGAGGACAAAATGGAAGTTGGTTACATCCCAAACACTAGGTGGCTTTGCATGACACAAGACATAGTGAAATCTAACTGTTGTGTTGCCCAGACCCAATTCCTGAGTACCTGCATGGAAGGATTATTTTTCTGAAATCATAGAGAGAATCAGTGGTTTGTTCTAAGGTTTCCAAGCCTCTCCTTGGCTTCTCCATTTGTCAATCCCTGAGATCACCAGTTAATATCTACAGCTTATTATTGTAGATATGGAAATACCATAAAGTACCTCTGGAAAGAGCATCCACAGAAATGATTGCTTCTTCCCTTCAATCTCTTCTGCCCTTGGCTCCCTATCAACAGATATGTTATTGTTCACTTTATTCCCATTGGCCAAGTGATACGGACATTTCCTAATTTGCTTCTGGAAACAGACAGTGTGAAAGTACAGAAAGGGAAGAGGAAAATCACAGCAGAACTATATATTTCCATTTAATATAACATAGTTTGTTAAGCAACACGGTTACCAATAGAAATAGAAAATGTTAAACCCGTGCAACATTGTCCCAAATATCATTTTTTAAAACTGTGCCATTGATGTGCGCTGTTACACTGCTGTATCACCCCTGTTATCAAGACCCTAAGATTCAAAGTTCAGACAAGAGGCATCAAATGAATCCATTATCCTTGAGATCTGACTGTCATTGACAGTAGAAAAAGGGTGAATATTAATTAGTACATTTCAGTTGGCATGGCTTTATGAAACAAACTTTGCTTTGTTGTCACTGTTGTTTAGAACAGGGAATGGGCAAATGAAGGCCTGTGTCAAAAGTCTTGACTTCAGTGGACAAACAAGCAATCCCTCCTGCTGTGACAAGGATAGGAATGCTATCAATTTATAATGTAAAACAAACTATATTCTTAACAATGCAAATTACAACTAACTGCCAGAGAGTATTTTGAGACCACTTATGAGCTGCAAGATACATTCTGGCCAGGGCAACTTCTTCTTCCTTCTCTTTTCTCCTCCTATATTTTTATTTACTTATTTTATACTGATAATTTCAATTTTATATTTGTAACTCAGTGTATTTTTTGTATTTTTGTATTTAATGGTAATTTATTATGTTCTATTGTATTTCAATGTATTTTATTGTGTTGTAAGCCACCCCGAGGTTTTGGCAAGGGGCGGCATAGAAATGTTATAATAATAATAATAATAATAATAATAATAATAATAATTCTCTTAAAAACAACAATAACAAATCATCAAATGTACATTCATGCATATTACTCCAAAACAAAGAAATGTAAGTAAAGTCATCATGTCAAATGATAAATAAGAGATGAGTATAATCAAATCAGGAAATAGACAAGATAAATTCATGTTTGTTTAGAGTGTCCAAGGGAGAAAAAGGTATGAAGTCCATAGTTCCAAAGAGACAATTGGTTACCTGTAGCTCTGTGAGTAGGTCTAGACACATGAAGCACCAGATCCTAGATTGTTCCTCTCAGGGCCAGGTAGTAGCCATGTGTGATAGTTTTTAAAAATATGTATAATTCAGTGCAGCTCCAATTTTGATCAGGATTCTGGTACTAACCCTTTCGCTATGCCCATTTCTTCCCACAGATCCTTTCCACATACACATACCCAGGTGGGAGATTAAAACAGAGGGGGGAAAGCCAATGGAAACATTGTGGATTTTTTAAATATTACTGTGATCTTCTCTGAGGTGGTTTTGGAGGAAATGGGTATGGAGAAGAGGTTTATCCTCCATCAGTGTCCCCTGGCCCTGATCCAAATTGGTGCTGTACACATTTACATGATGATAAACTGTCATGCATTGCTACCTTGTGTGGCTAAATGAATATTTATTTTGGCCCTCAGTTCCAGATAATGTGAACAGAGCATCTATTTGTGTAGGTGCTCCATTTTTCCTCCATTTTTTAGGAGGAATTGGGAGTATGTATACCTTTGCAGATATCTTGCAGGATATCAAAAGTATTTACATACTTGGGGTCCTGTAAAAAAACAACTTTTCCCTAACTTTGCAAGACTTAATTTTATACCTAATCCTTATTAATGTGGATAAATAGGGGACAAACTTCATGTTACACATAGAGGGTCAGATCTGAAGACCAATAGAAGTCATCCACTATTGGTACATGAAGGTACTCTCTATCTCTTTAATTCAGCCAAACGGAACCTTCCAGCTATGTTCCATTTACACAAAATAACTGATGTATTATTACTAGTACAGCCCACCTTTTTTTCCTCTTACGAATAACCCAAGGGGACTTATGTACACCTTCCCCTTATGCTGAGTCAGGGTTATGGCTTATGCTGAGTCAGTGACTAGACCAGAGAGCTGCTTGGCTGAATGGAGACGAGCACCTGAATCTTCCGAGTCCCAGTCCAACACATTTACACCATGCCACACCATTCTGAGTTTGTTTAAAGGTCTACACAGACTCCTAGCTGCAGAACATTCCACTAATCAACTAGAGCCAGTCTTTTTAGGCATATGTTAGGCCATAGCACCAGATAAGAGTTGTTTCTCTTGTTGAGTAACTGCAATGGTGTGGTGAAATTTTCTTGGACCATATGGGTTACTTGCATTTTCCTTGGGGTTACATTTCAAGTAGCTAGTCAGCTACTGTTGATTACATGACTGAACTAGGCCTTAGGGCTGTTTAACAAATTTAGCAGAATACAGTAAAAATTCACATGCACATCTTTGGGTTCCAATGTGGATCTGCATCTTCATCTGATCATCCCTGAATCTGATGGATTCTGTCACTGATTCACATCTCCATCTGGCATCACAAGTTGCAAATATATCTTTTAACGCATGGTGAATAATATTCTCAGCACACATGTAAAAATATGTAAACACCACAAATGTATATGCAGTTTGTTACTTTTCTAACATAATGTGTTCCTTCCCCCACACTGGGAAGATTACGTTGCAAAATAATAAAAACATCACACCATTAAAATACCACTAATAAGTATTATATGCCAAGGTACATATACAGAGAAACTAGATTTAGCTTTGCTTCCTTCTATGGGTTAACTAGACATGTGAAGAAAATATTAATTGCTCATTTGTCATCATGATTGCCTTTGTTGTTGGAACATCAAAAACATTCTTATGGCATAACTAGTTCATGAGCAAAATGGTAAGAATCTCTTATTTAGGCAACCGTATGCTTTGGCAGCTAGCCAATTTGCATGGGGAGGGAAGATCTCTGGCCATCTGTAGCAGGCTGAGAGGTTAAACCCAATGTATGTTCTTCTGTCTTGTAGATACTAAAACCACGCATATATTTCAACCAGCAATGTGATAAAAATAACAATACACAGCTATGCCTACTCTTTATGCTGTGTGTATGTGCATATGAGAGAGAGGGAGAATATGAGAAAAAGAATTTAGATATTCCAACTACTTTTCAACAGACTGACTACATCAAAACATAATCACATATGGCTTGAAGAATTTGTAATAAAATGATCAACAGCTTAACCCTACGCTGCCACTTTAGCTGCTGTATGGCAGAACTGGAGGCTTCGGTTGCAACAGTTAAACAGTGTCTTCTCCCTGATAAGTAAAACAGAGCTACCAGTGCTGGGTGCCATTCTGTGCACACTTTTTTGGGGAAAAAGACCCACTGAACATGGGGCAACATACCCTAAGAAACTGTGCACAGATCCTGCTTCCTGTACTCCTCTTATTGCAATGGAAGCCAAGAGGATTTGTTTTGGTCATGGGTCAGACAGTGGCCGTGCTTCTTTCTTTGCTCCAGCAACCTCTTATCCAACAGACTTGAGAAAGGATGGACATGGAATGCTGGTATCTCCTCCAGCGGGAGGCAGTGATAGCTTGCAATGAGGAAACTTGATGACCGAGGCATTCTCTGGTCCCAGATAGGGAAGTGAGTTATGGATCCCATGCTGGGCTGCCACTGAGCTCATGAGTCAATGCCCGCAACCCAAAATGAATGTCTGTGATGCCAATTCCTGAGCAGATCTGTCAGAAAGTATGAATGGACATGCAGTTGACATGCACAAACATCCCAGAAAATCATTCTTGTAGCTACTTTTCCAGGAAAATGCCATTTTGGAAATGTGAGTTAGAACAGGTTGGGACAGATGCTTTACTGAACCCATTTCTTTCTTACAGTCTTTCATTTCATATGTCTCTCTGCCCCCCACCCTCCAGAACAATTTGTTCTGGTCCAGGGTTGAAAATACATGAATCCATGGTCAAGTCCATATGTGCCCCCTAAAAAGCAGGCGTAATGAAGCCTATATCCTTTTTACCTTTGTGTCTCCCCACTTTTTTGCCTTCTATTAACTGTGGCATGTGGGAAAGAAGGTTACTTTGTGGAAGCTTCACAGACAAAAAAAGGTGTTCTGTATACCTTATATAGCTACATCAAACAGCTAAAATAGGACTGAAATGGCCCTCCTGGGGATAATCACTAGTGTCATCTTTGCTCTAATAAAGTAAGTCAGTAGCTCAGATTAAAGATTTAAGCCTTTTCTTTACTGTTCTGTTTATATAGATTCCCTCAGAGATAGCTCTTTTAAGCCTCTTCCACCATTATGTAGAAACATGGAAAGTGTTAATAAATAAATTAAGATGCTAAATATCTTTGTTTCACTATCTTTCCTTCTTTCACAGTGTGAATTCCCAGAGTGCAGACTTAGCAAGCACAAGTCTGTCTGGAGAAAAAATTGGTTTCATTTGTTTTTCCTGTCTTCCTCCTTTTAGTTTAAACTACTGCAGGGGCTCTCTTCATTCACTGCAGAGGAGGCATAACTAATTCTTTACTCCATGAGACAAAGTTCTTGCCCAAATAGAAGAGGCCCTCAGGAAATCACATGCAGCAAGAAGAAAGTATGTCTGCGTGATGTTTGCAATCCTGAGCTGGTTCCAGACTTGCCCCATCTATGCATGGAAAGACACCTTCTATTCATGGAGGCAGAGAATCTAGGAAGAACTCTTCTGGAGTAAGGTGACAAAATTTATGACTTTTCTGATTTCCACTGCAGGCCACACTTCCACCTTCTGTGGTGTTCTTGAGGGTGTCTACAAGACCACAAAGACTGGATTCAGACAACAGAATAATTGACTATATGATTGAGTGTGGGTTGCACTGAACTCTGGTCATTTTGAAACAAAGGTTATTATGTTGCCTGAACCCAGCCATGACAATATACTCTAGTTTGTCCCCCAAGAAGAACCCGCAATTTACAACCCAACAACAAACCATGGGTTGATAACCCACACTTAAACCACAATGCACAGTTCAATGGCAACCTTCACTCAACCCATGAGTTTGGGTTATTGTATTGTCTGAGTGCAGTCAACAGGTAGTTAGCCAAGCTTTTCAGTTTTGCTCCATGAATTTATTTCACCATCAGGTAAAGGACCCTTTTCTTTACTCCCTTACCATTGGCTGGAAGTCGTTACATTTCCATGACTGGCTTTTCTGCATTTTTCAATGTGCTGCGACCTGATTTTTAATCTTTGCGTTATTGCAGTTTCACATGCTTGACCTTGAGCACCTTTATTCGGAAAGGCAACTGCAAAGCTGCATCAGTAAGTACTAGAATTCTCTGAGCTATGTTAGGCTGAGAGACAGTGAGCAGCCAAGACCAACCAGTGATCTCTGGGACTGAATGGAGATGGAACTGTACTTCCTGCTTCCACACTCATTAACAACTCAACTATCCTGCACAGGATCTTGTGAAGTGCTATCATTGCACATGTCAGTCCCTCATTTTTACTAAGGCTCCAAAGCTAGGTTTTAATCTCATAAGGTCAGTCCTTTGCACTCATTTTTTGAATTCAGATTGCACGACGAAGTTGCAGTCCCACCGCCTGTCAGATTGCTTGTTCCATGCAACATTTCACTTGACAAACACTTCAGTTTTTATGACTAACATTTGACCTTTGCAAACAGAAAATGAAAAACAGAAAGAAAATGGGAGGAGGGTGCATTATTGGTTTTGGATTTCTCCAAAAACACTCTAAATCAGTGACTGCTTGATGCACAAGCCTAATCCAACTCCTTAGGAAAAGGGAAAGGAGAATGAGCGGAATTTAAAACTTACCCAAGCCAACCAACACTGAAAAGATGTTTTCTGTCAGGGTTTCTAAGGAGATGAGCCCGGCAAGCAATCACCCGCTATCCATTAAAACAAGGTACCTACTGAGAGGAATAATATTAAACAATAGGACTGTCAAAACCAGTGATTTAAAAACAATGGAGTGACCTTTGGCAACATTAGCACACAATCAAACAAGCAACAGGGCATCAACACTGTGGAATTAACAACATGAGTTAGATCACTTTCTCGTACACAACCATCCATTACAGTCCGAAGAATTCCAGTACAGCAGGAGGAATAATTGGAAACCCTCTATTATTTAACACACACATTTTAATCTCTTTCTTATCTAGGTTTTGTTTTAAATCACAATGTTCTGAAAACATATTAGTCATTCAGAAATTAATTTCCAAGGTTAACACCTAGTTATAATTTATGTCTAGGACATTAATGGCAACTGCTTTCTTCCCAAGTTATGTACATAACTAAAGATGCTCTGATTTATGAAAACTTTGGCAAAGCCATGCAGGATATTATTGATTAAATTGTAATTTTTACATGCTTTTAATGATTTGCGGAGAAGTTGCATGTAACCACTTAGAAAATGCTATTTTTTCAACTCAAACTTGCATGATCTAGAGTCTGTTTTGCATCCTCTCAAATATACCGCACGTTTTCACAGTACTTTACAAGTGTTGCCAAATGATGCAGGATAAAATCGTACACATTTCATTGCAAATATTTCAAAAGAGTGCATACATAACAGTATATATTAGAGAACGTAATGTTCAGAACTGTATTATATTCAGAAATTTATTTTGAAAAACTGTATATTAGTCAAAATTGTGTACAAAGAGGAATGCTCTAGAAGAAATTTACAAAAAATGTAAAAGAATGACCATGAAGACTTTTAAAAAGTCTCCAAGTTTTCTGCAGGAACAAAGATTTTGGCATACGGGGACTTTTAGGTAAGCCATTCCTCAAATGTACTGCAAGATGGAAGAGTTGCAGGAGCGATCTGTACCACTTGCTGTATTCGTACCTAGGTTGTACAAATAGGAAGCTATATTTGGTCAAAGGATGTAGCATAGAAGCTGATCAGGGACGATGTGTTGAGCCAGTCTACTGCATTGTGAAACTTTTGCTCCGCAGGTTGGCAGGATGAACCACATTCTAATTTCTCATTTTCCACACATTTATTTTTAAAGGAAGATCTGATGGAGGGCATATTTTAGATCATTTTTAGTTAATCTTTCATTAGATCAATACAGGAACTTCTCCAACAGATTGAAAGTCATTTTCAATTTATTTGAAATGAAGATCAAACTTCATGTTAACTGGCCTTTAGGAAAAAAAAAAAAAACTTTTATTTGGTTACTGAGTTCTTCTCTTTATATATGACCAGAAGAGGGAGTCTATCATTTGAATAATACTTCATACATATTCTGAACTGCCCATGACAGTTTAAGATGTAAGCCGCCCCAAGACTTTTGTGAATGGGGTGGCATAGAAATGTTTTAAATAAATAAATAATGAATAAATAATGAATAAATAAATAAATAAATAAATAAATAAGATGAGCTTCTTCAAAGGCTCTGTGCCTAATACAAACTACGCAATCCTACATCTACAAGATGCATTTCTTCTTTCTGAGAGTTTTATTTTATGGTAAATGTCTGAGAGTATATAAATAAAATTCACTTAGGTTAGTAGTGTTGACAAGGTACATCTGATCCTTAAGAACTTGAGTTCCTCATCTAAGAATTGTGTGCCATAAGCTTTAAATGGAATTATTACACATACGGTTTGTGCCATTATCTTGAATAACTTTCCAACCCTTTCCGTATTGCCATTAATCTGCCAGAGAGATTCCTGCCAGTTGGGAAAATTCTGCAAAACCTCCCTTAATTTCATCTGTGTCACAGGATTCTTTACTGTAGTTCAGTTCACATGTTACAAATAACTTATTTGCACACAAATGGCATATGTGTGCCGGCTGTGGTCACACATGTTGACCCCCAACCTCCCAGCATGCACTTGCCCAGTCCACTCCAAACAAATTAACCAGTGAGGTCTAAAGAGTGATTCTGAATTCACTCAGTTACCTTCCCAGGATTGGAAAATCCCAACTGTGGGAACCCTGCACAACTCTGCATCTTTAGCTAGAAACATTTAGGATCTCCCTTCTCAATGCACCAAGTATGATAGATGAGGGAAAAGGACAAGTATACAATGGAAACAGAACCTGACTGATTTATCCATCCAACAGTCTAGCGCTTTGAAGATTTTGCTCTTAGAAGTCTGAATTTTAACCCCTGCGTATTTCGCTGCATTAGTGCTGAATAGGGTTGGAACCTCTTTTTTCCCTGAAAGCTTCCTCATTTTTAAAAACATAATGTGGATCTACCCGGGTTTGGCACAGATGTGCCTGCCCAATTGGAGAAGAGAAGATGAGAACTTTGTTTCAGCTAATTTTAATAAGAATTTACCCAAATTCACAAATTTCTTCCTCTTTGGAAAAGAAATAACTTCAGATTTTGTTAATGCAAACTGCTCCATCCACATTTGTGCTCTCCCATGTTATTCAGAACAGCCCAATAAGATTTGTTTTGATTATCTGTGGCTATTATGATGAATACAGACATGGACAATTCTAACATAGCATTCATGTGTAGCACTGTAGTAAACATGACATTTTGCGATGAATTACTCTTTCCTCAAAGGGAAATGGGTGGGATGGTTTGTACACTGAAGCTCTGTTATTATCTTCATTTTCCACACAAACACACACACACACACACACAATTTTAGGAACTGTTCCAATGACAGGAAATTGCAGGACCCTTTGAACCTAAGTATGGTTTGCCTAGACAGCATCCTTTTCCATTCCAGTTGTTGAGAAAATAGAGGTGACACCACTGCACACTTCTACGTAATACATCATTAACTTGTGAATCTGTGATGAACAGAATTTAATCACAGATAAATACAACTTTACTGAGAAATGCCTTTGATTCTAGCAACATCAGATGCAGCTTTTCTGCCCTAAAGGGTTTTAAAGAGAGAACGTGTTGGTCAAAGACATCACAACCTGCCTATGTCCTTGAAATGCGATGGGTGAGGGTGAAATATTAAGCAAATTCTCTGCATTCCTCATTAAGGCATTGATCAATAGCCCTGAACAACTGCACAGAGGGATGGTCATCCTGAGCTAATGAAATAAACCCTCATGAATTCTTGTGGCAAGAAGCATAAAGTGAGGTGTTCTTTTTCCAAATTATTAATCTGCCTTGTCAGAAACATCTCTAGAGGAAAAAAAAAAAGTGGGGGGGGGAGGGAAAAGGTGGTAATTATAAGCCATACTGATGAATGAAGGAATTAGGAAGGTCGTTCTTATCTACAGCTGTAAGGACCTCTGCCTGTTACACGAGAGGAGCTTTTCATGCACAGAAAAAATGTCCAAGCAGGAAAAAAGTTTGCCCACAACCATGGATGGATGGTCTTGCCTTACAGTCATTCACATATCTATTTCAATGCACATGCATGCATGATTTGCATGCATGGAAAGAACTGGAAATTTAATATTCATAATTTAGCATTCTGGTAGCTGGGTCATTAGTAGGAGAGTGATGGTATCAATCCAGATTGCAGGGATAATAAAAAGCAAGCCATTGGATAAACAAACATAACAGACTTGCATTTAGCTGCATTTGGGATTGCCTAGTTTGCAGACCATAAACCTTAAACACGCTCAAGATCAGGATATAATTGAATGTGGATGCCTTTTAATCTAAATCAAGGTTGTTGAGGAAGTGACATTTTGGGAATGCTGTATTTAATTCCTGGTGGTTTTCTGCAGTATCTCAGAACCGGCACTGGTTCTTACTTTACTTGTTGAATGAGATTGTACAACACGGATGATGCCTGAATGCAGAATTAAATGCATCCCTCTGTTTTAAATGGTGATGTAACTGCTGCATACTTTCATAATTATTGTTCTGGGTTTATTTTAAAGAGCTGGATACCCCCAGTGCTATATCAGCTTAGCATTCAAAAAGGCAAACATTATATTTTGCATTCAGGTTACACGAAGAGTGTCAGCCTTCAGAAGAGCACCAAAATGTGAATTAGGGCAGAATGCCAGAGGCTGCAAGCCATTTCAGCCAAAGGTCAATGGCACCAACTGTCACCCGTCTGGCATTTTTCCTTAGGACTCCATTGAAACTCCACAAAAGTCCACAGTCTTTCTTTATTTCTCTGATTGTATTTATATTCTTCCCATTCTCACAAAGAGCCCAGAATAGTGAACAACCTATTTAGAAACATAGAAACAGAGCGAGTCAGAAGGGGTCTCCTGAGCCATCTAGTCTGATCCCCAGCTCTAGCCAGCTCTGCTCATGACATGCCTACCATGTGCATGCCCATATTTAAAGCACGGTACACTATGGGGATGTAATCATGATTGTAGAGTCACAAATAGAATAAATAATATAAAATAATATATAATACAATGTAACACAATCAAATAGCAACAGAAACCTTATATCTCAAAGCCTGTATGCATAAATAGATATTTAAATGATGTCAAAATGAGCTTTGTAGTAGAGGTGCCATCACCCAAAATGCCCTGACACCTCGTAGTCCCATGGACCACATTTTCCAAGGGTACCACAAACAAAGTCTTCCTCATTAACTCAGATCCAAGATGGTCAGTACTGGAGCAGGCAGGCCTGAAAATAAAATCTAGATTATCATTCTCTGCTGTTTGGCTGTGCGATACACAAACTTTGCACAAGTGGCAGAAAATGAACCAAAACACTTTTAGCCACACACAGGGTGAGTTGTGTTCACTCTTTATTTGTACTCAGGTATATGAACATGATTAACAAGAATTTTGTATCTTCCTCAGAGTTTAAGTGAATCAGGTTCACTAATACTCCCTTAAGTCACCCCTCACATGCTGGTTGAACCAAAGAAGAGAAGTATAATTAAACTATTTCTGATAAGCTGGTCCATTGCACCACAGTGATTAGAGAATAACTTGCTGTAAATGTCGAGTTTATACAGTGTAGTGATATACTTCCACATGAAAATACAAATTCATGTTATTTAATTAGAAGAAGCAAGGTAATAAATGGAGAGATAAATATTTCTCAGATCTAATCAGGCTTTATCCTTTTAAATCAGTATTGTGTGTACAGACTATACTTGGAAATCAATACCGAACACTGCTATCTAAAAAATAATTGGAAATGTGGAAACTATACCTTGGTGAAATTGGATAAGGACATTATGGTGCAGATGTCCAAAATGGCTAGGAAATAAGGTTTACTGCTTTTATATACACTGCTGAATATCATCACAACCTGAATAAAATTGTCCTTTTCAAACTCTGTTTTTGCCTACTTAAAAGGGTCTATTATTTGCTATGGGATTTTTATCCTTACCTTGTAATGTATTGAACTTTTTAAATGGGAACAGAATTTGTCATCAAGTTCAATATGTTACAGGCTACTGAAATTGGCAGGCCATGGGGTCCTTTTAAAACCTGGCATTGCATTATTTTAATTCACTATTTAGTGAAGAAAAATAATCACAATAAACTTTGAAATAATGGTATATCTAACAATTGGGTCACATTTATTTATTTCATTGATACACTGCCCTTCTAAAATCTGGAAAATATCTTTCACAAAGAAGCAAAGACAATGCCTTGACTTTTCCACCCTTTCATTTGGAAAGCCCCAAAATGAGCAGAAAGACACATTTCTGGAAAGAGGCAGGTCAACAGAGCTCCCTTAGATGAGTTTTGCTGACTTGGCTGCTTCTGGGAACAAGTGTTTCAGCTTGTTTCAAGTTGTTCTGGAAGTGTGAAATTGCAATTGTGCACGTGATGGAATCTGCTTGCAGAATGCAGTCAGCAAGTCAGAGGAGAACTGGCACAGACTGATCTGTGCCCACTGGGTTCTACCCAATATAAAATGTTTAAAACCTTAGCAACCATTTTAAAAGCTAAAAATATATGTCTTTACTTGCATCCAACATGCAGAAACATTTTTGTCTGGTTTAGGTTGCACTTCCCTTTGTTTATCTTTAACATTTTAATCTCTGCATCCTTCCAAATGTACAGTACCCCCGTCAGAGATGCTGCAATAATAACCAACGATATCATACAGCTTAGAGATCCACCAGAACTCATCGTCTGCACCCACTGGTGGATCCAAAGTAAAAATTATCTCAGCTGTCCATGTCTACCACAAAAATATCTCCTTACTGATTTTTAGATCTGGATTGCCCTGGAAGGCAATGGAGCACCATGGGGAAAAATAGATTAAGGGGTAATCAATGTGATATTATATGCCACACAGTAGAACCTGAAGAATAAAAGCTTCAGATATCTGGGGAACTTCTATCCAAAAGCAGTAAAGCAGGTTTCACATTAGATTCCACTAATCATAATTATGGGACAATCCAATTTTGTATGCTATTCCTGCTTAGATTTATATATTGTATTTATTCAATCAGCAACAAGTATTTATAGACTTGGATCATGAGTTGCTTTGAATAACTGAATAACTTCATTAATACTTCCAAAAACTATGGATATTCCAATGCTGTAAATTATACCTGAGTGGCCCTCAGCTTACTGGTGATTCTTAGAAGTGTACAAGCCATTAGGTCACTATCAACGCTGGTCTGTTAGTTTGTTCTTTAATATGTTTTCATCAACACTATGGTTGTTTCTTTTCTTATGTACTTGACATCTGTCAAATCTCGAGTGCTTTTCCCTCATCACACAGTGACTTAGGACATAATCCTACACAGGAAAAAAAGACAGGAAGAACGCCTACAACTCCCAGAATACCGCAGCCAGATTTCTGTCAAAACTTGCACGGGATTGTGCCTTTAGCCTTTCAAGCTAAGCTGGAGGAGATAGAACTCCCACTGGAGTCCATCAATGCCAGTGTTTGTTTTTCAAGAGGGACCCATCTTGAGTTAAATGAGACACTTTCCTCCTTAGGGGGTGACTGAGAATACATCTCTTTATATAGCAATCACTGCCCCCTTGCTGGCCTCCAGCCTAAAACAAAAAAACCAGAAAGGAATGTTTCATTTGTTTCTATGTTTAGGAATTTTACTTAGGGAATATTGATGACAGATTTAGTGAGTTGGTCTACTGAATTTGGTACCCTTTATAGTAAGCTGCACTTTCTTTCACAGGAGCTCTTATTTTCAGTATATTGTGGATTGTTCTAGAAAGAGGAGAAACTCAAGACTAGTTGTGAAATTTGACATACAAAACTTTGGGCGTGTACTGAAAACTTCAGGGAAGAAGTTCAGGGAAGTTCAAGAAAGTTCACTCTAAAGCTAGATTTGGCAATGGAAATTTGCTTAAATGAGATAATTAGAACAATGTTTCTTGTTTAAAGTGCACAAGGTACATTTATATATGTGCATCTCTCTATCTCTCCCCCTACCCCCCCATGTGTGTGTGTCTACCTGAAATTATTACAAAGCAAAACAATTTAAGGTACAGTCCACTCCAAGTTTAGGCTGAAAAACAGCCTGGCTGGGAAATTGTTGTCAGTTGTCAGTTTTTCTCTCTAAACTTAAAACATCTTAAGTACAAAAGAAAACAGATTAGCATGGAAACAGACTAAGTTCACATTGTGGCTGACTTCTCCCACTGGTTTCAATGGGACCATGCCCAACCAATTTAGGACTAGAACACACATTACTTTAAATCATTTCCACAATGCATCATCACTATCATCGTCCTATAATTGGTTCAGGTCCCACAATCCATACTGGGACGCTAGGATGTGGGAGGGCTTTTAAGGCCTGGATCAGGCCTCTGCACTTACTCAAGAATAAACATGAACAAGTATAGATGATAGACATAGATTTAAAGTAATGTCTGTTTTAACCTGAGCTTGAGCACAACCTGTTACCTATGGTTTCTAGAAGACAGACAAGATCATATGACAGTTAGTAATTTTGACAGTGGACATTTCACATGCTCCAGTGTTCACTAAAGCTGTGCTTACATAATGGGGATGATCACTATAATGCGTGCCTTAGCAATAATGAGTTGGTTAGAGGCTAATTATTTTATGAATAAAATCAAACAACATCAAGTAATTAAAGAACACACAGCAAATATCTTAAGACCTGCAATAATAACTGTTTAAATTTTGACTGAGCAGAGTGTGTGTGACTAAAGAATTAAGACCATGTTGCATACTGGTAAACAAAAAAACCCCTAGAAATCATTACACACACACACACACACACACACAGCTGATTTCCAAAACGGATCACATCCTTCTTAGCAAAGGATGATTTTGTCCTGACATAGTGTTGACATGTTGAGTGAATACTAATGAAAACGAATATGGGAAAGTTTAAAATAGAGGCACAAAAATAATTCTCTCCAGATACAAGGTATCATTTGTAACTGTACAAAGCAATTTGTCAACCATATTGTTCCTTGATAAGGTTATCCTAAAGCAAATCTTCAAGGTCATTAGTATTTATTTATCTCTACAACAAATACAGGTAAGCTGTTACGCAGCTGAGCAATATGCATGGAACAGCAAATGGTCCATTCTGGATATTCCCAATCATTTCCACCAGTCGGAATCTTTCGAATAGCACCGGCCATATGATTCAGTTTTGGAAGGAAAAGAAGGGAAGATTAAATTCAACCTGAATGTGCCAGAACAGATGAGCAACACTTTTACAGAAACTCTGAGGTTCTTTGCACAAGTAGACCGGGTTTGTAATTTCTACCTTAGAGGAATGTACACATGGCACAATACTTCCTCTTGGTTCTTTCAGAGCATTATCATTCACCATGCTTTTTACTTAATGGGAAACAAAGAGAAAAGGAAAGCTGCTACTGAAAGACAAAGAGGAGTCGGCAGCCAACTCATGGAAAGAGTCCTCTAGCAATATGGCAATTTCTCAGTGCCATCATCCAAAGAGATCATTCCAGGTGATCTCTTAAGGGTCTCAGTTGATAATGTTCAACTTAGGGAATGGATCTACAATTCAGATACATTGCTAGATTGAGTCTTAATTTCAAAATCTAAAGCAGCTCCTTGGTACCAACTGATTAAATCTGATCACTCTAGATCTAGCTATTTAGTCAACATCCCCAGCTATAAGCTCAGAGGGTCCTTTCCTGCTTTGCATTTTCAAACTACGCTAACAGCCCTTTTGGTGGCTCATTATTCCCACACTCCAGTAGAGTAGTGTGTATGTCATTGTGTCTCACCTGTAGTAGAGATTCTTCCCCATTACATGATATCCTGTCTATTACATAGAGCTTCAAGAGATAAATTCTTAACTGGAGTTTCATCTGCCATTGATGCCTACTTGGAAACGTAGAAGATTGTTCTTCTTTTATCAGACAAAAATGCATATGTATCTTATAGAGTGTCTTTGTTTGCTTAGGCAGTTATGAAGATTAGATCAAAGGTGGTACCAAAGGGAGTAGCTAATAGATTGTGATTACATTGGTTTGTATTTTGTTTTCCTAATTATTTTATTAATTTTTATATCTGCTATTAATGAACCTCCCTGATATTCCATTGCATCTTGTATAAATTTTGTAAAGCCTATGGCTAAATACAATAACATTTTTGATGGATGGATGGATGGATAAGCTTCACACTCTTCATAAGGTCTAGGATGATGTGGAGCATCTTTGCTAATCCCAAGCACTCCATCTTTACCATCAGTTATTTGGACCCGAAGGACCATAAAAAAGTGTGGCTGCATGGCAGGTAAGTCATGTGCAAGCAGTCTGTGACCCTGCACAAGATCATCACTGAGCATGGGACATATCTGTGGCTTTGTGCAAGCCCCAGGCTTTGTGCAAGTGTCGGTCACTGAGGCTTTCTGTTTCCTGACTTTGTGGAGCTTGGGTCAGCATGGCATTGTCTTAACTCCAGCCATTGTTTTATCTCTGGTAACTGAGCATATTTCCCAAAATGTCACAACAAAGAAAGGATTTTTTTCTTCTGGAGGTTCATGTGTACAAAGAAATACTTTCTGTTTTCAGAAAGAGATCAGGAGAAGAAAGATAACTCTAACCAAAGATGTTGTTGTACTGCTACAGATTATTAAAAAAAACTGCTATCCTACAAATCTATCCACTGCTCTCCACTTTCCAAATATGTAGTCCATCTCATAATGAATCATGAAAGATATTCAACATATTATGGCCCAATTGTTGTTAATACATGCTGAGATGTACCACTCAGGAAAAGCCCCTCTGGCTGCCCTGTAAGAATTATAACCCACTTTTGAATTAAATACAAGATACGCTTATGGGAAAATGTTCTCCATCTAATATATACAGATTTAATTTGCCAAGTTGCTCTGTTATTTGTGAATTGCATAATCTGTTGCCATTACAGTCTGACAAATAAAGTTGCTATTACAGTTAAATCTACTTAAATCAAATGTGTCTTTATGCTAGCATGAATCCAATTTATTAGCTGCACACTTAAGGATTTTCTTCTTTGTGAAAAATGAAGCAATGCAAGATTATTTCTCTACTCCCCATTTTAAGAGCAATCTGAATGCTCTGAGAGATGAGTGAGAGACTGAAATCTACCATTGTCTCCAGAAATCCAGTAATTGTCACAACCAGTCACTAAACCAATAACTGTATAATCAGACTAAAATAACCCTATAACAATTACCTGGAAGTAAGCTCCACTGAACTCAGTGGAATGTACTTCCACATAAACACATTCAGTTATGGATTCTGTACAAAGGATGTTGCATCTCAGTGATCAGTTACAGTTGTCCATTGCATGTTAGCACAGGTATGGTTTCTGCCAAAAATGTTTAATTTGTTTCTTCTAACCTAGCTTCTGAACAAGACTTAGCATTGCCATTCAAGTGCATTGTATTTAACCAATCATAGGGAAATTTCTCTCCAACATTCTCAGTTTAGTGGTTAAATCAGAAAGAAGAGGAAGTAGTCCAGTATTGTTGTCATTACCTCCTTTTTGTGAAAAGAACACAGAAAAACACATTCTTTCTGGGAACCATTTTTAACACATTCCTATTTGTTGACTGGGAGTGTAAACCACTAAGATAGCTTTGGGTATCGGGCAGTGAAGAAATAAAATTGACAATAATATAATAGTAATTAATATGTCTTCTGGATGATATATCCAATTCCTTTCAAATATATCTCCATCAGATGGAATGGCTCGTAATCTGAAAAGCATTGAGCAAATGCACACTTACAGAAAGAATATGGAATCTGAAGTGCAGTTACTCTTTGGTAAAAGGCCTATGTACCTATTAAGTCTGCCAGCCAGGCCCTTACTTTTGATTGGCATCACTACCTTGGCATCCTTTCTGATAGAAGATGCCTCCAAATCTAAAGGGTCACATGACAGTACTGTGCTCCCTATAGTAGGGCATGTGGGCATCCCATGGACTGGCAGTGGGAGCCTACTGGAGTGCACGCTGGACGAGTGAGCATTGACACATGTGTATGTGTAGAAAATACGTCGTTTTTAAAAATATGAAATATCTTATTGCACTAGTGGCACTGTGTGTGTTGGAATCCATTAGTGATTCATCCAGATATGGGGGAAGAGGAATTTATTTTATATCTATGGAGGAAACTATTTGACTCAAGGGGTGACTGATCCACATTTTGGGACTGAGGCAGAGAGGGGTCATAAAGGCAAAGTCAAGACTTTCCTCATGAGCACCTCCACTGTAGTTCAATAACTTTGAAGTGGAAGAATGGCAGAAATATCTGAAAAGCAAGAACGGAGGCTTAGGAAATGGCACTTTTATAAGCAGGATATAGGTGATCTTTTTGGAAAGCCAAATTGGAGCATTTGCCAGTGTCATCCAATTCTGTAAACTGGATTGGGAATCATTGGAAAATATAATGGTCCTGCACTGGGTCAGCATCAAGGGTAAGTATGGCCAGAACCCATCAAAGGCTGTTACCCTTCTGCCCATCCAGCAAGTAAATGGTCCCAAATGAGGAGAAAGTAGGAACAATGGCAACAATGGCAGTGCAGATGGCCTCTTTCCCAAAAACCTTTACATTCTCAGCCAGCACAGACCATGAATCTCAGGGGCAATGGTCTCTTCTAAAATGCTCAGGAATGTCCAGGCCTTACAGGTGAGAATTATGGAAGGCCTTCACAAGGACATGTTGATGCTTGAAAGTGGGTTTGGGTACCTGGCCAGCTGGGAATTTTCCCATGTCCTCTAACAGTTGGAGATACTCAGAGATCTCTGCTTGTTGTTATTGTTGTTGCCTTAAGCTTGTAAAGCTTTTCTGAGACCAGCTAATTAAAAAATAAGCCTGTGTGGGGATATGTACATATCCCCATAAGTAATCTCAAGGGGTCTTGTCACTATTGGAGATCAAAGTAATAGACTTGGTAATCTTCTGCATTTGAGTAGGTTGTTATGCTGATGAAAGCTTTCATTTGACACTGAGATGTCAAGTACAAAGCAAACTAAGTTGCCAAAGTATCTTGAAATGTCACATCCTGGATTGAAGGACAGTCTAGTAGATATATAATGCAGAACTGTGTGATTCATACAAGCACAAGAGTGGAAAAGAGAAATGAAACTGCAGATTATATAGCAGAGAGGCTGCCAGAAGGGAGAACCTATCACAAGACGGATCCCATAAACTATAGTTTCCATGTCTCAGAAGAGATCTTCATAAAAGATGGATCCCCTCAGGGTGTGGAAGTGGAGGCTGACCTATATGGGAGGGGAAGCAAAAGTTCCTGGTCCAGAATTTCAATTCATACTGCAGATGAGCAGTTGTCACATGTTTGAACACAAACAAATGACTACTAGTAGAAAAGTAGTTTATGAAATAGACCACTAAATTACAAGCTTTTTCCTTGACATATAGCTTTCTATAAGTAGGATGATACTGCATTCATTTGTCTGTTTTTAATATACAAAAGTATTCAGTCATATAATTCCCTGCTTATTTCCTAAAGAAAAGTCCAGAAACAGTTTTTACAGTTTAACATGTTTAAGATTTTTCTACTTTTTCTACATTTTTTCACAGAGGCCATCCCAAACAACTGTCCTATGAGCTGAAAAAATAGAGACGTAAATTGTCACCATAGGCAGATGGATGGATAGCTCCTCCTCATTATTCCTTTTTCCTTTATGCCATGAATTTAAATTTGTAAACTGAAGGCAAAGGCTTCTTTGTATGAAACAACCCTGTATGGATGCCTCCAAGCCCCTGAACCCAGAGGTTTATAAGCATCCAGTGCAGAGGGTGAGGAACAGAAGAGGTAATCTTGACCCATCTTTTTGCTAGCTGTTTTTGCTATTTCTGCTATATTGGCACTTCAGAGATGGAGGAAGAGAGGCTCATACAGGCACAGGCATCTCAAATCCTGCCCTCTCCAGTCTCCCCCTACATCCATTGCCCAGAATGACCTTTTCCCTTTCTCTGAGGTGAATTTCCTAAACTTGGAGAGCAGACAGCATGATTCTTTCTATAACAGCTGTGAGCAGGTGAAAAGGAGAGCCAGAGTTCTGGTTCTCAGTTCTGAGGATAGAGTGCCTTCTTTGACCTCTGTCTGAGAATCTGAACTATTTGATGGGGCCCCAGAACTATCCTCTGGCCTCCTCTGGGGGCCCTAGGAGAATTCCCTAAGCAACTCTGGGAATCTTTATTGGCTAAATTGTGAGGTACAGCTACAATTAATACATAAATCAGGGTGAGTGACTCACACCCTCCAATAGGAACTGCCCTGTATGCTTCTCATCTGCACCAAGAGGATATTTGGATGGTGGGCTCTCCCACATTAGAGACATTCAAAAAGAAACTGGACAGCCATCTGAATGAGAAGGCGTAACATGGCACCCTGCAACAGCAGGGGGTTGGACTCAGTGGCCTTCATGGCCCCTTCCAACTCTACTATTCTATGATTCTATGAAATAATGCTTCCATTTCCCTGCCCTAATTCCAGACCAGATCCCACGGAAGGTTATTTGGTATTCCAAGGCAGCAGTGGTCCCCTCTGGCCAGACGGGAAGCCAAGAAGGATATGGTGGAACACCAATATTTCATCCTATTGTTGTATGATGAACTTCCCCCCTGTTCTACATTGATTTAGGAAGATACTTTCTTGGGTCACTTAAGCAATTAAAAGGCAGAGAATATATTTATTACATGTTAAAAATACTCTTGACTGCTCATTCGAATTCATCCAAGGAAGTTATTAGGACTGTGAGAAGGAGGAGAGAAAGTGAAATCATTTTGTTATGCAGAAAGAGAAAAGGCATTGCAGGGCAAATGAGCATCTGTAACTACTTGCCAGTCAGCATATCAAGCCAGAGCAGGCCAGTATTTTAAAAGGCATGTGACAATCAATATTAACTGTGTCAGTAGAAAATGACAATTGGGGCCTATCATCCCGTTAATGAAATCTGCCAGAAATCCAATGGAAGAATCAAAAGTCGAGTAAGGACCAATTAATTAAAACAAGTACTGAGTACATCTAGCTACAAATAGGATGATGACATCAAAATAGACCAGCTTGACTTATGAGTAAAGCAAAGTCACTTGGAGGCAAATTCCAGAAGGACAGCCTGTTACAGCAAGAGAAGCAGATCCTTTTGTTTGGTCAAATAATGAAAATTCCTACTCTGCTAAATAGAAACAAGAAGTCTTTGTGGCAAGGAGACCTCCTTCAGCCCCTAAGAAACACTAAGTCATTCATTTCTTGTGCTAGCAATTGGAGATTTAACAATAACAATTGTACACTTAATAGTAAGTGTGTTAATGTGAAAACTGGCTTTAAAATTTAATTTAGAGACTTTATTCACACAATCTCTAATTATCCCTAATGTTCTGAAGCTCTCTGATGATACCAGAAATGGATCCACAGACTGTGGCCAAGTGCAGAACTTTGATATAGAAAGAGGAGTAGAGCTATATTTAGAATTAGGGAATGGGATGTCTGAGAACAGCTCAGACCATATATTTGTTTCCAGTCCTAGAATAGTGCTCACTCTGCTTTCAAAGGAAAAATCAGTTTCTGGTTCCCCAGCCCAGTTTTCTTTGTGACAACAGCCTCGCAAAGCACAGAGGAATGGTAATCCAGCGAAGTGGCCACCCACCCCCACTGGGGCCAGGGGCAGCAAGACTGAAGAAGCTAGCTATGTAATTCCTGTAGCCATGATGGCTCTATGATTTCAGTGAGTTTATCACGTGCAAGGCATAGGCTCAGATTATTACAACAATTCGAGTTGGCAAATGATTTTGATGTTCCCCTAGTAGAAGCAGAATAACAATAAGCTTTTGTCACTCTTCTATCAGGACAGTAGAAGCACTATCAGACATGGAATGCTGGCAGTGGGATGTGGGGAGGAAAACACAAAGGTTAACTATGTGCTGCACCACTATAATATACACACTAAAGGGGGATGGTAGTAAGATTCATGACTAAGACCTTGGACCTAGAGATCTGTAGCTGCACCATTGAAGAGGGATTGTTAAACAGCTGGGAAGCATCCAGCCTTGATCATGTACCTAAAACCATCCAGAAATCAACCCCCAGACCCTGATTCACTCTCTGCCTATCCTGAAGCCCCATGAAATGTGAGTTCTCTGCCTTGTGAAGGATTGGAGTCTTTTACCCACTTGCATAGCAAGCTGTGCTTTGCTGCAACAGATCAGGATACGGGGCAGGGGCCTCCAACCCCTCCTTCAGTCATGAGAGCAGCTGAGATACCAAAGCAAAAAAGCAGTGATGCCAAACAATTCATCTTTTCCTAGAGCCAGAGAGATCACTCATCTCACCTTTCCTTTTCAGTTAGAGATGTTCTCTCCTCTCTATCAAAATTCCTTTCTTGGACTCATAGATTTCATTCCCAGAGTGGTTTCTTTCCAAAAGAATTCTCTACAGAGCCAAGCAGGGGTGGGCACAGTGGAAGAGGCATAGAAATCATGAATAGTGGGTGGACAGAGATACGAGGCATATTAAGAGATTATACTCCCCCTGAGGCAACCATTTGAAATGTGAATTAAGTTATTAGTTGTGTGAGAGAGGCTCTCTTAGAGAAGTGATATCTCCCATCGTTTTTAAAAATTATGCTGTAATATAATCACTGTGAGTGACAGCAGGTTCTTTTGGTGGCGATTTTATCTTGGTTTCTTTTAGCCATACATTAATGCATGTGCTTTTCTTTTAAAATTATGTCACACATTTGAGAAGACTGTGACTGATCTTTACATGATGTACATTTAAAATTCCCTTACAGATGAAATGCTTCATATGTATTAGCTGTTCTTTTTTAAAGTTCTTCTTACAGATGAGAGCCTTCGTCTTCTCATTGGAAGATACATTTCTTACATGTGCATGTTAAAATGTAGTATTAGCCCATTGTGATGATCAATATCTGAGCTACAGAAATGTTTGGTTGCTTCTTCCCATAACTTCCCTGGTTCTCTTACAGTTCCAGTTTTCTAAAAGCAACAACCAAGTTTCTATAGAATTTCTGGCCATGCTTGCAAAGGCAAAGTTGTTATATTTATCCTGTTGGCTTTGAGAATGAACCAATGGGAAAAGTGACAGGGTTCTGAAGGGGGAGTGACAGAAAAAAAGGCAGCCTTTGTACATCTTAAGTGACAGCTCTCAAGTTCGCTTTGATCCAGAGATGAATTCATTATTAAACTGTGCTAAATCTGTGCCACTGTATATTGTTCTCAATAAGGTACCAAATACAGATCAGAGGTATTCCAGAACTCTGCAGCATTCAATATGTTCAAAAGAAAATAATGGCCAATCGAAGAAAGCTAATGAGCCAGAATAATGAGGGATAATAAATTTGGAAACCTGAACATTACTGAGGGGAACATAAGACCCCTTGACATTGAAGTCTATGAAATGTAAAACTACAGGATGAACTGTGTTGAGATGTGATTGTTTTGAATTCTGAACCATCTGACAGCATGATGAATGCAATATTTGCTTCTGGAACAAATCCAGTTGAAATTGGCCCTAAATACGGATGTAATATAATATGTATAGCCCACCAACCCATCAGGTAGTATACTTAAGGATGAGGAAACACCAAGCTGATCACCCTCAAAAAATCAGTTAAACCCTCAAGAATCACTGATGAAAGCTTGAAAGCCATCAAGAGGATTTGAAATGGACAGGCAGGAAGACTAGTGGGCAGATTTCAAGAGACTAGGACAAAACCTAGACACCTATGGGGCCTCCAGGGGTACCCAAAACACCCACCACTGCACTCTTACTCTACCCTTCAAAAATGTTTTAAGAAAACCCCTTGGAGCCATCTTTCACTCCTTTTCTAGTCTCCAGCCTTGCTCTTTCTCTCCACTCCACCTCTTTTGCCTTGCTATTTCCCTCTCCCTTTGAGCCTCTGACATAACCATCCCCCTCTCCATTTATCTTGTTGTTTCTCCTTCTCCTAGCCTTGTTCTTTCTCTCCTCTTTACACTTCCCTTTCTTTTTCTCCTTCTCTCCCAGCCTCTAACTTCATTATTAATCTCCCTTGGCCTCACTTTTGACTAGCCAGGCCCCCATCCCTGCCCTTATGTGACTAGCTACATCCTTCATGGGATCCATTTTGTGGTAGTGCCCACAGCAATTTTTCAGATTCCAGAATGTACCCATGGGTCCAAGGGAAACACACACAGTGCCAGGATCTAGTACCTATTTCCTAAGTAAATGCTAGGCCTGACCTAACAGCAGTTCTAACTAGGCTTTGTGTTCCACAATGGCTTGCTGGAACATGTTGGGGAGCATCTGGACCAAGCTGGCTCCTCAAAGAAGAGCAAAATTCTGTTCTGTTTTTACTCCACTTTACCTGACTTATACAACTGATAATAGCACACACGTCAGGGAAACAAGAGAGCTGAAGGGTTTCATGAGAAGCAAGCAAGGTTCAGTGAATTAATACTAAACATTCTTAGTCAGGTTAAATTTGGTGGATTTTCTTAAAGTTGAGTTTTAGAGCATAAAAAAAGTCTTTCTCTCCTAGTGAAAGTACATTTTAATCTGATGGGTCTTGTACATAAATCTCTGCCTGAACAAGAAGAAACTTTTTATAAAGAGAAATAAAGTCCATCTCTTTTTTGCTTAGTACAATCATAAAGCTAAAGTGTTCTGTCCACTGACATGAAATATTAACAGTTCTATACAGTCAGTCTATTCTCCCATAAAATATGTTACACAAAGAATATAAGAGCAGGGAAGGGGGTTGATACTTCTATAGATTATATTGCAAGTTCAAATGTTATGTAATATCACACACATTTTGACAGATTAAATTTAATTCAGCACAGCATGCATAAGACAAAGGACCCAGCTGAACTCTAGCTAGAGACAACTAATCATGTACAAGAGCAAATGGCTTAAAAGAAGTGGATTGCTATCCATGTCAAAATAAATACCCAGCCAGTAGAAATGGCCAGATCCTCCGCTGGCTTTCTTGCCTGATCAATCAGCCTGCTCTCCATGAGAGATGAATTTTAGTGACCATGATATCATCAAAAATAAGTAATTCCCTTGATTTAAAAATTCTTCCCCATCAACTTAATGAAGTTAGTATTTCACTCATAAAACCCATGTGAATTATGAATTATATAGACTACGAGGAATGCATGTTCTTTTAAAAAGGGGGTTTAATAATGCCATCATATCTTGAATGCTAAAATACTGGGTGGATGATAAAAGCCTCATTTCCCTTGGTTGAATATGACCTAAACCTAGAGCTGGCAATTCTTTTCCCCCAACTCAATTCCCTTTGTCAGCATCTTTTCTCTATCATGTGCCTTTTCCTTTACCCTTTGAGGAACAATATATCAAAGGAGCCAACACATTCATGGCATCCCAGAAGCAATCTGAGCCAAACAGTGACCAGAAGCAGGCTCATACCTCTCCTTCAGAAGAGCTGCAGTAACCTTATCTGACTATACAAAATAAAAATATTTCATTCCTACTCTGATTAATTTAGACTTCAGCACTGAACAAATTTATGAGCATGTTGATAATTTTCTGCATTGAGAAACACGTGGATGTGCTAGATCAGACACTGGCTATGACAATGGACCAGATGAGGCTAATACACTAAGGCTCTGCTTGGTCAAGATGGAGATGCAGTGGATGAGCAGTTGTCCTTGAAGACTGTTCAGAAGCTGTAGCTCAGGTGAGAGAAAGCAGCCAGACTGAAACCAGAACCAGCAGTTTCCAGCACATATCTCTAGTTCAGTCCTGCTTGTGTTGGCTACCTGGGCTCAAGCTGAGCTGTATTCAGGGTGCTGCTTTTAACAGCAAAGGCCTACATGGCTTGATGCTACAATGCTTTTTCCCAACTGCAATCTCCTTTAACGCTGCAGTCAACATTTGGGTCCTTCTTCTCCCTGCCCTTAACCTTGGTTGGTGGCAACAAAGAGGAGGGCTTTTATAGTTCAATTTGTACTAGCTAGTAGTTTATAACTGGGGGTAACCTGCAAATTCTAGAATGGTCTCATTACCGAGGCTTGCCTGGCACAGACTTTACTATCTCACTGACTTCTATCCACGCCAAGTCATTTAACAGCTTGAAATAGCACTTGGAGGCAGTATAGTCAGCTCTTTCTGGAAGCCAAGTTACATGAACCAGTCTTAATGATTTTACTTGCTAAAATCCTGTTTTAAACAGATTGCTATTTACATTGTTATTTTACATTGCTTTAATCATATTTATTCATTGTTGCACACTGTTCAGAGAGTTTTACATTCATTTGGGCAGTACAGAAATTAATTAACATTATCATTTCCCGATTTACAGAATATTTACAGTCCCTAAGTCTTTTGCCACAGCCACCTAAGGAAAAGGTAAAGTAATTTGGATTGGGTGACAGCATTTGTCCAAGGCTTCACATTCAGGATCATAGCATAGAATGAGGACTTTCTCTACATTCAGACAAAACCATCTACACATGGTGCTATGGTAGAACCAGTAAAAATGCTAAGTACTAAAGCCTGTAGGGAATAGATTGTGCCCAGTGTGATCTGATCATTACTAGTTTAAAAAAAATTAGTGGAATAGTGGGTTCGTTCTTGTTGGTGAATTAAAACTTGAAGATAAATATCAGACTGTAGTAGAACATAAGAGGTGAGTCCACTCTGAATAAAGGTTTTAGGAAAGCATCTTTCCTATGGTGAATCAACAGATATGGTACACACAAATAAAGAAACTCTCCTTTTGCTTAATATTCTCTACCCAGTGCTGAAGAAACCCAAACCTGCGTAATCCATGGAGATGTGTGGAGCCAACACAAAAATGCTATTGCTCACTACAATATAAATCCTGATTTTGTACAGCATAATGTGAGCCATTATGCAAAATGAGCTCATAATGATGCCTAAAACATTTAGTTTCATCAACCTGATATTCTGAGACAGACATTTGGAGTAAGACTCAAACCACTGATGTTGAAGATATTGATTAATTCTGAACCATTTGAATTCTGCTATTTCCTTTTCCATGAAAATGGCTATCAAGTATTACATTCAGTTCTCCTTTTCATTTAAATTACTGTAATATGTGTTGTTATTCCTTTTCACAGTCTTCCAAAACATACAGGCTGCATATGTGAAGTCGGACGTTCTGCAACTGTCACCATACCTGACCTCAATACATGGATTTTGTGCATGGAGGTTGCACGCATCCAATCCACATGTATCTTCTACCACATGAGAGAATCTTCACATGTGGACATGTATGGAGGTTGGGTATGTGGATTAAATTGTGGTCTTGCACCCTCTTCCACAGGCTTAGTGGGCTGAGTCTGGAAAACTCTGTAAAAAGCTTTGTTGCTACAACTGTTTTATTAAACAACTGATTCCTTTTTGGAGGCTCAGTACTCACATGCATCCTGCCCACTATTTTTGACTCATTCTAAAGGAGACATTCCTAAATTAAGTTTTCAGATTGACTGCAAATGTTATGAAATGCTTTGCTGAGGAGAAATATATGCATCTGAGAATTCTTTCTCAAAACACTGCCATGCAACCATACCATTACAAATAGATGGTGGAACATATTTTACAAATGTCTCATTTCCTTCTGCTGATACAGACTGTATGAATAAGGCCTTACAAGGAAAACCTAGAAAAGTTGTGAGCTGTTTCTATAAACTGAAAGATGATAGATAGATGATAGATAGATAGAGCTTGCAAACCAGCCGTCAAATATTTACAGTCGCACCTGCTAAGCGTCTTTTCAGGATTCAGAAACAAATGCCAGCTTCATACCTGTAATAAGACCAGTAGTACAAATATTAATTAACCTTTTGCAGATACTAAGTGGGCCTGACTGGCATGTGGAAGGCTGGCAAATAACCACTTTCTGTCCCTCTCCAGTGCCTGCATTGTGCAAATTGGACAGGAATGCATTAGCCAAAGCATTAGCTGGAGCAATGACAGCCTTACTTCAGTGGTGCCACTGTGATCCTTGTCCTTTGAACAGCCAGCTACTGAATATTCTGAACTAAATAAATTTTTGGCAGGTGTTTTCCTTTCATATATTTTATTGTGCATGGATTGTACACAGGTTGAAAGACCATTTCTCTTCACCACCACCTGCCCCAAAGCAGTCATTCATTCCTGCAAAGGTCAGGTGGCTGACCTACATGAAAACAATCATTGAAAGTCGCATTTCTCATATGAAAATACTGTGACCGGTCATGGCAAGGGTGCCCAACCCTTTTGTCTCTGGGAGCACATTTGGAATTTTGAAAGAGTGTTATAGGTGTGCGCAGAAAATGTCTCCCATGCCAAACATGGCTTGTACAAAATACTCAACTGCCAGAAGTTAAAAAGCTACAACTGGATAGAAAGTAACCTGCCTAGGTGCAAAGGAGAGGTAGTGTCTGTGCTTTAAAACACAGGCAAACCAATGTTTTGAACCTTAATAAAGGTGGAGTTGGAGGATGCCTTCAAAGACAACTTGGAGCCATTCTTTCTGTCAGTTTTTTATATAAAGGAATCTTAAGAAATGAATAAAAAATTAGGAGGAACAGAGAGTTCACACAGTAACACCACGTTGGAGATCCAGAGACTCTGAGAGGGTTGCAGCATTATTTGCCTTTTGGTTGTCCTCAAGTTGTCCATTTCAGTGATATAAATCATGGATAGGGCATAGCAACTATTTAAACAGTAGGAGACTAATAAAATTTGAAAGACTGGGATTATGTACAAATGTGCTATGTAAATTCAGCAAGCAAATATTCCTAATCTTAAAAGAAAAAGAAGTGGCACCATGACTTTCTATGGCAGTAGGGACAAGTCTGGACAAGACTCTCCATTGAAGCTGAACTGAGCATGGGGGTCTCTAGACCTATGCAAACACTGACCTGCACCTTGGATTGTTGGAAAAATCTGCAGCAAATTCAAATGAAATTGGATTTCTCTGGATCCAATCTGCTGATTCCGCAGATGACTGGCTTTTTCCAAACCATGTAGATTCCATGGGTTTTCAGAGGGGGGAGAATTGTGCAAGCATACATTTGCACTAAGTGCATTAGTGCAAATGCACATTTTGCACTTACACATTTGCAAACAAAATTCTCAATCAAAGAATCCAAAAACCTCAAGCAAAAGAATTGCCCCACCTGCTTTCCATATGCCTGGCTGCCCATTTAACACTAAGCAACAAAAAAAATATGTGTGCATTTAGCTGAACATATTGCACAACTCCCCATGTTCAGGAACCCTGCTTTATCAGGCTTCCAATTCCAGACAGGTTTGAAAGTGCATCTAGCCAAATGCACTTACAACCCACTTTTGGATCTGTACTGATCAGATCATTATGCCAAACGCCACATACCTCTAAGATCAGCCACCTGTCTGAGCAGATTGGAATAAGAGCTCATATATTCACCTGTCTTTCCACCAACCATCCCAGTTCAGTTCTTCATGTTTTGCAGACAATCTCCTGTATAGACTTTCTGTTTAATGCTAACATAGAGTCTATTTTAGATTCTAAATAGATATATTTAGATTCTATAAAGTAATCATAATGGACCACAAGTATGCATAGCATAAATCTTGCACGTGGTTCAACATCAATGGATAGATTAAGCAATTAGTAGCAATTTGGATATTGGACCAAAATTTGTTGGAGGGTCTAGAAATACAAGTGAAAGCTTGAATGTTGTGTGGGTGGTGGGTATTTCTCCAGTTAACAGAGAAATAACCATTATTCTGTATCTTAGATTCTTGCTAGCTGTATGCTACCAAATAAAACAACTTCAGATCATGAGAGCAACTATTATGATGCTATTGGGGTAGCAGTGACCAGGCCACAGGTGAGATTGGTTCTGCTGCCTACATGTCTCACACAGGCTGGACAATACAGAGTCTTGGACTACATATCACTGTTGCTAGGAGTGCTGCTCCTGTTCGGAACCAAGACAGTTGGCAAAGGAAGGCCAGAAGGCAATTGCTAGAAAAGGAAGGCCAAACTAAAGGATGTGTCTAGAGGAATGGGGGAAAGAGAAGCCTGAAGAGGGGGCCCAGATTGGCGGGGGGGTGTCAGCTCCAGGACATAAGTATCAGGAAACATCAACTGGAACACCAGGACCAGAGATGATGGAAATTGGGAGAGATCGTGAGGAGACATAGTAAGGCCCCAGGCAGAGGCAAAGTCAAGAACAGCTGATGGTCAGACACTAGCAAAGGTGTAGCTGTACCTTTGTGTGGTTGTGACAAAGCTGCAAGGGACTAAGAATCCTTTTACAGAGCCTCCTGCAACTCTTAACTAGCCCATATCATTGCACTAGACCTAATCCTGCAAGTAGCTACAGACCTTATGCCACTCCTGCAAATACTTGCAAGGAAAATAAGGCTGCTTTCTCAGTCAGGCCACCAGTGGGCGCTGCATCACTCTCCAGATCCTGAGAGAAGGCAAACTTAGAGGGAGGGTGAGAAGTTTTATGCATGACTAGGACAGAAGTTGTGAGGAAGAAGGGGGTTTAATAACTTGAAATAACCAACGAAGTATTGGCTGCAGGCTTCGGGTTAATAGTATGCCATTTAATCAGATGTCACTGTTTACTGTTGATATTTCAGAAGTAATTGTAGCAAAAATAACACTATTTGCACATGTTTCTAAGGAAGTAAAAAGTGTCTTGCAGTTCTTTTACATGTGTGATTTCACATTGAAGAAAACAAAGTCACCCTTAAATTGGCAGATCAAAACAACTGACAGCATAGCCCTGCAATCTGGAATCATTTTTAATAGCCAAGTTATAAGAGGCTATTGAAGCAAGAGAATTGAAAATGTAAAAACTGGCAGTCCCTTAACCATTCCACTGCAAATGCTGACACTTTAATCAGATGCCAATGGTTGTTCGTAATCATCTTATCATTCTTCAGGGCAATAATATACTACAAGTGATATATAATGTCAATGAAGCCTAATACTATATAAATCAATACACTAATAAGCTTGTTACACTAAAATAATTACTTGGTTGCAGTCTTTGAGCAGGAACATCTATTCATGAAAGGAATCCCTTTGCACTGGAATAAAACCCTTCTAATTTGCTCAGTGACAAATGAACGGTTACCATCCGATTTAGTAGAGACTGCTCTGTTTAACACCCACATCAGTAAAGGTGGCTTTGCACATTCCTTTAATGCTTCAGAGTTTGTGAAGAGTTTAACTGCATTACAATACAGGTTCCCCTGAATTTCAGACTACATGCTTTTTCTACATCACATTACTGGGCAGGCTATTCAAAACGGGCATGTTGTCAACAGTTTTTTTAATCGCTCTCCCATTTTTTTACTGTTTTGTTCATTATCTAAGGTGTGAACATTTGATTGTTTCCTTTCCCCTTTTTTAATCACAATTAGTCAGTATAATGTATTCCATAAAATACATTGTGTGCCCGCATAAGAGAGGGAATTCACTATCAGTAATTTACAGCCTCCTTTCCTTGACCTACTGAACAGTATTTTAGGATGCTGTTCTACTTACATTATTGACATGCAGTTCTAAGATAACATTTTCTGACTCCTGGCTCCACACTCAATGGTTGACAAATGCTTATTCTGAAATAGCTTTGCAACTTCATGTAGCTAAAGTTGGTCACACATATCACCGAAAACAAGGGAACGAGTTGGCTTCAAATAATGAGTTAATCTGCTTTCAAAAGGACATAGCCGCAGTCTAGTGGAAGCTATATTTTTACTAGTTCCAAAGGTCATTTATTTATCTATTTGTTTATTTTATTGATTACATTTCTATACTGTCCAATAATCAAACCTTTCTAAAAACCAGAGTTTCATTGGGCTTTGCCCAGACTTATCATGCTTAGTACATTCACAAAATCGATTGATATATGCTTGCCATAACTAACTTTTCTTACTGATCTTAAAGACTCTACTTTAAGTATGACTAACAGTAGCAACCAGGGGCAGTATCCAACAGGGACAAGTGGCTTTTCCTACCAATTCTGTTACAAAAGGGGCCCCTCCTGCTGGCTCCATTGCACAAGCAGAACCCACCACTCATACAATGGAAATGCAATGCTGTAGGAACCCTGAAATACTTGTTTCTGCTTTGGGACTTTCGAACACAAGCTCTGCTGACCCGTTCCATTCCAGAAATAAGTGTTTCCATTCATTTGCAGTTGTTCCCAGAATCTGATTGCACAAGTGATTGGTCTTGCTTGTAGAAGAGAAATGTTGGATACTGCCCCTTAATATGTCTACTCAGAAGTTAATTGCATCAGTTCTGTGGTGGTTATTCTCAGGTAAGTTTGCATAGTTTACAGTCTAGGTCTGGATCCAATCCATTATTTATATTCATAAAGACCATTCATTGATTTTTTTAAAAAAATGCTTTTCTCAAATTCAGTAAGGACCTTCTTGGAAAAGAGCATATATCCTGCAGGTATATCCTTCATAACATGGAATGTACCTGCTTCCAATATCCATCCGCCAATTCATTTCTCACATTGAGTATATTTTGCCTCCGGTTGCTGGAACTACTCAACCAAAGAATATTGTTATATAGTAGTATAAATCCTCTGCTATGGGAAACAGAAGCATTAAGCAGATGACCATGAAATCTTGTATTTCCTTGCTTGCCTGCCTGCCTGCCTTCTTTCCTTCCTTCTCTAATTCTTCCTTCTTTTCAATTTCTCATTGAACTCATCAAAGGACATTCCATTTCCTTCAAGCCAAGAAGATGCCAAATAGCAATTTTAAAGTACTTTTAACTGACTTGTCAGGAAGAGCCAAGCAGGACAAGAGGAATAATGGAGGCAATTTTGCATTTGGTTTCTGCTAAAATACCCCACTCCCACCCCTCAAAAACCCGTTCAGCTGAATGGTCTCTGAGTCCATCTAGCTAATTTATGAGCAGTGGGTGGACATGGGTGATAGACATATTGTAGGATTCAATTGAGTCTTCCCCATCCACCAGAACATCCCTTTCCTGCAGCCTACACCCTTCCAAGATTGCGCTTGTTACCGCAGAAGAGTGTCCACCATGTTACTTTCCATGGTAGCAGCAAGAGGGCAGAGAAAGGAAGTTCTCCAAGCTTGGTTTCCCTCTACTAAGGTTCCCCTAGCATGAATTAGGAAGGGGAAATTCACCATATCCTATAATCCCTGGGATGCCTTTCTCAAGGTCGTAGGATTTTCTGTCAATTGATGCTAATTTGCTCCAGTTCTGCATTTAGTTCTAAACACACCCTACAAACTGCAAACATTTAGTTTTGTGTAGACACAGATACATTTTGCAATGAGATGATGTTTGTGGCTTAGTCATGTTTCTCCAAAGAACATCACTGATATGACAGATGGGACAAGATTCTAATTCATTTTGGAGAGAACATTGACAATAGAATCATAAGAAAAACTGTATCATTTTTATATTAAAATGTTTTGGAGTGTTCATCATGAGCTGCTGTCTTATATTGTCTCCTACAGGCATCTATTTTTGGGATTTGGTGAGAATATTTTCAATTCATGTAAGAGTTTACTGAAAGCCACAAATTTCTTGATAAATAGACCAGAAAGAATTTGGGATTTTTAAAAAAAAAAAAAATCTCTCACAGTAAGATTTGCCCACCCAGGGCAAGATCCTTTAGTGTTTGGCTCTAGTTGAGTACCTAAAAGTTTAGCCATGTTTGGAGTCCTAAATTACTCAGCCCACCTCTTTTTTGTGGCACGCTTCCTTCTAATAGATACATGGGCTGGTAGGTACAACATGGTCCTTACCATGTATTATATGGTAAGGACCATATATTATGTATATCTGTACCTGTTGAATTTGGCTAGTACTGATGGATCAGAACTTTAGGGATGGGTGTTTGGAGGGAAGGGAGAGTTCATTTGCTATAATTTACAAAAATCCTCAAATATCTTCACAGATGAATTTGAGATTTAAATTTACATGCAAGATTTTAATTTTTTATGCTTATATTTATTGATTTTTTAAAACCTAAATTTGAAAAGTTGAGTAAGAAATCAACCCTGGAGAATACAAACTGGATGGATTGGTCATACCTTTAGTCCCGTTCGGGCTTTTCCCATTCATTGCCGCTGTTTCATTACCTTCCACATGTAGAGAAAGTGAACTTCTGAAGAAAGACCTCTCTCTTCATACAAGCTCTTTGCACAACCACCCTCACCATACCATGGACCCAATCCAGAGGGAGCAGCTGTCCTTTCTCCAAAGGAAAGAAGAAAGGGTGACTAGATTTTTAACGTGACATTTGCCTTAGACTCATTCCCCAAATACTGAATCCAGTTCACACTTATTTGCCAAGATTAGACACCTCATCCCCAAAAAATGAAAATGCAGAACTTGGGACCAAATGAAAGGCAACATGTAGGGGAGCCAGCCCTTGATCACCCTATTGAGCACCCTATTGAGGCTTGTCATTTCCATTGATGATGGACTTTATCACCCTCTTAAAGTGAATGATGATAAAGGACTAAAAGTGAACACTGCACCAGTGTGACTGGTATCTCAAAGAAACAAAACATAAAGAAATTGCGGGTGGGGCTGTATCTGTATATTTCTTCTGCTAATGCAGCCTCTTTAAAAAACACCTTGAACTTCCTTAACAATGGAGAACAATCCCAGGAGACATAAGTTTGTCTTAAAGAAATGGGTTGCAGGGTTGTCCGTACCATGAAGCAAAGTGAACTGTCCACCTCAAGCAGCAGATCCTTTGCAGGGAGAAGCCACGGTGAGATATTGGATGACAAAGCTACGTGCGCCATGCTGTCCCTACGAAGACTTCAGAGCTCACCTGCTGCCCTCAAGTACAGTGGCAGAAATTTCCCTGTCATCAGTACTGACAAATTGCCAGAGCAGTCCACTTCTGTTATATGGAAAATGTATGAGGCAGGGGACAAGGATATAGAAAAAGTACACAAACCCTCCCTCACCTCAGGCAGCAAACTGTCTTAGGTTGTGTCTGGGTCCATAATTATTTTTTCACTAAACATTTTATCCCACCAAATGCCTCTCTTCAAGATCCAGATGCATGTTTACACATCTGGAACCCTGCAGCAGAGAAGCAGCTTGTAGATCATTCTGAGACACCCCCGCCCAAAAGGCAACATTCCTTATTACAATACAAGTGTGTGTTTTCATCCATTCTTAGCCCCACATGGGAGGAGGAATTTCAGGATAAAAGTGGAAAGAAGAAGCTTAAATGGGGTGACAGAAAGCTCTGGTCCCAGTTCTGATCAGTTCTGTGTATGCTTCATTCAGGCAATTAGTCCAATCATGCATAGCTGTGTTATGCCTGATTTGAAGAACATATAGTTTGGTGCAGGGTTCCTTCTCTGTTTGAAAACATGCCACATTCTCTACCTACTGTGCAAAATTATCTTGCTAGTTATGCAAGGATTTCTAGCCTCTACCCACTCAGCTAATGTTTAAAAGTATACAATTAAATACTGTCTTAGGTAATTTAAAATACTCTCTATCAAACATCTCACATCTGATTGTTCCTGAGCATTCATCACAATATCAGTCACTTCCAGCAGTCTTTACTTTTATGCTAATTTCTCTCACAGGAATGCCTTTCTTTTCTCCACCCTCGCCTCTCCTCTATTTAGTGGCTTCCACAAAGTAGGGAAAAATCACATCATAATTCAGCCAGGCACCTTTAAATTAAGGGGCAAACATTTTATTTATTTGCCTCCTACTAATTACAGTGCTTCTTGTTTCAAGCATGGATCGTTGTTTTACTGCCTTCTGAAGGGTGTGATAGTGATTCCTGTTTAAAAGGAAAATTCAACATAGATTTTTAGAGAGATAATTAAACCCAGGGGAACTGGTCCAGCTGCGTGTGTCTGTGCATGTGTAATGCAATTCAAATCAATGGCGTTACATCGGTGTTAAACTGGAACATTTCAGCAGAGACTCTGACATGAAGTTTTCAAATCTCATCAATGTTGATATTTGCAGTGCTGAAGCTTTGGTGTGTCAGTTTTTACTGATTGGAACATTCGATCTTATAGCCTCTTGCTGAAAATGAAACATAAAACTATAAACTGCTGCATTGAAACAACTGAAAACATTCTAAATCAAAACTATTCCAGAGCAAAACTCATCACAGGAGAGTAAATAACCTTTTCCCCTCAGCCTTTTCTCCAAAGAACAATAGAAGCCTTGTTTGTGAAGCTAGGGAAGTCCTACTGATGGAATTAAAACCATGCTGTAGCTCTTCAAGAAGGAAAATGAGGATTGGCAAGTTCTCCCTTAGCTGAATCCAAAATAAGTTTGGATAAACATAAATTATGGACAAAATGATTGTAAAATAGATGAATTTTGAACCACTCCAGTTCTAAAGTTCATATTCCGTTGACACCTCTATCAGGAGGAAAATGAGGCTTAGAAATATTTGTTTTAAACTGCCCAGGGAATTTTGGCTATGGTATAGAGGTATATAAATCATCATCAACAAGAACATCATCCTTCTCATTATTATTTACAACCTCGGACCCAAATATCCAACACTGATAATCCCAGTGAACCAAACCCTTCCCTTTTTAAAGCATACTTAGCAATGGAAGCGTTTCATTAACCTGTAGAGAACCAACACCAACCTTACTAATGAAACGTTTTGGTCAAAATCACACAGTGCATAATGTGGCCAGGGTGAGTCATAACATAGTTGCCATAGCTGGACAATCACAAAATTTACAATAAAATAGAAAGATAGAACATGTGAAGCTAAAAGCTAAAACATGTGAACTACTCTAAAGCTATAGTTTCCTGCTCCAAACAGCACCTGTTTTGTGGGAAGGCATGGAAAGCCCGTGTGGTGTAGTGGTTAAGAGCATGGGATTGGGACTCAGGCGATCTGGGTTCTAGTCCCCGCTCAGCCATGGAGCCAACCGAGTGACTTTGGGCCAGTCACAGACTCTCAGCCCAACCTACCTCACAAGGTTGTTGTTGTGGGGGTAAGATGGAGGAGGAGAATGATGTAAGCTGCCTTGAGCCCTTTGTAGGAAAAAGGCAGGCTATAAATTGGAAAACGAATAAATAAATAAATAAATAAATACAATCTACAAAGCATTTAAATAAGCTAAAAGTTAAAAATAATGCCCCAAATGTATGCCCCCCCAATACACAGATTACCACCAAATAGTTTCCCAGAAAACACATACAACACAAAAAGCCAAGAAACATTTCACAATATTAACATGCACCCACTCAAATACAAACAGCCCACATTGACAATACAAATGCACAGTCACACTTTGTAATTGTCTCAGAATCATCCTGCCCAAACCCACACAAAAGTGCATGTGCGCACATACACACACACACTTGTTCTCAGCCACACTACCATGCACCCAATCATTCATCACACAAATGATCCATGTATCCCTCCCCATTTCCCCACAAGCTCCTTTGCGTGGACAATTGAGGGAAGTCTTAGTTTACCAAAACTCTACAAATGACAAGTCACTACTGAGCCACACAATTCGCACTTGCATTTCCAATTACATCTATGAATGAATGTAGAATCTGTGCAAACTGAGTAGCTATGGAACACGAAAGTTGCACAAGCCATTGCCAAATTTGTGTAGAGTCCTCACATAGGAGCACGTGTGAGTTCAAATGTGAGGAATCTGTGCATTTTAAGGTGCATTTTCGTGTACACATTTGCAGTTATGAAGGTAAGGTCAGGCATTCACAAGCATGGTTGAAGGTATGCTTCCATTGGGTTCATACCTGGGATTGCAAATCCCAAACAAGAGTCAGTGTAGTGTAGTGGTTAGAATGTCAGACTGGGACCTGGGTTCCACTCCCTACTTCACCACAAAGTTCACTGGGTGCCTCACCAGGCAGTCACTCACTCTCAGGCTAACCTACCCCACAGGGTTGTTGTGAGGATAAGACTGAGTGGAGGATTATGTAAACCTCCTTCAGTTCCTTGAAGGAAAACCAAGTGGAACGTAACTAACATGATAGATAAGTAGACAGCATATTTTCTAGACATTTATGAACTATAATGAAATTCTTGTGGATCCCGACATTTACAGAACATTGGAGGACCCACAGAAAGCCCTTCTCACCTCCTAGTGAATTTGGAACAGAGAAAGGAAAATGGACGTGGAGAATTGCAGCAGGCAATTCCAAGTCCTTATGTTGAGCCAGATTCTGGAGGATTCTGGGCCTGATCTATACTGGATTTGGAAGAAGGGTGTTGGAACTTGGGAAGCTCATTTTCAACTCCCTTTAACCCCTCTTTCTTTTTTCATTAGGTTCATCATTAAACATTAAAAATCATTATTTTTTATTAAACAGGCAATTGGATCTGCATTGCCAAATCAAATATATTCCTAATATATTCTCGTTCTCTCTCTCTCTTTCTCCCTCCCCACCCCTTGCCATGTTCTCCCTGCCAATGGGAGTAAAATACTACTGAAGTTTATTCTTCATAATGCTTTCCATGGAAAGACAGAAGCACCTTGATTGATATCACCATGTGGACTCATTCTCAGGGACAGTCTTGGCCTTGTCAGGCACACTTCTGCCATCCAATCTGAATTTGAATCTTTTGGATCCATCACCTGATCCACTTAGCACCACGTTAGCTTTTCATTCATTGTCATTCATTCATGAATGTGCTAATGCAGCAAATTTTGACAATGTGCATGCCAAGTTCAACATTTAAAGTAACATTCCTCGGATATGAAGCTCACCATAGGAAGCACGCTTCCCAAGTGGAAATTTGTTGAGTCACATGCCTTCAATGAACAAGGCCAGAGTACTACCTAAGAGGATGAGTCTCATCCCACTGATTTGCATACAAGACTGCACAAACTATCTGAGTTGCATAGAAAACAACATAAAGGTAGGGAAGGGAGGTGAGCAATGGATCTCTGAACACACTCACACACCCCTTTCCTTAGTCCCATGGGCTGAGAGGAGTTGTGGTAGGGAAAAGTTCAGAAAAAACGTGAGGTTTAAACTTCGTCCCCCTGCAATGCTGCTCAGCTGAAAGGTGTGGAAATGGTGAGCAGTGCAGGGAGGTGATTAACTAAAACAGTAGCATTAAACATTTGAATTCACAGCAACACTGAAAAATGCTGATGCAAAAGATAAGGACTGATATCCATTTCAAAAGAAACTGGAACACCCAGGTCTTTAATACCCATTTAAAGAATCTGCACACATTGGTCAGGCATTCCATAAGAATGGGTCCACCACTGAAAAGGACCTGTCTCTTATGCCCAGTGGGAACATAAGCAAGGCCTCCATATCTCACTTAGTAACTGGGTGACTTTGGGCCAGTCACAGACTCTCAGCCCAGCCTATTCAAAGGTTCGTTGTTGTGGGATAAAACTGACTGTAGGAGGAAGAGAAGGATGTAAACTGCTTTCTGTCCTTTAAAAAAAGAAAAATGTGGTATATAAATCAAATTTTAAAAAATAATTATTGTGTGAAAACATACCTGCTTTTATTTGTCCTGAATTTGCCACCAGTGAGCTTCATGGCTTTATGAGAAAAGCAGGAAAAATTTCTTCCTACCCATTTTCTCCTTGTGTGGGTTACTTTGTGTGCATGTTATTAGAAGTGAAGTAACTGAACGACGGACATATGTGAGTGGACCATCTACCCCTTTGGCAGTGATAATGTATCCTGTAGTTCACCACTCAGGCAGCTTCTTGGCAGTAGTTATAATACGTAGATCAGCCATTATAGCTTTAGTAAGTGAACATCAAGGAATATTCCTGAAGATTTTATGAGATCTTTTTACACATTACCCAATTTGTAAACCCCATTCCACAGCCAAGTTTCTGTGAAAAAAGATTCTAGAAGTGGAATGTTGAAAAGCAGCAATTAGAAAAGATTTGTTTCATTCCTGTTCTGAAAGAATGGGATGCAGGAAAAAAAAATCACTAATGTTTATGGCTCTGTGCTTTTAAACTGAGATTTAAACAAGCAGGTTTGGGTAAAAGAAGTATTTGGTTATGCTGGAAAGAAGGGGTGATCATTGTGTCAGAAGACAATCATGAGAAAAGCTGCTTTGGGTCAGCTACAGAATTTCTGTCCAAATTCCAAGTGCAAAAACCATGAAGTGGTAAATAGGAGTGCATAACATGTTAATCTGCATCAGCTGTCAGTTGGTTTTCTCTTTTAATTGAAATAACTCACTTCTTCAGATGGAGTAGACTGCCCAGTTGGACTTCCCGCAAGGATATGAGTGGCAAGAATATATGCATAAAAAAGAAAATGTTAGAAATATACATGGATTAATTAAAATAGGAAATGTTGTATGTGTGTGAACATGTGTGTGTGTGAGAGAGAGTGAGTGAACTTGACTGTGTGCATGCATGCATGTGGACAGTTGTGTATAAAAGATAGTGGCTTAGGAGACTTTTAGTACAAAGAATTCAGATGCTTTTCAGAAATGCAGTTAATTTTAATTGGAAGTTTGACACTAAGTGTATATATCTTCAGCTTATCTAAACTGTAATAAAGTTCAGGGCTGCATCAGGTATGCATAAGTCTAATGATCACTTATGATTTAAAGATTCTCAGCGATACTTGTCTAGTGCTCCCCATGGCTATTTTGTCTGAGCTGACATTGCACAGTGTAAACACACTATGGACTTCTTTTCAAGAAAAGACAATACAAAGATTCCTTGCACAGGATTGTCTCCACCTGGTGTCCTCCAAATACTTTGTATTAGAACTCCTACAATCATCATACAGGGATCATGGGAGTTGTGATCCAAACATCTGGTAAATTGCCTCCCATGGCCTTTCAGGTTTCCACTTTTTTCGAGGTCAGGTAAGGCGCTCGCAATAACTTCTTATCTGGTGCCAATTGCAACCTCCAACTTGTGATAATATGGAAAAAAGGAAAATTCAGGAATGTACAGACCAGTCAATCAGATGTTGATAATGGCCATAATTCTAGAATAGATTACTAAGTAAAATCTAGGTTATGATGACTATGTCAACCAGAGGTATAATTTCTGTCTCTCTCAGCTCCCTTTTTACAGATTTAATAGTCTTATAGATGCATGAATTTCATAGTTCATGAGAATGTTGTGAACAGAGTGTATCTCAGCAAAACATTTGACCAAGTCTCCCATGCTAGCTTTGGTAAAAAGATGATGAAACAAGTGAGTTCACATGACATGCCCCAGTGATTTTTTGGCATTAGTGGTCTGTCATCTCATCCAAACCCAATGGTGCTATTTCATCATGGTACATTTGGTTTTCAGAAACAACAAACACGAAAATTGCATGTTCTGTGATTACTCAGCACCTTGATGGCTTGTTGTGTCTGAACCTTGAAAACCCAACTCATCATGGCACCAAGGCCAGAACCAGGTAGCCCCTTGTAAGAGTAGCCCATCGCACAGCTTCCAGAAGAGTCCTCACTTTGAGCCTGCACTAAAGATCTTCTTCAGGGCAGGAATGGGAGGGAATCAGCTGCTCAGCACTGAGAAGTGAGTGGAGCAGCTCAGCTGATTTCCCCACCAGCCTCTGACTTGTGCACCAGGGGCAAACCCTTTACATGCACACGCAGGAGGGCTGAGAATCCTCTGGGTGTTAGTGCCAAGTTGGGGACTGCCCCAGTTTGCCCTTTCCCTGATGCCCCAGTTTCTTGCTTCCAGTTACCAGAGAGGGGTCCCAAGCCCAGCACCCACTTTGCCAGGCTGGAACTGTCTCTGTGACTAGCAGGAATGAGAAAGGTGGACAAGCTGGGGAGAGAAATTGGCATAGCATGAGTTCCAAAGCATGATCATACGAATATAGAAGGCTGACTCCTGGCATGGCAGCAGAACATGTAAAAAGGGTATTGGTGTCTTAGTAAAGCCTGGCCTGAACCAGAGCCAGCAGTGCAAAGTAGCAGCTAAAAGGTTAATATAGTCTCAGGCTGTATGTTCTAAAAAAGGTACACTGTCCATTTCATGGGATATGATAGTTCTGTTCAGGTCTATGCCAGCCAGACTGGACCTGGATCACAGTATGTAATTCTGGGTGCCACATTGTAAGGAGGAATTGTCAAGCTGGCTGGAACTGCTCTGGAAACGAAGTCCTATCAGAAACAGCTGAAAAAGCTGAATGCGTTTAGTTTAGAAAGCATAATCTTAAGGGAATACCTGTGAAGGGCTGCCACACAGATAGGGCAGATTTGTTCTCTGCTGTTTCAGAGGGCATGGCTAGAATAAATGAGTGGGGATTGCAGGGAAGAAGATTTTGGGTAAACATTTGGAGAAACTCCTTAATGGTATGCTTGTGGGACTGTGGAATATATTGCTTCAGATCGTAGAGGATTCTCCTTCACAGGAGGTATTCAAGCAGAAGTCTGATGAAGATGTTGTTCCATTCTACATCACAATGATGTTTGTCCATCATTTTCGAATAGGACCTTGACATCTAATGAGTTGTGGGCTGTTCATGGTGTGTCTGCAGGTGGCTGGTAAGGCCGATACGGGCATGCAATGTTCTGCCACATGTCGGGCAGACATGTGGGCACCACTGTTGCAGCATTTGCAACTCTGGCTTTACGGAGTGCTCTTGTTCTATGGTAGTCCTTCTAGCTTCAGATGTTTGACAGCCTTGGTGGATCAGCGTGCACCATGTCGATTGATCTTGTGCCAGTGTCTCCCAGGAGGTGGTGTCGATATCCAGGGACTTGAGAGACGCTTTCAGTGTGTCTTTGTATCGCTTCTTTTGTCCCCCGTGTCATCGCTTTCCTTGAGACAGCTCACCGTAGAAGAGCTGTTTGGGGATGCGGTAGTCTGGCATCCTTGCAATATGGCCTGCCCAGCATGTCTGGGCTTTCATCAGCAGGGTGTGAACTGACAGCAGGCTTGCTCTGGAGACAACTTCTGTGCCTGGCACCTTGTCCTGCCACCGGATCCGCAGAAGTCTGCGGAGGCAAGTCGTGTGGAAGTGGTTCAGTTGCCTAGCATGCCTCCTATATACAGTGCAGGTCTCACTGGCATACATCAGGGTAGTTAGCACTACTGCTCGGTAGACTTTAAGCTTTGTAGCAAGGCTTATTCCACAGTGGTCTCACACTTTGGTCAGCAGTCCGCCGAATGCAAAGCTTGCCTTAGCGATTCTGCAGTTGACCTCAATGTCAATTGTCACTGCACAGGAAAGGGTGCTGCCAAGGTATGTAAATTGGTCCACTGCTTGCAGCTTTTGTCCCTTCACCGTGATGGTGGGCTCTTGGTGTTGGGCTTTTGGAGCTGGCTATGCATCACTTTGGTTTTCTTTGTGTTGATGAGGAGGCCAAAGTTGTTGCATGCTGCTGCAAATTTGTCCATGCTGGCTTGCATTTCCTGCTCTGATCCAGCATTCAGGACACAGTCATCAGCAAAAAGGAGGTCTCGTAGCACAGTCTCCTTTATCTTGGTGACAGCCTGTAGTCTTCACAGGATGAACAGTTTCCCATCTCAGGCTGACTCCCAAGAAACTATTCTGAAAGGCGTCAGACAGCATGGCTGAAAACATTGTGCTGAACAGGGTTGGTGCCAGCACGCACCCTTGCTTGACACCGTTTAGGACGGGAAAGGCCTCTGAAGCCTTTCCGTCATCCAAAACACAAGCCATCATTCTGTCATGGAACTGACATACCATCAGGATGAATCTGTCAGGGCACCCAAACTTCAACATGATGCGCCACAGACCTTTGTGACTGACAGTGTCAAAAGCCTTGGTGAGAGCCATGAAGTTCACGATTCTGCTCTTGACTCTTCTCTTGGAGCTGTCGGGCTGTGAAGATCATGTCCACAGTGCCACACTCTTGCAGAAGCCACACTGTGTCTCGGGTAGTAGACCCTGTTCCAGGTGGTCAGTCAGGCGATTCAGCAACACACGTGTAAGGATCTTGCCTGCAATGGAGAGCAGTGATATTCCTCTATGATTATCACAGACTTGTCAATTTCCTTTCCTCTTGTAGAGGTGTACGATGGACGTGTCTTTCAGTTCCTGAGGAATGAATCCTTGATTCCAGAAGGACTGGAATAGTCTTACATCGTAATGACATGCAATAAAATATCATAAAATCAGGAAAAAGGGTTTAAAAGTTTTAAACAGCTAAAATCAGATTATAAAGGACACAAGAATTACAGAGATGGGGGAGTCACCACTGAGAAAGCCTTATTGCTACTCTCTACACGGAATTCACACTCAGAGGAAAGCCCCAAAGGTTGGGCATAGATTATGGGTCTTGTATTCTTTTCTCCATTACATGAGACTTTTTGGCTTACGCAAAGACTACCCATGGTGCAGATAAATATATGTGGAGAGATGTTGATTGTCTTTCCTGGATGAGGAAAACTATACATACTGGGATCCCACCTCCCAGAAACCTTCCAAATGTAATCTTGCACACATCCACTGGGAAGTAAGTTCATGGAGTTCCCATTAAGGACCTATGGAATTACAGTATCCCGAGACCCCTTCCTCTTTGTGCATCAGATCACCATGGGCCAACATAAGTGCAAATTGTGCAGAAGTGCTATTCAGTCCTTCATAAAAATGAGTTGTTATATGCAGCGCACCTTAACCAAAAACTGCCTTTTTAAAACCACAACAGAAATGATAATGATTTCTGTTTATTCCAGAGAATCAAAGCTGTATGTAGTCACACATATACTATGATATAGTCTACACTTTACCATTAAGATGTGACAGTTTCCCCCTTTCCATCCAAGTATAAATTCATATATATTTCAATCAATCAGTCAATCCATCAATCTATTATTATTATTACCAGCTTCTGCACCTTGCTGAAAAAACTACAGAGAAACAAGAGCTAAGTTATGTACCTGAGGACATTTTTTTTGGTCCATGGTAACTAAACTGCCCATGTTTAGTGGTAACTAAACTAATGGTTTTTAGTTACCATTAAAATGCCCATTTTAATGCATTCAGTGAAGCGAACTGTTTAAGAAAACACTGAAGTTTTAGTCCAGTACTTGCAAATCCTCTTATTTGTGGCATCATGTAAGGGATTTACTTCTCATAAGATAATAAAGCTAAGAATTTTCCAATTTCGTTTCAACAATATGGTTTAATTAGATAAAAATAATGTAAGGTATTGCGGTAAGCATAACTATATGAGCATTAAAAGCTATTTTATTTATTTATTTTCTCCTCAGTCTTACCCATTTACATATCTTCTCCTGGTGCAATAAATTATTTTAAATGGAGCAGAAAGACACAAACATAATTACATGTACAGTTGCATCATCATCTTATAAATATTTTATAGGTTTAACATAAAAATAATATGCGCCTGCATACAGTGAATTTGATAGGTATTAAGAGCATCTGTTGAATTCTTGATAAAGAATAAATTCAATTTAGTGGAAGCATAATTTACAAAGCATCATGCAAATCTTGGAATAACAGCTATATCCCTGCATACTACATTGCTGCTTATACCATAAGGAAGTACATCTGACAATTTAATCTCCCTTTGTGAATTATTTCAGAAGCCATAACAGAGGGAGATGGCAGTTTTTGTATTGCTAAGGGAAAAAGTTTGCATCAGTAAGAATAATATTGCTATATAATTAAGGGTAATGTGTTTACATGTGGAAAAGAGCCAATTACATACTGTGTGTAGCTCATCAATCATTTCATTCAGCATAAAAAGAAGGAATAGAATCGCATTTCTAATTAGTATGAAAGATGTAATAATGGTAAGGGTTTTCAAATCTGAACTCTTTGATGCTGAGAAATGTGATAAGGATGTTATTGACAGTTTCGTGTGCCAACAAAATTAAAATTGGTTTTGGAAATTATTATTTTAACAAGTTGGTCATACTTTGCTTTTAAACTGAATAATTATTTGGTTAATCCTTTAGATTTTTACCATTTCTATTTATTTTATGCCAGTAAGAAATAAAATGCCAAATACTTTCCTTTTTTTTAAGTGTTGAAATTTTGGTTTCCAGAATTGTATTCTAACAAATGGACCTACAGCAAGATGTCTGCAAAATATCTGGACCACTTTCTAACAAAAGTGATCTCTTGTAGGATGCTAACCAGCTCCCGGCTATACTCTTTTTCCGGGATACTAAAAGCTGCTAGAGGCTTAAACTGGGGTTCAATGAAAGTTTGAGTGAAAGAATGATTGACAGCCAAGGAGTGTGATGGATGGTGGGTGGAATTTGATAGACTGACACCTGACATTCATTTAGGCAAATCAGCTAGAAGTCAAGTGCTAATGAGAGAGGAGTTAGTGAGATCACACAGAGAATAAAGCTGTCTTTTAGGATATGTGTTAAAGAAGGAGTTGAGTGTGTTAGGCTGGAATGCTGGAATTGTTTGCTAGTTTCCATCAATAAACATGCATATAAGGTTTACATTCATGCATGTGCTCTAAGCTGTGGGTTTCTATGGGTTACGTATCTTACTGCACATGCTGAATTTAGGAAGGTTTCCCTCTTCCCTGACCCTAGCAGTTAGCATAGTAATTATCAGTTCCTTTCTATAAACTAAGTTTCTGTTTCCTAAGTAAAACCTCCTTCTCCCTCTAGATGTATGCATTAATCATACCCACTCTTGAAATGCATACATCTTTCTCCCACTGCTTAAAGAATGTCTGTGTGTATTTTTCAATATGCATTTCTCATACAGTTTTCAAATGTTTGGTTGGTTGGTTGGTTTCATTTTAATTTTATTCTATGGATCACATTGCTTGCTTAGAAATGAATGGGTTTTGGCTACAGCTCACATTTGGGTCTGTGTTCAGTTCCAGAAGGAGTGAACTGGATAAATTCTGGTCAAAAACGAGCTGAAACAAATTTCCTATACATCCCCAGCATTCACACATAGACTTTCTTACTGGATCAGTAACAAAGCATGCAAATCAAGTGCTGATGTGTGCTTGTATACCAAAACATTTCTTTATAGCGAAGCACTTTTAGAATCATCATCCACATTGCATCATATGGTTGGGAATGTATATCCCCCGCCCCATCCACTGTTGTTAATAGCACCTTCTTGTTTCTAACTTGTCAACCATAAGTTCTTTTTAACTTTCCATGCTAGCTGTTATAAGCAAACTTTATCACAGCAGACTTGAAAACCAAACCTCTTGTCAGACTTTCACATAAATAGCAATATGAAAAGGTGACATTATAAAATCACATTTTGTTATCCATTCTTAGAAATGGTTAACAGAATTAATAGATGGGTTAGTTTATTGCAAAAAGGTATTGTAGTGCTTTGACTATTATCACAGTTTTATCAGTGCTTAACTGATAAAATTCAGTAAGGAGTTTTACTGAATAAAACAACAAATGATGTTTTCTCTCTAGATCTTTAAAAAAAGATCTGTATCTGCATTACTCATTGTTCATTCAACTATTTATCTTTCCTTCCACAGGTGCATTTTTCAGCCCTTATAGTGACTTTGGAAGTCATCTTCTTGGAATCAATGGTGAACAAACACCAAAACATAAATATAGCTATAACCATCTATATCACTAATGTACGATGCTCCTTGTGTTATATTTATATGATTCAGATGCACAGCAAATATAATTCCATTGGATCAAATGACTCAAGGCACATGAAAGCCAAGATCCAATAGCACTGGTGTTTTCCATTGCATGTATGCGTGCAATAGAAGACTGATTTGTAGAGTGAGACAGTCCCACACCATAAAAATTAACATGGAAAATAACACATGCATTCCTAATAAGTCCCATTGTGTCCAACTGCATTTCTTCCAAATACACATGCATGCACTGGCGCACACACACACACACCTGAATACAGCCTAAAAATGTTACTGATTACATGGTATCTCTCCAATCTTATGCCAATGCTATTTCTAAGGATTAGAGGTAAGACTTAGAAGACAGGTGCTAGGCCTGTAGCTAAGCAACTTTCAAGGCATGTGTTCTTGATGCTTCCTTGATTAAATGTAAACCATGAAGTACAGCCTGTGATACAGCTCTTCCCTTCTGAAAGTATCTTACCTTCATAGCTGCTACTGGAAGAACACTAAGCTATTCTTAAATCTTAACCATGAAAAGTATAGTCAGGGCTGTACCAGTTAGGGATGTGTGAACTATCTTCCAGCAGCGGATAGGTGGGGAATCAGATTCGCTAGACTTGGCTCCCTGAACTATGGTCCTTTTTACACCAGCCCCATGTCCAAGTTCCTGGTATGCAAGTCCAGCATTCATAACCAGTCAAAAGTAACCAAGCTGCCCCTTCTTGTGTGCCAGGAGCAGCAGCTCAAATGGAGAACTGGGCTGAGCACATGAGGAAGCCCACAAATGCTTGAAATTTATGCATTTATTATATTTCTACATTGCCCATCACCCAAAGGCTCCCTGGGCGGTTCACAAAATCAAAAGACACAATGATCGATATACAGCAGTCATTATAAAATCACAATAATATACTTAATATAAATTCAAGAATACAACAAAACAATGATCCACTCACCATGATTACAGCTAAATCAATCTAGAGATAAAATAATAAAACAGAATTTAAAATGGATATAAAAATCTAACCATTAAAATAGTATGAAAATTAAAAGGATTTTACCCGGCACCAGAAGGAAGAAAGAGTGTGTGCCAGTTGACTCTCTTTGAGGAGCTGATTCCACAGATGAGGTGTAACAACCAAAAAGGCCCTTCCCCTAGGAGTTACCCTACTTGCATCTTTTGGAAGGAGCTCTCTGAGAAGGACATCCACTGATGATCTCAGAGTTCTGGTAGGCAGAAGCAGAAGCATAAATTTCTTCAGATTACCTGACAGAATCTGACGAGGTTCATCCCAACTGTCATACCAATTTGTTTAACAGCTGTATCAATTTGTAGAACTTATTTTTAAAGCATTCTGTCTTTTGGAGACCTTTCCACATCAGTTTGTCTGCCAAAGAACCCATGTACTTCTGTCACAGAAGGTCTGTTGATTGATCTAGGGTGCATAGTCATTCCACAGAGAGCAGTAGCTGGTCCTCTTAAGAGGAAAGGTAACTCCTCAGTTAGTGGGACTCCTTACGCATTGCAGCTTTTATTCTTAGCTTTATAGGCACTGTCTATGGTGCTCCATGGTGATGAACTTACTTTGGAAGTGGAGTCCAGCATCATGGAAAGTTTCTACTAACTTCATTTTTTTTAAAGCTGTAGTTGATGAGGGGTCATAGATAGTGACATCACCCATCTTCCTTGCCTATTAGTTATCAACATTTTCCAAAGTGAGCTGAGAGATTGCACTACAAAGTACGCAACACATTCTAGTGTCTGACATTGCACAAAATGTCCACAGTAGTAGATGTGCACTTTTCAGAAAAGCTTTTCACTGTGATTAATCTGCTAACCTGTGATCCTAAATACAGTACTTACCAAGAGTAAGTCCTATCGAACACAGTGGTACTTCACTATGAGTAAACATGTACAGAACTACACTGTAAGAGAGAAACAACTGATAAGCTTGTGCAAGAAGAAATAGCTTTTCAGGCACACAACAGAAAATCACTGCTGTTGGAGTTGGATCTGTACTGCTTAGTTTTATCAGCTCCATTGGCTTCCCATCGAAGTCTGGACTCAATTCAAGGTGCTGGTTATTACCTATAAAGCCCTAAACTGCTTGGGACCAGGATACCTAAAGGAACGCCTTCTTTCCTATTTGCCCTCCCACCCCCTGAGATCGACAGCAGAAGCCCTCCTCTGGGAACCCTCTGTGAAAGATGTTAGGAGACAGAGTACCCGGAGGAGGGCCTTCTTTGCGGTAGTGCCCCATCTATGGAATGCGCTCCCCAGAGAGGTCCACCTGGCACCGTCATTATATGTTTTTCGGTGCCAGGTTAAAACCTTTTTATTTAATCAATATTTTAACAAGTTTTAATATTGAATTTTATTCCATATTTTAATTGCAACCAGAGCGGGTTGTTAATTTATTTATGTTATACTGGTATGTATTGAATTTTATTTGCGTAAGCTGTCCTGAGGCTTTCTCAAAGGACGACATACAAATATCTTAAATAAATAAATACTTATGCTTCATCATCTTCTCCAGTTGTCAGTACTGAATGTGCATCTAAATGACCAATGAATGGGCCAGTTGCACCATAGATACAGACAAACTGCTGAGCTCTAAGAATTCATCTTCATGTTCAAAAAGAAATTTGTGAAGGATCTTACAGCCGTTCCGTGTTACTGAAACAAATGCCAGCTACTGGGGTGATGCATTTATTTCCATGGTTGCTTAGTACCTCAAAATCTAGGGAATAAATGGAAGGCTTGAATATCACAGGCACACAGCATATACACACAAACAGGTGCATATACTATTAGTATTCAAAGTAGTCTATTCCCTGGCAAGTGGCAAAAAATGCTTTGACAGACTATAGTGTAGTGTCATCCCTTTCTCCCACACCACATTATAAACCTTTCGGCTTCTTCATTCAATGGAATTTCTGCAGTCTGTTATCTCAAGACTTTTTCCTTCTCCTCCTCCTCCTTTTTTGCATTCAGCATTAATTTTCTGTCTTGAAAACATTTGAAACATTTCCCAGTTTCTTGTCATGCATGTCTTGGTCTCGTCCAAAAATGATAATGTCATTATAAATATTCAAAAGCTCTACACAACATTGCATGACTTGTTAATTAAACCTTGATATTTCTCAGGTGTTGGGGAAATTCCAAGCATTAATCTTTTACAGCAATTTGGGCTGAGGCTGAACTTACCGCGTTAAATAGATGTAACTTCTCCTCAATCATCTTCTTCACTAATTTCTGTGTTAAAAATATCACCACAATACATGTTTTGGGGTTAATTGATACAGCTTTGCCTTTTGATTGCCCATGTTGACCAATTTTGTTCTAAATATCCCCATGGGTGTTTATCTCTACCCAACAATCCTGCATTTAACACATAGCCATAGCAGGTAAACCACACGAAGAAGCTACTAACTAATGGCTAAGAAGCTTGGCGTTCTTTCATTTAAAAAGGAGCATGCAGTTATGATAACTTTATTTTCACAAGCCACACAACCACAATTGACATCACTGGCCATCAGCAGAGGCCATGACTTAGCAGAGCCCCTGGATGTTTTTGGCCGTTCTGCTTCTTTGATTTGCTGTCCCTGCTTGCTTCCCCTTCCAAAACAATGGACCATGGCAAGGACAGAAAGAAGGAGCGTCAGAGTCTGCTTGGAAGTGTTCTGCCAGGTGGCCTTACCAAAGGAAGCTAAGAGGGTAGCTACAAATGCAAAGGCCTTTCAGTTGTGACACCATGTGGATCAAAAGAACTTTCCAAAGAGGTTCACCTGGCACCTTTGTTGCTAAGTTTTTGGCACCAGACAAAGACCTTTCTTTTTCCCCAGACATGTTAGAGACTTAGGTGTAGATTTTTATGAGTGTTTTGTGGATTCATTGTATCAATTTATTTTATCTTTTTAATTATTTGCATTTGGTTTTATCTTTTAATTGCTCTGTGGCATTTTAGTTTTATAAATGTTTGTTATTTTCCCAAATAATTACACTTTATTTAATAAAAGTTTAACAAATAAACAGTAGTAGTGGCAGGCTAGATGGATAGATAGGTGGATGCAGAGAGAGAGAGAGAGAGAGAGAGAGAGAGAGAGAGAGAGAGAGAGAATCCTACACACAGGATAGGGAGAATATTCTCACTATAGCTTACAGCTATGCTTCCCTACCTTAATCCATTCCCAAACCATCATTCATACCCAAACCATCACTGTCAGACAAAATATACAGCATATTTCCTTTACACAGCCTTTCCCAATCTGGTACCCTTCAGATGCTTGGGTTTTCAGCTCCCACTAGCTGCAGCCGGCGTGTCCACTCTTTAGGAATTCAAAGAGGTATAGTCCAAAACACCTGGAGGGAAGCTGGTTAGGGAAGGGAGCTTGAACATACATAAATACAAATGCACATGTTTGGAAATGTGGTGTGCTTATACATACTGTGTGTGTGTGTGTGTGTGTGTGTACATGCATGTGTACTGCATGAGGTGTGCTTAAGCACAGTGTGGACAGACCTTCATTTGTTTCACAAAAGCCACCATGTTTATTTTGCTTTCATATTCCACCTAATGAATTAGAATGTTTAAAAACAGTCTGTAACATCACAGCAGTTAACTTCATTACTAGCTCAGCAGCCCTCACTGATTATTGCTGAAAATCAGTTTGAGCATTGCCATATAGATCAGAAAGCCAAACAGAAACAATGGTACAGTGATGTAAAAGGCCTAGCTTGATCTATTAACATCATGATCTCTGAAATAAACTTACATTTTAAAAACCCCAAATGATTCTTCCAAAGAATTTTTCACAGTTATGATGATATGCTTTGTAGTAATGGGTCAAAAGTGTATAGATATGGAATCCTTCTTAGCATCATTTGGCAGAAGAAAAAAATCTGCTGTATGTAGATAGGAGAATAATTTGTTATTCATAACATGCCCAAGGGCATGTTCTGATGTGTGAGGAAGTCAGCGGCGTCAAGAAGGAGCAGTGCAGGAGTAAATAACACTTTGAGCAATCCACATTATATCCCCATGCCCTTCCTGGACAGAAATACAGTGCAATTTATTTAGAATGCCACTTTTATAAAATAGTTATTGACTTACACATGAGAAATCTGAGCTTTGCCCTGCCAGTTAGCAGGCTCTAGAACAGCTAGTCTTACCCATTTTATAAGATTAAATGCAGATGAATAAAATTGCAACACTGGTGTACACTTTCCATGTTACTGCAGTCCAATGGGAGTACATTCTGTGGTTCCTCTCACTAAACGTCAATAACAGAAACTGCTTGAACTAGAAATGCTGGTATGAGAACAATCCACTTCTGGCCAGTCCTACCACTAGATGCAAGAGGGAGTCCACCTCAGATAGAAGTGCTGTTGTTATTGTTATTGCTTTGTATTACAATGCATTTCCAAGGAAGGAATGCCAGGGGTGGGGAGATATGGGATTTTCTGCTTCATGTAGCTAGACAACCTAGTTCGCTTTAGGTATTACCCACCTGGATCCAAGTGGGTAGGGTTCCATTTGCTTCCCTGCTTCAGGCAGCATCAAGATATTTTAGGCCAGCCCTGAAATTATTAATCATGGATTAATCCACATTATTTCTATGTACTGGCTACTAGAACAGTGTGGTAACAGACCAGGAGTAAAAAATGCCTATATAATTTCAGCAACATATCCATCAGCTCCTTAAGATATGGCCATGCATGAAAAGTGTGTCCATCAGGACTGGCAGAGAGAGGGATGCTGGCATCAGTGGTATAAGTAGCTTTGATTCTTCAGTACAGATTCCACAACTCACAGCTGCCCCCTCCTCACCCAGAGAGTGAGTGAAGGGTAATGGATTACAAACAGGACTGGACCAGCATAACCATTCCAGGACCTACAAGGAATGACACTGTTCACCTCTGCCTCCTTTCTTTCTTCGTACTGATGAGCTTCACCATTGCAAATCATTTCCTTTCCCTGAGCTTCTCAAAATGAACAGATCTGCTCATATCGCACATCCCAAAATTCATATCCCCAGGATTCAGACTACTTATTCTCAAGGGTTTTACTCTGGAAGGCCTGCTCCCTGCACAGATGGTCAATGGAGCAACAATAATTCCCAATAAACAATTTTGTTTTTGGCAGCTTTTAGCTGGTATTAGCTCTCTTCAGTTTCCTGAGCAAATGTCTTGAAGAAGGACACAATCCTACTAGAAGCTTCTATCCATAAAAGCTTCCAAATATTGATTGTTCTACCAGGATTGTTCTACCAGGATGTTCTACCAGGATTGTTCTACCAGGATGCTGTCTAGAGCCCACAGAATTGCTCTATATGAGTAATGTTGTTTTGTCTTTTTCTTATAACTTTTTCTGTATCTCAGAGGCACATTTGGATGACAGAGAGGTGTCTTGATTTTGTTACTGTTGTTCTGTTTTGAGGTTGTTGAGTGTTTTTTTTTTTTCTTGGAATGCTCTTTGCTTTTTTGATTACCCATCATTAATGCACAAATAGTTCTAATTAAAGATCAGTCAGTGAAAAATAGGAAGAAATCTTTATCATTTAAGGATTAAACTGTCACCAAATTGATCTTGTTTAGTATATTCAGAAGTATTATGCCAGCTTGCATCAGCATACAGATGCCATCACAACTCTTTGATGAATTTAAGCCATCTGTTGAGGTTTCAGTTGTATTTAGCAAAATACAAAATGTAGCAGTATTCATACAGGTAGATGGAATTCAAAAAGCACAGCATTTGGGCTAGTGTTATTATTTACAGGAAAACCTTTCTTTTCTTTGTGGGATTATTTCATCCGCAGGTGCAAAAGCACCTTGAGATGAAAGCATCTTCCACTTCTGGTAACAAGTGCAATGGTTACATCAGGACAGGTTCATACATATGTCTAAGTACAAAATATGCTTGATTCTCAATGTGTTTTTGTAATTTTGTTTGTGCTCATCCTCACAAGAAGCCTCTTTCTGGGTGATATACTGGGATGGGAAGCAGAGTTCTCATGTGGGTTAATATGTCAAAAGAAATTATAAGAGCAATTCAGGAAGTGGGAACAGTTTTATATTGCCTTCTGTTCTGTGGAGTTATGGCAGCTGTAGACCACACAGCTGGTAAGGAAGTTCAATTTAGATTCACAGTCTGGTATGTTTATTGTTGGGATTGCAACAGAACTTGTTTTCAGGTAAGTGTAGTTAGGATTACAACTGTGCAGCCAGAACCAATCAGCAATGGTGGTGATTAAAGTAGTCATACCAGAGAATTCTATTTCTAGAAAATAGAACGATAACAGCAGAAAAAACCTGCAACCAGTGATGTAGAATTGCATTACTTTTAGTCATTCCCAAACACCCAAGTACTGAGAAACTGCTATGTTTGTTGGCAGTTGTCAATTTTATTACGTGGTAACAGTAATCCCTGGTTGGCAACAGCTTGGTTCAAGAGCACCTGAAAGATTTGTGTACTGATGCTGTTCTCACTGTTGGCAAATCGGTGAGAACTGTATTCTGGCAGTGTTAGGGGCTTTGCACCAAGCCCTGTGCAATATTTCATCAGGGTATCCAAGCACAGAATTTGGTCATCAGTCTCCACAAATGCAATTTGATCTCGAACTGTTATTTCACTCATTCTGGTATACTTAGCCTCTCTTTCACATTCTCAATCATCTGTTATAGGAAAAGTAAATTTTATTAAACCATTTGAAAGCAAGGCAGCTGAGTATTTCACGCATGCTGGTTGCCATTTTTAACACCACCCTTGAGATGTGTACATTTTATTTAGCATTTGTCTTTATTTTCCATTCATGTAGCAGCTAATAATAAATGTCAGCTAGCATTCCCAATTGCAAATGAATCACATTTTTAAAGAGAAGTTTTAGAATAACATACACACCCTGAATTCCTAGTTTAACAGTATTATAGCTCAAGTTCTGTAACATATGTGTATATGCATGTATGTATCTATATCTATCTATATCATTTATATCTATATCTATACAGCCATAAATTTCTTCTCTTATATCTAACCCCTTTACCGTTCCCATGGTAAAATTTAGGTGAGCCCTGCTGAATTCCACATTTATTGAAATATAATATCCCGAGAGAAAAGTGCACATTTTATTAGTCAAGAAGAGAAATGACAGAGTTCACTGGTATAAAAAATCTACCTTGCAATACATTTCACTGTGTGTCTACTGTCACTGAAATTTATGCAGTACTTTAAGCTTCTGTGTATTTTACCAACCTGTACATTTTTACAGCACCCAAGAAAGGAAGCAAAAGTATTATCTTCTGATTACAAAGAAAGGAAGGAACTTGTTTCAGACAATTTTTGAGACTCTCATACTGTCAGGTTTTGGAATAGGTGAGAAACTAACTCTGACAAGATTTTGTTTGTTGCTTTTCTTGTTGTTTTCAATGCAATTATCTATTCTGTACCTCCTGGCACCAAACATGAAAATGGGTACAACTGGCAATCCATTCATTTCCAGACTTGCAATATATTCCATGAAACAAAGAATGTGTTTTAAAACATATTGAAAAATGCAGAAAAACACTGTGTACATTCTAATATTTACACATGAATCCTACAATGTGCCCATTAATTTATCCATTTGAAAAATATGCATAAAATATGTACACATTATTTTCCCAATAATAATTAAATATGGAATCACCATGGAGAATAGACTGGAACTAGGGAAAGGAAGAACTCAATAGAAATGGAATCAATGGATCTTCCAAGTAAAATTACTCCTTAATGCACCATGACATTGTATAAGCAGTATAAAATCAGATGATAGAATTTTTCTAATCAAAAAGGGCCTATGATACCCTGAATGTTTTCGTTTCAATGTTACATTTCTTCCACGTATAAATTATTTGTGTGAACAGTTATTTCTGTTAATACCTTTTCAAGCATTCACCCTGATCACATGAGAAACAAAAATAAGGCTGTGCTCACTGGCCCTCAGTATATTAAAATATTGTGATGTTTCACTTGTGCCCAACAGTCTTCCCATACATCCCTTGAGTGTGTTTTTTAAGCAAAAGGATGTATGCCTTTGAAATGCATGATATAAAGGTCCACTGAACTGTTGTGTCAGCTAGCTGGCTGGTTGCTACTGATATTTTGTTCACCCTAATAAAGCGGAATATACATTTGATAATAAATAATTAAATAAAATTCTGGTCTGAAAATGGGGAAAGAAGAAATATTAATTCCAGATACTTCTGCATGGTTCAAAGGTAGGTCACACTTTTGTTTCAGCTTAGATTTGGACAACTATTTACCAGAAATTCAGAAAGTTCTTAACATTCAATAAATAAATTAGAGATTTAAACAATTTAAAAGTGGGAGAAACTGAAACTGATAGATTCATCTGTCTAGGTCCAGGACTTTGAGTTCTTTTCGCTTAAAAGTCTGTATTTGAATCCCTATATGTTCCACCATGTTATTTCTGGGTTATTTCTGACCCCTTCTCCAGTCTATTTCCAGACAGGCAAATCTTTAACATGGTACTGGCAGGAAGGGACATCCTAGTCCTCTTCATGCTGGGAAAAACTGGATATATTGAATTTGCTGGAGAAGTTGGATGAGAAATATATTTCAATTCATTTTTATAAGAATTGCAGAGTTTTTCATAATCAGGAAAGAAATAGCTTGAGATTTTAACAATCAAGTACAGGACAAAATTATATATATATATATATATATATATATATATATATATATATATATATATATTAAAGTTTTTGTATGCCGTCCCCATTGCTACACAGCCTCAGGACGACTCACAACACAAATAAAGAGAACCAACTATCCCTAGCCTGTTTAAGGTAAGTTTTTGAACAACTTTGGTTTGATTCTCAAATTCTATGTTCTTTTAATATACAAGAACTATGGGTATTTTTAAAAAATTCATGTTTAAAATAAGGAGATACTGCCAGTTGCCAGGATGAAAGCAGCAGTTACATCTTCCATGGCCTTCACATTAACAGAAGGTTCTTAAATATGTGTGCTTTTCAGCTGAAAAATCTGAACTTTTCTACCTCCTTTAGTGGTTAATTTTTCACAATAAATGCTATTTTCCATTTGTTTACATTGAGCAAGAACATGCACATCTTTATTAGGTCTTCCAAAGATGCATAAAATCCTTGAACTAAATGGCTTGTAAAATGTCATTGGAACTTGTGAAAAAGGTCATACAATATGTTACTATAAAACAAAGTGAAGCCCTAATAAATATTAACTATGGTGTTGCCTTTTCCCTGAAGGGCTTAAAATAAAATTTAAGTTTTACAGATTCGTTCCAGTGTGTGTAGCACTAGAATACAGAGCCTTTAAAACATCAGAACCATATGATAGAAACCCTACAGAGCTGTATTTCCTTGGCACTATCCCACTGGACATCAGTATGCCCAACTTCTGCACCAAAAATATCAGACTCTGTATTCTATATTATGTATCATGAACATTAAGTCTTTTGCACATGACTTTTCCTCATCTGTATGAATTTTCTTCTGTTAAGTAATGGAAGAGGCCATGAGATATGCAAAACACCATTCTTTCTTCCCTGAGATGACCACAGTCAATGAGGTCAGAAGGGCAGAGTTGCCCAGTCCAAACCCCAACACCAAGCCCCATCTCAGCAACCAGAAGCCTATTAAGTCAGAGACCCCTGAGCTGGAGTTTACAAAACCGGCTTCCCAGTGAGTAGGGATGTGTGGATTTTATTAATCCCTTCTGGATTCTGCTTTTGCAGATGTCTACTGAGTTCAGTTTCCACCAATTATAAAAAATGTGCAAACAAGTTTGCCAAAATGTATGAAACTTTCTTTGGCACAGACCATTTTGAATACTTTTCATAACAATGCATACAATCAATGATCAGAAGGCATACTTATAAAAGACAGATCAAGGAGATATATATATATGAGTGTGCATGTGTGCGCGTGCGTGTGTGTTGGTGTGTATTTTTAAAGGCATATACATTAGCATATTTTCCAGCAACTTCTGCATTTTTATATGACTAAATTATACATTTAGATTTTTTAAATGGCCTGCCATTCTATGGTACCATCACAACTCAGAAAAAAGCTGATCCACTGTGGAACCTGTCAAACAGATTCATACAGATTTCAGGTCATTTGGATCCATTGTGGATTTATCTAACAACATGCCTCTGAGACAGAAGTTTTGGTGTCCTCAGCATCAAAGAATTCATTTTCTCTGCTGTGAGCTTGTCAAGGTAGACAATGCACTTAGAAGGAACTAGTGGAGAATCCATGGAATGCTAAGCTTTGGGTCAAAGAACTATACTTTTTAAATTGTTCCACAAGAGGTTATTAGCCTTTGAGAAAGGCACTGAGGCCAAAGGAAGATATAAAGGACTTGGTTGTGCCTGGGAACCTGTTCAACAAGCTGTATGCTGCCTTGGATCTATCTATGGCACTGACTATGAAGGAGGGGAGTGCACAAGTTGACTTGAAACTCAACATTAAGAAAACTAAGATCATGGCATTCAGTCCTCTCAATTCCTGGCAATTAGATGGGGAAGAAATGGAGGTAGTGACAGATTTTATCTTATGGGGCTCCAAGATGGGCACTGCAGCCAAGAAATTAAAAGATGCTTGCTCCTTGGGAGGAAAGCTATGGCAAATCTAGGCAGCGTACTAAAAGGCAGAGACATCACCCTGCCAACAAAAGTGCGTATAGTTAAGACTATGGTTTTCCCAGTTGCAATGTATGGCTGTGAAAGTTGGACCATAAGGAAGGCTGAGTGCCAAAGAATTGAGGCCTTTGAATTGTGGTGCTGGAGAAGACGCCTGTGAGTCCCTTGGACTGCAAGGCGATCAAACCAGTCAGTCCTGGAGGAGATCAACCCTGACTGATCTTTAGAAGGCCAGATACTGAAGATGAAATTCAAATACTTTGGCCACCTAATGAGAAGGAAGGACTCCCTGGAGTAGAGCGTAATGCTGGGAACAATAGACAGCAAAAGAAGGGGATGGCAGAGGATGAGGTGGCTAGATGGAGTCACTGAAATAGTTGGTGTGAGCTTAAGTGGACCCTGGGGGATGGTGGAGGACAGGAAGGCCTGGAGGAATGTTGTGCATGGAGTTACAATGGGTCAGACACGACTTCGCAACTAACAACTACAACCCTTGTTTTCTAGACTGTGGTTCCTAATTGTGCACAAGCCATGATGCCTTCCTTCTTATTGACTGCATCACCTTGAATTTTCTGCTAGATTGGCTTTTCTCCCATCCCTCCCATGGCCTGAAATTCACCAAAGCTGGATGCCCAGCATCAGGCCCTCACTCCACCCTTTCAAACTTGCTCTTCTAGCATTGATAATGAAATCGTTATAAACGAAGTGCTCACTCAGATTCTCAGGTTCTGAATGTCATGGGCTTGCTTCTATGCTTGTACAAGGACTGCAGAATATATACAGTATTGGCTGCCTATCCTTACACTACAAGAAGCTCAACTAGTATTACCTAAAGCAAGTTTAAGTCCTAAAGACACTCTCCAGGCTGTGTGCAATCAAGTTAAGCAAATATCATTATGCAAGCCTCCCATTATTCCCTGATTCCCTTACAAAAGAAGATCATGATCATTAATGTGTGAAAACATGCCAGAGATCTCCAAAAGTGTCCATTTTCTCAGTGGTCAGCAAGTAGATGGACTACATTCAATTCTACTCTAAAGGTAGCAACAATACAAAGCACATTGCCTACTACTTATGCCTGTAGTTGGGCTATATCATCGCCAATCATAATGCTGAACCTTCTGCCTTTTCTTCTTTCCCACTACTTGAAGTCTTCCATGTTCTCTCGGCTCTGACCTAAATAATAGATCATTTCCATTTGTTTAGTGATTATAATGAAGAGAAAGATGTCTAAAAAAAGACCCAAAGAAGCAGTATTTACAGAATTTGTAAGGAGGAAACAAAAGTAACCATTACCTATGCATAATCTTTGAATACTCCATCTTAGAAAGAAAAGTAGCTTTTAGAAATCAGTATACACGATCATCTAAAGTTCATTGATAATGGTACAAGATCTAATAACCAAGGGGTTATTGGTTATTGTTGATGGGTGACCTTAGGTCATTGCTCATGGTTATGGACAGCATCCTGACATTGCAATCAAATTGGCAACCCACTTAGGAATACAATGTTAGCCAGGAACAGTTGAATATACACACACTAATTAACGCAATGGCTTGATATGATATGGAAGAACCTACTTTGATTTCTGGGATGCTTTTCAAATAGGAAAAACCCATCCCATTTTACTTTTTTACAACTGCTAGTCAAGAAAAATGTGGTAGGAGGACACTTCACAAGCCAAAGATAAGTTCATCAACACCATTAAGAATGTTATATAATTCTACAATATTTATTTGAAGAAACCTACTATGCACTGGAAAAGAGAATTTTAAAAATTGTTGTGTCATTGTTTTTAAGTGAAAACTCCTCACTTGTGAACAAAAGTGGATAAGCAAGAATTGTGCAGACATACTTAACAAGCTTACCTGTCCACAAATCTTCAGTTGACACCTAATATCCCATTATATAATCATAGAATCATCTGAAGAACACAGTACAAGAACACATTTGCTGGTTATGGGGGAAACTTCTATTCCATCAATGCAATCTTTTTTTCTTTCCTAGCAAATGTTTATTTTGCAGACCTCAGGGAATCCCTGCCGCTGTAATTCAGAACCCCACAAGCTGACCCTTCTCTGCCACCATCAATTATCTTAGAAAACATTTAAATGTTTTGAATGCTCTCGAATACTTTAAATAAATAAATAAATTCTGCTGGAAGCATGATCTAAGAGGTTTACTATGACATTATAACCATTACAAACCAGATGACCTATAAAACAAGTTTATTAACAGGATATCTCAGACAAAAGGCATTATTACTATTTGCTTTCAGTTTTTGGAAATAATGCCTACTGACACTGCTCAAGAATTTGAGAGACACTGTTACTAGTACAAGCCTATTAAGGCACAACCCAGAGGCCTCCCAACTTTATCAAGAGTGCTGTGGGGGACACAGAATTATTCAGAGTCAAGACACAAAGGTCCCGGGGCATCACTGCTGGGACTCAAGGCCGAGCCATGTCCTGCCCCATGCTGGTTGCCTCATTAAGAGTGCAAATTGGAGAAAAGGGGACATGCTGGTGGGTGAGCAGGAAGGGAGGCCAGTCAGCCATGGATGATAGCCCAGTTGCTCCTCCTCATGTCACCTGGATGAAATGCAGGGCAAGACAGAGTGGTGGCGAAGTTCCTGAAGTCATGCTGCACCCTCTGCTGCAGGTGCATGTTAGCCTCAGAGTTTGGAGGCTTACATGTATCAAAAGTGATGTACAAATCAACCGGTTTAACCTACACAGGTATAATCATGCAATCACTGACATATAACTAGGCCAGAGAAAAACCTTCTTTTCTAGAAATTAGCATGTGTGCTTCCTTGAATGCCCAAAATACTCAACAGGGGAAGGCTTTCTTTTGAAAGATTTGTTCTCAAGTATAACTGGCTACCAACAAATCATTCCAGATGGTGCACCTGAGCAGCCCTCAGCTGGCCCTTTTATACATTGATCATTAAAAGGTTACATGTAACACAGTTAACATTTTTAGGTTACAGAAGTGAAAAGTTACACTGGTGAGATCTTTCCCACTTGCATACCAAAGAAGATGCTCCAAAGGAGTGGGGAGGACAATGTTCTATTACGTAGAAGAGGAGGATGGGGTGGGCTGGTGTGAGTTGCCCTTTGTTTGAGCTGCTCTTAGCTGTCAAGTGCCAACTAGTGTTCTCTGGACTGGTGCCTGGTTAGTGTCAGCTACATTTCAAGGATGCTCACATGCTGAGTTCTAGAAAAAAGGGTTTTTCTCTGGCCTAGATTTGTGTCATTGATTGCATGATTATACCTCTGTAAGTTATACCTATTGATTTATACATCACTCCAGTGTCCCTAAGATAAAGATCCTCAGCCATATCAAGTAAATATATAAAATTTAAAAAATGCACACCACCTGGAGAAAACAAATGACAACATCATTTCCATTTTGACCAATCAAACCAACATTTTGATGATAGGAATAAATATTTACTTCTCTTCTCATCTTTCTAACCCCACCGTGGACTGTAAGTTAATTTAGTTTGCATGGAAATCAATATGACAAATCAGTCATTAACATTTTATGTTCCTCTGATTTCGATGAATGGTTAATTCAACTAAATTCAGATCCAGTGCATTGATCCTCACATACATGGCATGAATAAAGAAAGATAATTTATTTTTGTGTGATTTTAAGCTGTGCAGTTTATATCTTTGATGAAGAAACTATATATTTATGTTTGAAAATCCCTAGCAGACATTTGGAGATCCCCATGGTGTACATGCCTGCTGAATCTAATCACACCGAAAGGACTGAAACTTCAGTAGTGCAAGTCTAGCCATTTGTGATGTTTGTCAAAGGGAGCATGATACCCTAAAGTTGCACAGTCCAAGTCTGACTCATAGATTCCTAGTGTCCCTCTTCATTGATCAGATATTGAAGTAATCAACAGAGCTCCTCAGAGATTCTTCAGAATTTTACATAGGTTTGCAGGAGCTATCCATGGTACTGAATCACATCCCCACTGATAGCTTCAATAAAGTCAAAAAAATTGATGTGATGGATCAGGAACAACACTGATATAGGAACCACCATCTATTCCACCACCAACTACTCACCCCGAAGATGAGTAGTTCATAACAGTTGTGCTGGCTTTTTCCATATGCCTGAATGGTATGGAATTGCTTAATATTATTGCGTTTGCTTGCTGTCTGACAAGTAAAGTCTGTGACACAGTAAAGATGGCATGGTTCAGACAGGGGTGGCCTCTGGAAGATCAAGCATGGAATCCCTCCTGGGAGAGTGAAGTATCTGTACTGGTCTATGGTCTGACCACCTTCCTCTTCTCTTTCTCCACCATTTTAATGCTCCCGTGTTCAGAGAATGTAGTGCGATTGCTCCACCCCAGTGTCAGCAACCCCACATTATTTGTAGCCATGCTGTGTATAGCTCCAGGAGCAGGTTAACTCAGACAAGATATGCCACAGAGGTTGCTGCTCACACTAAGCAGAATGGAGCCTCAATTAATAAGCCAAAAATTATAGGCTGTGTAGTTGAGTCTTTAGAATGAAATATTAAAGGCAGTCTGGTTTCATATTCTCAGGGGGAACAGCTAGTCAGTTTGGGCCTTTAATGAATAAAATAGACATCTGGATACGGAGCAGAGACTCTAAAACCTTTTTATTTGACAAGAATGCTAAATCAAATGTTGCAAGTACACTTGAGAACATAGTAAGTGCAATAGTAAGAAAATGCTCACTTGCTCACTTGCGCTCTCTTGCTCTCTCTCTTTCTCTCAACACAAAATGAAACTCTAGAGGCTAATTTGAAAATCCATAACTTCTTTCAAGTTTCCCCACTGGCTCAGAAGGATTGGGGCACTGAGGTATTTTTGTTTCTTCATTTACCAATATAATTTATTCACCAATAAGCATTTTAAGTTGTTTTTAGAACTCTTCTCAAAAAAATATAATCTCTTTCTTCCTTTTTAGAAGGGAAAAAATGAATAGCTATAGATGCTTAAGGCGCTGAATCTGCTATCAATTTGTCCTCTGTTTCTGTCAATAAAACGGAACAAGATTATAGTGCTACCCTTAAAATGCTGTTATCATCAAACAAGGACAGAACACTGTCCCATGACCTTTGCTTAGCTACTGGCATACTTTATGTTAACTCACCTGATTTCAATTTTTGAACCAAAATACAAACCGGAACTCAGCTATCCTTCAATTTGGCACTGCTGAACATTTTGCATTGTTCACTAATAAATGTAACAAATATTTGTATATTTGGGGAAAGTGAAGCTCAAAATGCATATGTTAATGAAAATAATGTTTGAAAGTGAATTATATTAAGAAAATTGCTTGCAAAAATGCACACAGAAATGCATTCATTAGGAGGCACCTGCACTAAAATATACACATTTTCATGCAAGCTTAGAAAAATTTTGCAAATTTGGAAAACCTGAGAAAATTAAGATAGCTAAATTTGCACATCCTTAGACAAGGATAAAATGCTCCATTTTGTTTTGTCTTTTCTTGCCTCAACTAGCAAACAATCTAGGTAAAACATCACCAGATCGCAAGCCTAGCATGTATAGTCACCAGTGTACATGCAATGAACTAAATAAACATTCCACACAGTTCGTGTACCAAGGTCTGCTGGAGGCTAGAATTCACATTATCTATTTGCCACAGACACAGGTAGCCCACACAGGGAAGATTGCCTGCACTATTTCAGAAAGGAGCTTGAATGTCACCTGTTTGAGCTAGTTTTTATTCATAAATATTCTGGGCTAAATTCCTATTGTTCAGTAGGGAAAATAATGTTTCTAATCTATCTGGTCTTCAGATAGGACTATTGGAGGCTCCACTCATTAGCTTTAAGTGGGTCATACTAAAGAGATCACTGCCATTTTCTTTTAACCTTTAAAAAATATATTTTGCAGTCAGAAAAAGGGAGGAGAGAAACGAAAAAGAAGGAAATGGCTGACCTCATATGAGGAATGAGTTCCTTTGTCTTTAATAGTGGTCTAGAAAAAATATCTAGCTGATAATGGCTGGGGGTTTTTTATCTCTGCATGATAAGCTGCACCTGTGTGTTCTATCAGTTATAAAAATAGTATGTAAAGATGATAAAACACTTTTGAAATATCATACTACTTATGAAGAATATAGTCCTCAGTTCACAAAAGTGAGCTGTGCATTAAGTTCTAGACAGACAGCAATGCACATGGAAATATATGCTTTTGGGGTCAATCAGAAGGGGTGGGGATCACACCCACACTCCATGCAACAATCATCTGTGTGTTCCTTGTACAGAGGTATAACCCTTTACACCCCAGTGAAACTTGGACTCTCAACTAACAATCCATACTCTTAATTTTTGAACACCTGCATTGGATTTACAGCTTAATGAAGATCTGCATGAAGATTACAGATCTGTTTTCATCTAGAGAAGGATCACATGATCCTGATCTGAATCAGTAATATGGTGAAGGGAAGATAAAATCTTTCTCCAGTCACTGTATGCTTCCCAAAATCTCTGCATTCTCTTCTCCAACCCTGCTAAAAGGGAAAGAATCCTTCACTGGAAGCAAGGGGCGATTCTCAAAGCAAATGGTGGGGAAAGATTTGATTCTTCTCTTCCAGTGCACAGTATTAAGATCAAAGGCAGGACAACATGCACTAAACAAGCAAACACCCCCTTAATTACTTCAACACAATTAATGTAATGCAGCCTTCCCCGGCCTTGACCCTTCCAGACACATTTGGACTGCAACACCCAAAATTCCCAATCAATGGTCCTGATGGTTGGGAATTCTGAAAAGTGTGGTCCAAATGCATCTGAAGGCCACCAGGCTGAGGGAAATTGATGTAGTGTGCAGTTTGATTCTCTGTCCTGTTACCAAGAATCTAATGGTTTCAAAAAGATGAGCTATCAAAATTATTTTTTGCTCAACTGGGACCCTCACCTGCTTGTACTCCAATATTCCATCAAGCTTACTTCAAAGTTTAGAGCCATAGCAAGATTTGCATGGGATTTTAGCTTCATTAACTGTCCAATATACTCTCTAGCTGAATTCGATAAAGATATGACAAAATATTATCAAATAACACCACATCTTTTCAATATACTATGGATTTATTTTATGCATCCCACCCTTTCATGATAATAACACTAATAAAAGACGCAACAAACTCCACCACTTTCAAAATCCCAAAGTAGAACTTTCAAAATCCCAAGGTAGCTGCAATGAGTCAATAAGTATTGTCACTTTGTCCTGTGGCTGGCATTGTTTTAACCTTGCAGCAACATAGGTAAACATAGATGATCAATATACTATTCAGTAGTTTAATTGATCAGATTAAAAAAGGAAACAAAGCAAAAGGGGTAAAATTGGTACAGTTTGCTGGGGCCTTTGTTTAACCTTTTAATTAATTTTCCAGTCATAGAATAGGATTTTCTGAAATGACCTTCAGTTTATCGGGTACAATATTGTGTGTAATTCTGTAGGCCCTGGTTTTATTTTCACCAAGGATTGTATGGTGATACTACACACAGTATTTAGGGGGTCATTATCCTCTTTGTGTCACTGGAATATTATTGAAAACAGAGTTCTAGACCCCAGTTACTAGAAGCACCCTGATTTCACATAGAAATTAGCACATTAAACACAAGGAAATAAATCCTCCATCCTTCGTCTTGCCTTGATTGTTGTACCATCTTTAATAAATGTAAGTATCTCAAAATGATGTTTTCTCTGTTCATTTTTTTCTCTTGTGTAATTAAACTAAAAAGCTACAGTGACCTACCTATTTTATAGCTATACCCTAGGGTACTTCCTTATGTTGTCTTTAAACCTGAGGCTATCAAAATAACAGTCTTGTCACAAAGCTCACCATATAATCAAAATGACTTACCAACCTTCAATACTACAATAGCAGTAAACTGGGAATTATGTCCACTTAGTCATACCACTTATCTCAGTCTCTCTTGTCTGTACTTACTGCACTGTGATATTCTACAAGAGCCCAAAATGCCAAAAAGAGCAGCATAGTTTAGCTTAAAGACCTTCCTGCCAGTCAATAAGCCTTTGCAGAAACATTTCAACCTTATAGAATGGGAATGGGAGAACATCATACCTGGCAATCTACCACATGATTGGCAGTTGGAGAAAGGGGTGGGGCTAGGAGAAAAGGCAGAGCTGTCTTGGGAACTGACTGCCAGATGGGGACCCCAGGTGGGTTGTATTGGGTCGACATGATTACTCCTGGGCACCCTCTCCAAAGGGAATGGTGACTCCTTGGCATACACCAGAGCTGTGAGCCATGAAGCAAGAGGGAAGACAGCTAGAACTCAGGTGGAGGGAACTCAAAATGAATCTGACTGAATGTGTCAGGCCTATTCCACAGTTGCGAAGGAGGCAAAAAGGTCCTTCTTTGCTGCCTCCATTGCCTCCTTGGAGTGTCATCCACAGAGATCTTCTAGGTGGTTTGGAGCCTTTTACACTAACAGCCTAAGGTCATGTTAGAAAATGCAAGCGAGGGCAAGCCCATTAATCAGCAGAAGACCGCAGGAGCAAAAATAGAGACCTGGCAGTCACTTTAACTCATTAAACAGCAGTGGTGGCAACAGCCTTGAAGTAGCCTGGACTATTGGGCCCAGATACCTCAAGGAACATTAGCAGCACTACCAGTCTCCATCAGGTCCCAAAGTCCAGTGGTGGGATAGAGCAGCAGGATCTGTTAGTATGTCAGGTGGAAAAAAGGTGAGAAAAAGACTGATTTCTGAAAATACTTTAACCCACATTCCAAAGTTGACTGTGGGTTGTTGTTGAAACATAGATTATCATGTCATCTGGACCCAGCTGTACTATCAAGCCATGAACAGCCCATGAGGAAGACCCTTGGTTACTTGTTTAGTTGTGATCCATGGGTTGTTCATCATGGTTTGCTATCTTAATGGTGCATAGAATACAAAATCCACATTTGAACAACCACACACAGTTCAACCCGTACTCCACTCACACTCGATCCTTAAGTAGGAGCTTCCATGCTGTCTGAATCAGTCATCAGGGTAGAAAGGAAAAATACCTTCTTCCCTCTATTATGCATGCAGGGAAGGAGACCCAGAAAGATTCTGCTAGCCTGCCACAGGTGCCTGGAAATTGTCATCCCCTGAACTATTTGTCATCCAGGTGCCTGGAAATAGTTATCCCCTGAATCTATTTACAGATTCCCCATAAAATGATTGGTATCACTGAACAAGAGATGGGGAGAATAGACCTATTGCATGGTTCTGTGAAAAAACTTTGGTGAAATCCAATTTAAGCACATAATCTCTACAACCATCTAAGCATAATTAGGCATTTAAGTTAATGTTATATAACTGTTTGCCATTTTATCCCTACCGTGTTGAACAATGAAGGAACAATCCTGTGGGGATGTCCATGACCCTCTAAACTCCGAATGTTCTCTGAGTCGTAAAAAGAATGGGTTGTGAAGGTTTCAAACACTGCAATACTGGTCTAGGGGGAGCTCACAAATCTTCCTTAGTAGAGGCAACTTTCTTTGCCGAGGTAACTTGGAGAATATACTTTTAGTTAAGTATATATCAGGGAAAGGTCAGTCTTTACACATGAATAGCCCAAATCTGTATTTCAGATTCATATGCTGATGCCCCTGCAGCAAAACTTTCAACTGAGCAGAAAATATTTTTCCAATGAGCCATTTACTAAAACAATCACATAAATGTAGTTCTAACACTGCCTGAACTACCACTGTGACAATTTGCCGTGATTTAACTTTCAAATTTGAAAACGCTGACATGATGGCGAAAATGACAAATAGCAAGAGGAAATGCATTTCAGCGAAGGGCAACGTTCTTCATGTAATTGTCACAGGATTGTGTCAAATGGACATACGCTCCCTGTTGTGGATAATTGCCTTGCACCTTTGTTGAGTCCGAACTTCCAACTGTGTAGAATAATTTTACATCTCCTTGCAAGTGTTTCCCCTTTTTAAAATGACCTTCTAATCCCATTGATTTTTTCCTATATTATTCTTTAAAGATTTTATTTCCCAAAATTAGTTTTCCTAATATGTTATTTCCTCACCCCACCACTAATACTCTTACTTAGATGCTATTTATTTATTCATTCATTCATTCATTCATTCATTCATATGCCCCCAGTTAGCCATAGGGTCTCTGGGTGACTTACATACAATCAGAACCACAATAAAACAAAAGTGCAATAAAACAGTAATATCAACAAAATAAATAAAATTATTAATAATAAAAATGACAATAGTAAATAAAAGTAAATTAAATGAATAAATTGATAAGGGGGGGTACATTGCATATTATTTGCAAAGTTTATGGTTCTTACATAGCAACCCAACTAACAGATTAGGGGGGATCTAAAGGTGGAGAAACTGCCCTACACAAAGCCCTGGCAGGTGACATTTGAGTCAAATGGAGAGAAGGAAATCAGCAGTTTTCCTTTGTCCTTACCCCTTTTCAAGTTTATTGTTTTTTACTTTAACAATTTTGCTCTTGTTTGTGGCAATGCGTGGGAAAGAACCTATTCCAGCTCCATGGTTTTAGTATTTTTGAGATCTCTGTGTTTATTAAGGAAATGTCCAGGCTGTGGATCCAGGTTTCCCTAATCTTCTTACAATGTGCCTACAGAATGTTCCCCCTTTTTGTCTCCATTGATACGAGAGCTTCAATACTGGAGCAGTTGCTGCTATGAATGTTCTTGAAGCAGCTGAGAGGGCATTTGTAAAGCCGAATCTCTTCCTCCCATGCAAGACATCTCTCTCTCTCTCTCTACCCTTAGAGGAAAATATCCGAAACACCCTATAATCCCAGGAAGCCTCCCAAGGGTCATAACACTAGAGTCTTAGTCTCCTTTACATTTTCTTCATAGTTTAAAACCTTGCTTTGAAAAGGAACCTCTATCAAGGCTCTCTTCCAGTACACTCAATGTTAATATCATAAATTTCTTATAGTGTTTGACGTTCCTTCACTGCACAAAAAAACACAACTTTGGAAGTGAATAAAATTGGATGGTTGTTTTCATGATTCATCTTAACTGACCTTTCTCAAAGACTCAAGCGACGCCATGTGTAAATCATATATGGTAACATGTGAACAATGACGCAGGTGTTCTTGAAGGTTTCAACGTTGCTAGTGAGACTTCTGGCCTCTTGTCTTTGAACTACGAAACCCTAAATCCGTAATTCAAACTCAGTTTCAGAATGCAGCAGAAGAACATAAGAACATAAGAATGGACGTGTTGAATTCTTCTAGAAGAGCTCTTCTAGAACAGCATTATGCTCACATAGTGGCTAACCAGCTACCCATGGGAAACCCATAACCAAGGTCATGACCACAACAGGTACAGACAGACACACTATGGAGCTGTTCAGTTGCAGATGCTTGGATCTGGATAAGGGTTCACTCGGGTGTTGTAATAAAGGCTTCACAGAGATGATGGGTTTTGAAGCATCCTTGAGCATGAATTCTTATTATTTCCTTGGCTTTCTTCTGAGGAAATTATTAAATTGTACTTCAACAGATGCGGAGCAAAAAAAAAAAGTCCCCTTAACTGGAGAATGGCAACCTTACTGTGAAGCTTCAACACTTCTATTCAGTATGAATAGAACTGTATAACACTTGTAACTCAAGCAATTGATAAGATGATAAAGGACTGATGAATTGGGTAGCTGGGATGAAATCACATATGAATATACTGTATTTATATATGAATAAACACACATGGAGCATAGTTCATACTAGGAAGGGGGGAATACATTTGGTTCACATTTGAAACAAAATAACAAAATTCATATTTTCTTCATATACAGGCTGGAGAAACTGAGATTTAATTATGGATGTGGAAGAAAACAGAACTGACAGATTTGTCCCTCTAGGTCCAGAGATTTGAGTGCTTAGCTTTTGGAAGTCTGGCTTTGAATCCCCTGCGCTGTGCTGCAGAATTCTGGCTTCCATCTCTTTTTCTGACATGTTCCTCATCTGTCTGGCAACAGCTAGGACACAGTCCTCTCCATGCTGGGAACAGCTGGACCTGATGAATTTGGGCAGTACAGACGAGTGAGCTTTTTGTTTAATTTCATTTTTATGATAATTTACCAACCACCTGAGATTTTAAAATTTTAAATGTGAGAGAAAAGAGAACAGAGGGAGTTATCCATCCATAGTTCACACAAAACATTTTGTAAACTAGAAAGCCTGTGAGGCCCAGGATGAGAAGCACAACTTTTGCAAAGCAACAAGTATGAGAGGTAGAAGGCATTCCTGAATTATGTTCAAGACTTTCTATTCATTCATAAGCATGCCTCCAATTTGAGCAAACATGGTGAGTGCTTTCAGGCAGATACTGTTTTTAATATCTTGGCCTGTTCAACAATACTTTTCTACATAAAAAGGGTAGCATTCCCTGAATATTATACATTCAAGATAGCAGTTCTAAATGCTCAGCAACCTGGATCCTGCTGTGTTTGCCATAAAACAGCAGAACAGTTTGCTGTTCTTTCACAGACACTGATGGGAGTCTGCAGATCCATTTTTATGTAGACAACTATACAATAGATGAATATAGGCACTAAAGCAAAGGCATGACCAGTCTGTTCTTTCTCCAGGGGCAACTACATAACTTCAGCCTAATTAATAAACATCCACATCAAAATATGATGTGTAGTGCTTTGTATGCAAAGTTGTCTAATACTGCACTCCTATATAAATACGTTCAAAGGTAAGTACCATTAAATTCAGTGGGACTTGCTCCCAGCTAATAGGTATAGCAGCCCAAACAAAGTACTGTAAATGATTTATTGTTTAATTAATTAATCCTGCCTTTTTCCTTTTTTAAAAAAGAGCACTCAGCAACTTAAATCATCCCCCCCTCAAGTTTATCCTCACAATAATACTGTGAGGTAGGTTGGGCTGAGAGTCTGTGGCTGGCCCAGAGTAACCCAGTTGGTTCCATGGCTGAATGGGGACTAGAACCCAGATTGAGTCCCAATCCTGCTCACTTAACCACTACACCATACTGTCTCTCCTTACACCGTGCTAAATGAGACTGCAGCAATATAGGGTCAATGATGCACTTACAGCTTTCTCTAGAGCTGTTGTTTGAAGACCCAGAAGTTCATATCTGTTATCTCCTCTTTTCCCATCCATATATCTGTGCCATATTATCTACACTTTGTTGGAGAAGTTTGGAAACTCTATCAAACATTTTGAACCCATACACAAATATCAGAATTCCCATTCCATTTGCCCGATTCTTAAAAACAGTGTACTATGCAAGTTATGGATTTGTAATGAAACCTATGATCACTAGAGTACTTGCTAATATCCGGATGAATTCACTGGATGTGTGGCACTCCTGTATGGTTTCTGATAACGCCCAATAAAGATCTGGTGATGTTTCTGATGCCTCTTGTGTGATCCAAGAGTTAATATAAGCATGAAGGGAATTAGGGGAAGAAGCGAGTGTTTCACCTGTGGGTGAAAATACATCTGTGCTTTCTCCAGTTTATCCATTGAGAGGTAGACTGGTTTGACCTTTTTTCAGAGGTCAAACTAGCCTTTCTTAGCAAACCTGGTGCCCAGGTCTTCTTTCTAGTCAATCACCAGACATACCACAGATGATAAGCCTGTTCTCTTAAGCTATGAGGACATTTTTTTAAATGTAACATACACAAAATATGCAGTTCCTGGGGGTGGGCAGGGAATAGGCTGTTTCAAAAGAACACAATATTGCAGTTCAAAAGTCAAGCCATGAAAATGATGCACTGTTAGCTGCTGGAAAGAAAAGACCAAAAACAATAATAAAAGTTTACTGAATAGTAGACTAAGGTTTAGGCTGCTTCAGAAATCTAAACCTTCATCAAACATGCCCATTTCTTTTCACTCTCCCAGTGGCTATCTCCACAGATTTCACAGCTGCTCTCTGAAGAATATTCACCAATGTTTCCAAGATGAAGGAAACAATTCTTGGAAAATGTCATATGGAGTAGTCCATGTTATGATAAGGAGTTGAAACTCTGATGTGACATTCTTAAAGGTGCTGCAGTGTGATTGCACAACCGGTTTATTTTCTTTCTCTTGTTCCTCAATTTTCCACACACAAGGAAAATTCACATCTGTGTAAATTATAATTACGCATAGCTATGTTGCTTTGCGCACACATAGGCATGTACACACATACATATATCCCGGAGGGAAGGAGTCCTGAAGATGTCCATAACTAAATGCATGCCTTCCAGCCTCATGTGACTTACCACAAGATCTTCTACAACATAGACATTGGGCATATGTGTACATGTACCTGAGCTGAATCATAGCATTATATTGTGCATATTGTGTAAAACAAATCTATGTACTTCTGATGCCAGTCATACAGTTAGGGATTGTGCAGAAAAAAGAGAATTCAGTTCTAGCAATCTGTGAGAATTTGCTTTGTTTTTTTGCTGATTTTTAAAAAATGCTGGTAAGGCAGTCCTTCCTATGATGTAGCATTTTACAGTCCTTTCACTTACCATTTGCCCTGAGATGGGATACAGGCAGTTTACATGTTAACTGAATTATCTAATTTCTTAGAACAAAAGGCATGCAATCTCTCTTTGCAACAATTGTATCATATAATCACAAGAAAGGTCTTCCTCAGCAAAGTATTTTTTTAATCCATTTGATTTCTGTGAGAGAAACGCAAGCACTTGCTTATTTTCCAATTGAGATGCACCAATCCTGAAAGTGCTTAATTGTGGTTGGATCATCCCAGAGCTTTTCTACAACCATCACTGTAGAACTAACAAACACCAACTTACATGCTGTATAGTTTGCCTATTTATCTAAATCAGTTCTTATTACCCAATAAAATGGTTAATAGTCTGACGTGAAAAATTAACTGTTTTTAACACTTCCCATGACATGCATAGAGTAAATATGAAGACTTTCTTGTTCTAATTTGCACTACTTCCTATATTTGTTAAATACTAAAGATCAGTAGGAAATAAATGGTTCTGCAAAATGAATTGTATGCTGATATTCACCTTTTTTGCAGTTTATGACAATACAATGATGAATTGTCTTGCAGTCGCACTCACTGAAGGCATGAAAGGTTAATAACTCATTTAAACATTCATTACATGTCCCTATCAAAGTCATCTTAATTTCACAAAGACATCTAAGTTTCTCTTCAGGGAAACTCTCTCTCAGGATTTGAGTGTGATTCTTTATTAACAAAATGGCAAGTGCAAAGTTACATGTCAAAACCCTGACTGATGGTGCTGTAAATTGGTTCTTCCACCAAAGCAGAAGACGTTAAATTACTACTTTTAAAAGGTGTGCTTCCTCAAAGGCAATTAATGTGTCAGTTGTCAGTCAGGATTATTTAATTTCCCAGAGAGGCCTACAAAAATGGGTGCAGTCGATTTACAAAGAGAACGTGAGAGTTCTGCTACTGCTCTCGGGCCTTTATCTCACCTAAAATTGAAGCGACTGCAGTTCACTGAAGCTATACCATTGTACATGCTTTTTAGTAGTATCAATACATATCTCTACACATCTCATTTCTAGACATGGTTAACCTTTTCAACCCAGAGGCAAAGAGAATGGCTAATTGCTACTTAGAGTGCAATAAGCTGTAATACTTAATTTTTGACAAGCTGTATTCCTCTTTAAAATGGAGGGACTTGTACATTTTTAGCTAGCATATCACAAAAAGCAGTGCTAGTCATTTGGAATCTGTTTGTACAGAGGTTATGTGTGGAAGGGGAAGGCCCCACTCCTACCAAAGTTAGGGTTAAACTGCACATTACATGAATAGCACAGCATGTAGTTGAGATAGGAGGGAAAGTTTAATCCTGCCGTTCCAGGTCATGGTGGGCCCCGTCCAAAGCAGAGTCAGACATGTTACTCCAGAGCTAAGAAAAGGTTTTCTTTAGCTACATACTATGCAGATAGCATAATGTGTAGCTTGATCCTGTCTATTTGAAAGAAACAAAACTTAAGTTTAGTCACAACTAACTTCTTCTGTTGGCTTCAATGGAACTCAGTCACAAATATTTCTACTTCTATTTCAGCAAAAATGCCTAATTGTGGATTCCATAGTAGTTATCCTAGTTCATTATATGATACACATTAGTGCTATTATAGTTTTACTGCCTGATCAACTTTAACCAGTCTAGTACCCTTCAGATGCTTGGTCTATAACTCCCATTATTTCTGAGCATCACCCGTGCTGATAGGAGTTTAATTTCCCAAACTTCCAATGACACCAAGGAAGGAAAGCTGTCATAGATGTTAACTAAGAAGCAATTCAACTGAGTTCAGTCCTACTTAGATCCAACTAAGTCTGCCTAGGTTACAGCTGAAAGGGAAGCATATGGTCATGAATGTGTTACCAAGGCAACAAAGCATATTGTGATCAGCAGGAAAAGATAAGAAAGAGTTCTGTGAGTGTGCACTGGCTGAGGTGAAAGAAGATTCTAATGATTGTACCTGAACAGTGTCTTTCTATAGGCAAAGGGGTGGTTTCTCCAGAAGGTTGCTCCTCCAGTGGAACAGAGAGGGAGGCAAGTATTGGCAATCCCCTGCAGACACCAGAACTGCACCCCCAATCTTCAAAGGGTTTGAAGATTTGGAATCCACAGAACAGCATGGAAGGAGATGGGGTGCTTCTTTTCTCGTTTTATTGATGGAACTCCTCACAGCTTTTCATCAGGGGGACACAATCTTTTCAATGTCCTGCATGCATCTGCCATCCTCATTACTGTGTTTGTCCCTGAGTAGGTCTAAGGGTAGACCTTCCTCCTTGATTGTATGTAAGTCTTTCTGGAAGGCACTTTTTGTTGATGCTTGAGCACTCTACTAACAAATGCAGTCATATGTAAGATTTACTTATTAGTACATGTTAAGAAGTTGTCATATAGAAATAAATATCTGATTCCATATGTTATGGGGTAGAGGGTTGACCTGTCACTAAATGTGCTTAATATTCTAGCTGCAACTTTCCTAAAGGTTTGCCTGTCGCTGGAATGATACCCTGAAAATGTTATGATTTTACTGAGGTATAGTCCCTGTTGATTCACAATCTGTCACAATATTTGAGAATTTCTTGAAGGATCATGATTTTGCTGCCAAGCAGATGGCATCTGTGTTGTGTGTGTGTGTGTGTGTGTGTGCATGCATGAGCACACAACACTTTTTGACTGCAAATTAGGATGGGGACCAGCTGTGGAGTGATACAGGTTCAAGGACAGAGCCTAATGGTATGCCATTGTACTTTCTCCCATAACTTTACTGCTTCTAGCATAGGAAAGGTGTGACATTCACAATATTTTGATGACGTGGCAAGGATAGATGAGGAACGGCAGTGTTTAGGAAAGATCACTTTCATTTGTGAAGACCACTCTGAATGTTGCAGAATCGAATGGGCAACTGCACCACCCTGAAATAGTTGTATTATCAAGCCTAAAGATTGGCCAATATTACTATTATTATTCTAGGATCATGAGTTTCTCAGTCAACCAATGACTCTTTTAAAAGCCTGGGTTATCAAGAGAGAATTCAGTTGCTGCAGATCCTTTCTTATTTTCCCACTGGCTCCTTTGTGCAATTTCCTTTCTAGCTACTATGGGTCACAATTAGAGCACAACTTACTGCAGGATATGTGAGATGGGCATGGGTTAGCTGACCCAGAATTTAACCATAGTCAGACCTGGGTCATAGACTTTGGAGTGGGCTATTGATCTGAGCACTGGTGAGCTAGATCTAGTCTTTGATCTAGCTCATAGAGAAGGGGTGCAGAACCTTATGCCCAGCTGCCAAAGTTGGGCCTCTGGCCATCCAGTTTTCCCAAAAGGCCACATCCCTTTTGCTTAGTGCCACCTCATTTACTCAAGTCACTACTTTTTTATGGTTTCTTGCATATTTTGCATATTTTCCCCTTCTAAAGTGTCAAAATATCTTGACTGCCACTTGGTTACCTGCAAGAAAAGATCTGAATTAAAAGTATACTGGTGTTTAGACCCTGCCCCATGTCCATTGCCCTGTTTGCAAGGGAATGCAGCCCCTGGAAGTTTTACGAAAATGGAATGCCACCCTCAGGCTGAAAGAGGTTTGGCATCACTGCGATGGAGGCAAACTAATCAGATTGAGACAGAACTTCTGCATACCTGTGATATGGGAAGCATGTTGTCCCTTAATAGCTATGGAGACCCGTAACATCCATTTTCCCTTTATGTTACAGGTTTGTTGGCAGCAAAGATAAAGGAAAGCTCACACAAATCTGAAAAAGGTGAAATCATCTAGAGTAATAACTGCATGTCCATGAATATCACAGAGCAATCCTTTATTATGCAAGTTAAGACAATCCAGAAATCACAAGTAGCTTAGGAAAGTGAAGGAATCTTCCTTAGAGACCTCAAATCCAATTTCATAGAATCCCTCCTGAACTGAAATAATCTGATTCCATTCCATTCACTATGACATTTGCAAGTATATCTGGCTTGTACCTATAAAATACAACTCATCTAAAATATGAATTATTAAAATATTATTTTCAGTGTAATCCTATAAATATCTACTCAGTAGTAAGTTACATTGTTTTCAATGGGAATTACACCAAGTAAGATAGCATTGCAACTTTAGCTTGGGTTTTAAGTAGCATTTATGAGTTAAGTCTTAATTACAGAAACAAAAGCCATCCTGGACAAATTGGAATTCTTACTCTGTTGATGTTATTTATCTCTTGTCTTTCCATAAATAAATTTATGTTGCCAACTCTGCAAAGTTTCTACACATCACTGTTATGAAATACTATTCATATTTCCCCTAGTACAGTTTTAACATAGCTTGAGATGGCAAAATTATACAAAGATGTTACACTAGGGAAGCACAGTACGTGCAAGGAAATAGATAATTAATGTTACACAAATTATCCCAGAGCAGCAAGCAGCATGGTGCAATGAAGTTAAAGCATGTGCTTTTTTATTAGTATGGATTTATTTCCTAATGCTTCAAGCAGATCAAATAAAAGTCTGGGATAAATCAAAAAATGAAACAAGACATTTCATAGCACAAACACAGGAATGGATTAAGCATGAATTTAAATTAGTGTGTGTGTATGTGTGTGTGTTACAAATGTGAAATAAAACTACATTGATACAAATATTCTTTCACAGGAAAAAAATGGATTGACTAATTTATCCCAGGAGATGCTGCAGCCTATACGATAATATAGCCATTACCAGTTTAAGAGGGATTCTGCTGCATAAATGAAAAATATTTTCACAAAAAGAGATCTTTGCCCATCCAGGTAAATGGCATATATTTGTGAATGATTTATGTGATTTCTTCTGCTTACCCATAGGAATGTTTCCATCCATAGGGAATCCCACACCTGATAAATCTTCTGGTGGAAACCCTGTCACATTTTCTTCCTAGCTGAAACTGGCATTCATTGATCAACCATAATAAGGCATTCTTTGCAACCATTATACCACATCCTGAATTCCATCTCTAAGGCATTCTACTCATATCCATCTTTCTTGTGATTTGGATGTCAGTAAATACATTTCTAATTCATTAATTAAAAATAGTACATTTGTCACATTTTATGTCTGATAATGGCTGCAGAAGCAAAAGAAAAATAAAACACCTTCTAAATACAAACACCTTTTTGCAGAGTTATGAGAAAAGCTTCCTTGTCCATAACTTTGTGCAATGATATTAAACAAGATTGCATGACCTGTGGCTCTATAGATAATCTGACCTGCAATTCGATCAGCTGCAGACAACATAGCAAAGAGTGGAGCTATGCTGCCTAGCCTCTCTGTTGCCTTACACTGGTTATTTGTAATAGAAAGAAATGCCCAATGTAAGGCAACATAAAGATCTTAATGATGGATATGACATTTCAGTGAGACATAAGACATAATTAAAGAAGCACAGGTGTGACTATGGGGAAAGAACTTCTGTACAGCCTGAAGTGCCCTGCCTAATTTTAGATGATAAGCAAGATCAGCCCTTGTTAGAACATTAATGGGAGACCAGAGTCCTCCATGGACCCAATGACCTTCTAGGTCCCTTCCAACTGTATGATTCTATGATTTACTTAATAAAGAAAACATCTGGCTAAGAATGAAGTAGAGTCAGCACTATCTTGAGTATTAAGATTCAACTATTCAGCAATCCTGCTATTACTCATTTTGAACATTATTCAATCCAATTTTACTTAGTTAAATTCAGTTAACCAGAGCTTGTAATGGTCAGCCTTAGCAGAGTATCTTTGCACTAAAAGAAGGAAATCCAGTCAGTGTCTCAGCTGGCAAAGGTCCGAAGGCCCGTAAGTACACAGTGAACAACAAACCGAACAAATACAAAGATTACTGGGTCTTTTCTGGCAGGTATTTATTTTATCTCAGTGACCTATTCTAGGTCAGAATGTTATCTATATGATCTGCTGTCTATCAAAAGCACTGAAATGGAAGAGTCAGGAAGTATCTGTGGTTTGCAGTGGAAAAAAATCAATAGGGGGGAAATGACAAAACCTTTTAAGCTTGTACTTCAAAATGACTTGTTCCCAGTTTACTTTAACAGAACCACAAAAGTTATAAAAATAACACTTAAGTCTTTTCTAGCTTTTATTTATTCAGCCAATCTCCCTCAGCCCTACATCATTTATTTATCTGGAATAGTTGGCAGAACCTGTGCTGATTATATTCTTGTCCTTTCTAAGTTATATAGCAAACTATCAAAGACCTTCTTGCTTCCTGATTATTGGATTTTTGGATTTTGCTATGAAACCTGCTGAATCTCTCTAGCCACCTTCAACAAGGGAGATCCTGCTCTTTTACACATGGTCATATAGCCATTACAGAGTTCTATCATGATCCATCCATGGCAACTGATACTAAACATGTTTAATATTTGCATGTGATGCTGTACCTAATGAAGAACATTCTACAACCAAGGATGGAGGTGATGCATTGCTACCAGGATTAGTAGGCACTGGTAGTAATAATCTTATCCTCCCCTGATCTAATCCGCCTTTAAAGCTCTTCGAGTTCATGGTCATCACTACAGCTTGTAGTAGCAAATTCCCTGGCAATGATCACTGTCGCTCTACCAAAACCCTGGGCATACCTACCTGATTTTCATCTGAACCCAACAAAGGGAATGTGAAAAAGCACTTGAGATTGGCTTAGAAGCTGCGAATGTAAGCATCAGTTTTAAAAGCATCAGGCATCAAGAGAACTGAAGCAGATAGTTGATGTGGTTGAGGGAACAATGACTCGTGTCTCCTGTTCTTGTCATATCTGATTTAGCACCTCTGATCAGTTCCAATTAATATATGAAGAATGAATCAAGCACCCTAACATAGGCTGATCCACGCCACGGCAATTTTACCCACAGACCACTGATGTTGACTGTCAGCTGCTGACATTGAGCTGTCTACAATTTTCAGTGCTTCTCTGAATGGCACGATGCTTTCACGATCCGAGATAGCCACTAGCTATGTTTTCTATAGACTGCTCTGACTCATTGTCCCATTAGTACCACTAACAGGAAATATATCAGTAATATCCATGACACATTTAAAATAATAAGCCTGCTGTATCAAAAGATTGACTCCATCTCAACCTTCGGCTGCATATCATACTCCGGCAGCAGTCTCGGTCTTCATATAGAGTGTTGATACATCAAGCATACTTTTGCTGTGACATTTCTAAGCTAGTTATATCTGCAGAAAAAAATTAAGTAGATGGAACACTTCTCAGGGCAAAGACCTTGTCTTTTACTTACTTGTAAAGTACCTATCATGGTGGCAGAACACTGGGGACAACTAACTGGCATGTTGCACATTCAATTTTGATGCAATCTTTGTTACAGTGAAACCAAAGGATACTTTGCACATTTTATTAGTTTCATAGCTGTGGCTTTTCAGCTTTTCTATGTAAAATATTAATAGGTGCCCTCAGCCATGAGAAGCTACTGTGTACCAAGTTTTATCCAAAAGGCTTGTGGTGTGTCCCATCTTGTGTTTCAGTCTGGAATGTAATAATAAGATGGCTAGTTCACTTGAGCGACAAAATTACGACATGAACATCCACCCTGCTAGCCATTAAAAGCTCTGGTTGTAGGACAACAACATCATGTTATCACCAAGGCAGGGCTTCTGCCCCTTCTCCAGGGTCATGTGCTAGTGAAATAGTAGGCCACAGCCCAGTGCCTCATGCCTGCACTGCATGCAAGCCTTCAGACTCAGAGGCTTAGGCACATCCAGTGCATGGAGTGAGGAATGCTGGTAGCCATCTCTGCCTCAGCTATACCTCATTCCATGTATTCTATCTCAGTCATTTTCAGCCACCTAGACAAAGTGCTAGAGAGGAGAGGGAAGGAGGGAGGGATGCCAGTAGGAATCAAGATGAACCCTTGTTCCCAGTCCCCTGCTTTATGTTACGTATTGGTAATTTTAATTTAATGGCCACCCAAACAGCACAATGCTAATGGGCGGCCTTCAAACAAAACTAATAAATAAATATAAATGATAACTGATGACTGATATGTATAGGCATCCAAGTAGCTGATGCATTCGTGGAAGCCTCTTCATGCATTTGATGCCCTTATATCATTAGTCTACTTACACCACCTATTTTGGAAGGAAGAATCTTGGTGCATAGTGAATCGTCAGTTGCTTAGTTAATATGGAACTCAATAGCTTATTTAAAAACCTGAATGTGGACCTAATGCTTTACCACAAATGCAGTAAACCCTGCCTCACTGTGACAACACATCAAGTGAACCCAAACTGCCGAAATACCGTGCATCAACAGAAAGACTTCTGGTTACTAAGTCTGAACTGAGATTCTGCTATCATCCATGGAGCAGCAACCAAAACACTAAGTAACAAATTCTGTGAACCCCCTTGCAAAATTTCAGCATTGATTATTTACTATAGTTGCCTCTCTTTTTTATCTTTTTGGGAAAAGAAGAATCAAGCCCCTTCCTCACATGCCAAGCAGAACCCATACATCTTCTAAACAGGCCCATTGACTTTAATACTGCAGTGATGGAGCAGCAGGGACACCCTCATAAAACCATAGGATTGTTCTTGCAAAAGCACTGTGTACACTTTAAAGCAGCGAAAAGGTCCATTATTATTGTTACGAATGCTAAGATGGTATTTCAAACGAAAAAGAATGGGGTTTTTTATTAATACATAGTGTCTTCTTTCTCTGTGATGGTTATTAGAGTACTTTTACTATTGCCTGTAGTTTGCTTTTATTCATTTTCATGACTGCAATTTTATCACCCCTTTCATCCTACCCTCGTTTTGTTTCTTGCAAATGTCTTAATGCTTACCCTCAGAAGATAATAAGTAGTCTGCCCAATGTTTTCAAATCATTCTGAGAGAAACCAAGAGAAGGCGGAAGGAAATTAACATATAAACTGAGGCAAGGAATGCATGAGTTTTGAAAGAGACATTCTTAAACCAATTTAAAAGTACTGTGTTTGGCTATCATTTTCCAATTGTATGTCTATACTATGGATGGACAGCATCACTCTGTTTCTGGTCCCTACTAATTTAATATGTGTCTATTCTCAACATTCCCATTTCCACACAGATCTGTGATTTTTAAAATTAAAACTGTGTAGTAGGGCTTGTCTGTTCTCATGAAAACTCAGTGGTCGTGTTTCATTATTTTTAGTATGTGCACACATGTTCACCAAATACTTGTTCCATGCATTTTAAACTAAAACATATCGGTTGCATTTTGTAGATTTCTGAGCTGAGTACAAAGCACAGATAAGCGTAAATACAAAGGATAACTGCATTTCAGTGCATGAACTGCAAATCAAGTTCATTATTTAAAATGCAGAATGTAAAACCCTGCAGCATCCCCAGTATATTCCACTCTTCTCTCATTTTTTTTCTCTTCTCTGCTTGGCTCTTTTTGTATTAGAAACAAATCACAATCAATTATTGCATTAACCGGTTTTAACCTGCTGAGCACACCAAGAAACTTCTGCTCTCTCATTCTCATCCGCAATTCCTCTGTCAGACAACCCCAAAACCTGTTTCTATTGCTCTCTTAGCTTACACAGGTGTATCTCACATCATAGCAGCTGTGGGCAGGTGAAACTCATGTAGAGGTATGCCAACTCTCTACCCCATCTGTATTAAAAATCATTACCCACACACCCTGAGAAATTTGTGAGCAATCTCCATAACAACAGGACCTATAAACGCTAAACAATACATGGACTAATCAGGACTGTGGGAAAGTACTTTAGGCATATGGTTACAATTTTGATCTGTATGTACTTAGGTAACGTATGCACTGAATGGTATTTGGGATGCTCTCTCCCTTTGCAGGTGTTATTCTGAGCACTTGTGTTGAGTTCTGCTTTCTATACCACACTGCTGTTCTCAATGACCTTTTCCATCATATGACTCTCCACTTCCATTCAAAATTCTCAAGACTCTTACAGGGCAATGGAGTGCCTAAGTCAAACCTGCAATTGTCATCATATTGTCTAGGCCACTGATTATGTGCAAAGGCATCTTTGTTATTTCTAAGTCCGAGAGAGAGTGACATGTCAATGACTCCTTTAATTTTCTCCTAATACTCATGAATACATGATGTGATGCTTAATGAATAGTAATTTATCAAATTCTTAGTGTTCCATTTCAGATGTCCTATGTAAATAGGAAACATTGCTATTCTCTTGGAACAGAGTCTCCTGCTGTCTCCCTCAGAACTACTCATGGTGCCAAAATTCTCCTAGCCCAAGGACATGTTCCATTAGGCAATGTGAGCATATTATGATGCCTGAGATAGCTTCTTCTATCTTTGAATTTTTCTGACAAATTCATTACCGTGAACCTGCGTCAACCATCTCACTGTAGTGACAAAGTGTGTTGCTGTCACTTATCTATGAACTGGATTCAAAGATTCCATGACACAAAAACCAAAGCTGAAAGCTGACCTTCAGCTCTTGCAGCGTGTGACATGGAACACTGTAGTTATGGTCTATCTGTCAAAGTTGCTTGAAGTATTATCGTAGCCGACTATCAAATGTATAACATTTTACTTGAACAAAATAACATGAATGAAAACTGAAAGCAGCAGTATCTTTTCTATTGATCCATATATTCCTTAAGAAAATACTCCATAGGCCATCTGCACTGTAGAGTTCCACTCAAGTGCATAGAATTTGGCAAGTTATTAAATGTGTGCCAACACGTGACTAACCATCTCCACCAGCTCATCATGTTGTGGGGATGGTCACTTGGGCCTTTTCATACATTCTGCCTCAATAGCTGTGGTTGGACTTAATCCACATGAGGAGCATCCTAATTAGCACAGGGAAGAGCCTTATACACACACAGCTATACTCATGACTGCTGGAAGGATGGCCAGTAGGAGCCTGGCCAGTCAGTTGCCCAGTGAGCACAGATATGTGTTCAGATGAATTTCCCTGCTCTGGACCACAAGAGTAAGTTTCCATTTGTGTGTAGAACATAATGTGGAATTGGGCATATACGCATATATGTATATTCCTTCACATTAGGAATCGGGACCTTTATAGACTTGATCAGAGGAAGATGGCATTGTTGGGCACTTGCCATGGCCTACATACATCAGGAGGGATGGCTGCTCCACAGAATCCCTGGCCTCTACTTTACTATTGCTACCAGTCCCTTCTAATGTACATGGAAAGACCAGAGCAAGAAGAAGGAGCAGAAGCAATTGCTTTGGCCAATCAGTATGGATTGGTCACAAAGGAAGAAGGCAAGTGAATTGTCAGTGGTGACAATGGCAAGGAGTTAGTGTCACTCAAGAAGGAAGGCCCCTAAATCCAGCTTGCCCTAGCTGCTTGCCCACAAATCAAGACATTGCTTTATCATCCAACTTGCTTGTGAACAGGAAGTTTGAACAAGAGGCATTCCATGTTCTCACTGTGCACAGATTTCAATAGAACATGGGCATGTTTGACTTTGTTTTAGATTGTTCCCTGCCATAGCATTCCTTAGGTGTGAAACCATTCCTGTAAGATCTTCTTGTGTGGGTATTTGTTGCTCTCACTGTTGTTTCTAACAAGTTACAAATCACATTTATTACAACTGAATATATGCATAGACCATTTTGAAGATGTATAAGGCTTTCTGTATGTGGTATTTTGCATTAGAATAATTAAAGTGAGAAAAAGCTGAAGAGATAAAAACATTTTTCCCTTGGACTTCACTCAGGCATACCCAGGGGACCCATCCTTAACACACACATACCACTTTACAGTCTTTATATACTCGAGCTATTCCTACGGAAGATACATTAGCATTAAATATGTATGTTCTCTGCTCAGAAAAATGCAGAGATTAACCTATGCAATAAAGCAGGTTTTCAGATTCATGCCATAATGACTACCATATGGATCCATGCCCTATATAGAGATAGAGATTGATATAGATGATATAGATATCGATACCCACCCAATAAAATAAAATCTATTATAGCTGTACATATTACAGCAAGATGAAACATGACTCAGGTATTTCGAAACAACATTATCACATTTCTACTTTAAAGGAGAGAAAGAAAGCTGTAGATAATTTGATACCTTCTAATTGATTGCTAAATCTACTTATGAAAGTCTAATCTAAAGTACATATAAGTCTGGACATGTCTGTTTTACAATCTGCTGAAATTGCTTATATTTACATGGAGAGGGGAAGTAACCCACAACAAAACCTACAATCTACTGTAATGTATGCTCCACTTAGTGGGAAAAGGCATGGACGCAAAACTTGTACTTCACTAAAGACTTGCCAAGCTTATTTTATTGATTGATTGATTGATTTATATCCTGCCTTTTTCCTACAAAGGGCTCAAGGCAGCTTACATCTCCTCCTCCATCTTATCCCCACAACAACAACCCTGTGAGGTAGATTGGGCTGAGAGTCTGTGACTGGCCCAAAGTCACCCAGTTGGCTCCATGGCTGAGCGGGGACTAGAACCCGGATCGTCTGAGTCCCAGTCCCACGCTCTTAACCACTACACCACACTGGCTTTCTGTGGTTAGGCTTATGTGCAAGTCTTGGACGGAAGAATTGACAGACGAGTGGTGCCCTACACTTATTTTCCGCTATGAAATCTTTCACATGGTTCAATCAATGGAAACTATCTGCAACGGCTAAATACCAAGTTCACTGGAAGGAAGGCAAAAGATTGCATTAGGCTGAACAAAAGATATAATGACAATCTGCAAAGTTAAGAGCAAATGGGCATGGCGATTAGCCAAAGGCAACACATTTAAAAATGATAAGAGAAAATGATTCTTAATAGAAATTGCTCAGTTTCTTTAGAGGAGATTAGGCAGTGTGCAAAACCATAAGATCATGAAGTAGTTGCTCTGCCATGCTCATCAGTGGTACTTAGCTAATTTTAATGCCAGTGACATTGATTTCTGATAACTGACAGGCTGGACCACAGTTATACAGTATGTCAAAGTTCAATAGTGTCCAGTCATTCTCATCCTAAATTTAAAAAAAAAACATGCACACATTCATCAATAATAACCCTGCAGTGCCCTGAGAAATATAATGATATTTCAGTAGCAGAATAAAACAGCTGTAATAAAGGCGAAGGCGAAGGGGAAATAGTTGGGTTGTGCATTGGAATATGCCATCGTATGGTCAGATATTCTGTAAGTGACGTAAGTGCAAAAGTACAAAGAGGCAGAATACATACCTGCCATCAAGCAATAGTAAACTTTTTTTTACAAGTGTTAAATTATTACACAGGCTAAAACCAAGAAAAGAAAGGAAGAGAATCGAACGAAGATATAGTAACACACAGGTTGATCTTCCTCCAGAGGTGCTGTGGCACAATAGGTGGCATATGAATGTTTTAAATAAGTAAATAAATAAATGTTCCTTCACCTGGGTTTCTTGGTCTTGGATTAGCAAGACTCCACCCTACGGATAGATAAGATAGCACCTTACCCAGCTTCAGCAGGTGGGATCAGAAGCTTTCTGCTGGCAATAAGTCCACTTTAGGGGATGATCATCTTTCAACACTCGTTGAGGGAGGCAGCACTTTGGCACTAGTGGTGGTAAATTGCTGTCTTTAAGGTCAGGAAGAGTGTATCAGAAGAAATCTGAAAATACCCACTAAATCCAAGGGTAACAAAGAAATAGCGGAAGAAAAGTCACTGGTTTTATTTCCTTTAATAATGACTTTTTATTTTGAAATGAAGTTGTATATAAAGGCAACATGAAAGCAAAATTCAATAACAAGTTTACCAAAAAAGGTCAAATTAAAAAAGGGACTAATTACAATTGGTAATATATCATAGATATTCTTGTGGGATAGCAAAAGTAAGGGAGCCTAAACCTTCTGTAGTTCACTAATTATTGAAATGTCACTTATTCACTGGTGTTGCATCCAGGATCCACCTTCCACAAAAAGATTCCTTCAGTGAGAGGAACAACTCCACTCACAACATGTCCATTCTCCCATTAGCCCCTCTTGTCACACTACCACTCATCCCATTCAGCAGGTTCTCTTGACTGTCTGCAGTATTTTTGGAGGGCTGGAGGATTTTCCATGTAAATCAGTCTTGTGTGCAAGCACAGCAAAAAGGTGCCAGAATGCACTCAACCAGTTTATAGATTTGATGAGAATTTGAGCTCAGACGGTGAAGACAAAGGGGTTGTGGAACGCCAGCAAGCTCCAGTAACAACTCAAGGACAGGGAACACCTGGGGAGCAAGAGGGGAGTTGTTAGTAGGTGGACGTAATGGTTAGCCAGTCCATGGGAATGAGGAGATAGCAGAGCAGGAGATGAAGTTGACAGTCAGGGCTGACAAGAGCCCTAATCTACCAAAGAGACAACAGGGTGAGGAGTTGGAACTGGGCTGTCTTTGCAGCAGGAGCTGAGCAGTCTGTCTGACATAGAGGTCCCTCCCCCTGAAGAGGGATGCCAGTTGCTAGCAGACAACACAGTTGATGGAGAAACAGGAGGAGCACCATCAGGCAAGGTTGCCCAGTGCCCCACCTGCAGGGCAGTCCAGGAAAAAAGGGGTATAAGGAGATTGCGGATTGAGAGTTTTTACAGAGGGCTCAACAGTTCACTCTCTGTGAACTTGGGGAAGTGGAGCAATAGAGATGTGTGACAACAAAGCCTTGTAAAAAGGAACTCTGGATCAGCATGTTTACTCAGGAGGAGGACCATGCCTCATGACCAGCAGTCCATTTCAGCCAGTGTTTAAGGGCAGTATCTAACTAAAACACTATTTCTCCCTTTCTCCTTGTCCCTTCTTCTCTTGGCCACTTGGCTTGTCTACAGAATGACTTTCTCACACTGGAAGGACTCGCTGTTTTGATACCTGCTGGAAGTGAAACATTAGTTCATCACTTTATATTGAAGCAGACTATGGGCTGGATTGTTTCCATCCTTCATCAAATAACTTCCTAATATTATGACTGACTTTTAAATATTCAGCATTCCTGTTAATTTAAAATTATTATAGATCACTCTTCCAGTTCATTCTTCCAGTAGAGATCACAATCCAGTATATCTCTACTCAGAAGTGCAGCCTGTTGAATCCTATTGAATATTCCCAAGTAAGCAGGCATAGGACTGAGTCTTTTTGTCTTTTTTATCCCCGAGTAAAGTAGTAAGAGGGATGCAGGTGATGCATTGGTTTAAATTGCTGTGCTGCTGGGCTGGTTGATAAAAAGGTCACCGGTTCAAATCTGCACAATGGGGTGAGCACCCGTACTCTGTTCCAGCTCCTGCCAATCTTGCAGTTCAAAAGCATGCGAATGCAAATAGATAAAAAGGTACCACTTTGGTGGGCAGGTAACAGTGTTCCGTGCACTTCAGTGTTTAGTCATGCCAGCCACATGACCACGGAGACTGTCTGCGGACAAACGCTGGCTCCCTCGGCTAGGAAACAGAGATGAGCACTGCCCCCTAGAGTCAGGCATGACTGGACTTAATGTCAAGGGGAAAGCTTTACCTTTACCTTTACCTTTAAAGTAGTAAGACAAGACATTACAATTTTGATTCTCAAAAATTTAGTTGAGGTGGATGTAAGAAGTATTCCAATCTTCTGCAGAGAAAAGCAACAAGACAGAGAAGTATTTATTAATCTTTATCTGTACCTGAAGTGAAGCAAACCTAGTGCCAAAAGTCAAACCTGCATCTCATTTGGCTTTCCATTGGTAATTTCAATTTTAAAATACATCCTAATGCATCGTGAAGTAAACATTCTCTGAGCTGAATACCAGCAAAGTTATATTAATGGGGCTGCTATTTCATAACAACAATAGAGGATCCTATCCCTGTTTTTCCCTCATTGTAAATCAAGCCCTTAGTATGTCCTTGGCAAATAAAAAAGTACCTATAGGATGAGGAGAACAACAAGCCGTCCCCTCAGATACTTGAAATAAGAATTTCTTCAGTAAAAGTTCTTTTTGTTCCAGAGTGATGGCTGTAATCTGAACACAGACTTATAAACAAAATTTTACAAGAACTCTTGACAACTTCTCTTCCCTTTTTTTAAACTTCACTAGAAACATTTACCTTTATTGGACAGCAGTCTCCATGGGGAACAAAAGGAATTGTCCGGGTCTAGGACTCTATCATTCATCTTTTAGAACCATTTGAAATGAACAGACTCCAGCGGTTTCAAATAATTTACCATCCAGCTTCTGGTCACTTCATCAGATTTTTAAAACATTTTCTCTGGAGGAACCACAGAATTCTTGACTGCCAGGCCCAAGTAGAGATGCTACATTGTTAAGTGCTTGAAAGTGCTCGAATTACATATTTAAAAAAATATGTAGCTCAGCATCATTTGGACCTCTCACTGTTTTACAAGGATTCATGTTGTGTCCAATATGTAGACTTGTGGAGAGAGAAGATACATAGTTACACAGTGCGCTGTTCAGTCATGAAGTGGGGCAATAGCCTACATTATTTGATGTGGAGGAAAAAGCAACCAACAAAAGCATCTTTTTTGGTAGGTAAACATTTAAAGAATTAGCAAGCAGGCATGATGAATTCTGCATGTTTCCTTTCCTTGGTATGGAAGATACTAAAAAAGGGGAGGAAAAGATTGTGCACCTGGAGTAGTGTAAATATAATAAGAATTTAGCATGAAGTAATGGAAATTTGAATCAGAATCTACTATGAATTCTAATATTTTTTCCTTATCCAAATGCTGCTTGTTACTTGCACAAGAGGCAATAAATAAATAAATAGAGATCTTACACATGTAATCAGTTTCATATGCACTCTGCCATCAAAAAACAATCAAGCAGTAATTTCACCAATAGGGAAAACATTTGGGATTATATGCCCCACTGTTAAGTAAAAGGATTTGTCTTTATGACAGCATTGAAAATAAACATACACCTATTTATTTCCCTCAGGAACTTACTTTCAGGCACACTGTCATGTATAATCAAAAGGAATTGTCCTACCTTCGTGTTTTCCTTAACATATTGCAACGAAAAGAGAAGAGTCTAATGTTACTGAGGGAATTTTCTTTCAAGTTTCACTTGTTCAGCTAATGGGACCATATTCTAGGCAGATGATGTAGAAATTCCCTTTCTGATAGGTCACCATTATAAAGCAGAGCTTAAAGAAGAGCTTTAAGTATGAAGGAGTTCTATGCATGCATGAATGAAATATTAGATGTATTTTTCCTTCTTGTTTCCAAGACATAAACACACACACAAGTACATGAGAAATAAAATGAAGTGAGAATGACAGAAATCCAGTCCATGAATCCTTTCTGTGTTTTGCTAGGTAAAAGAAGATGCTGACTATTACTCTAATAATGCTTTCCTTGAAATAATTCCATAAGGACCAACAGATTGGACTTGAGGTTGTCAATGCATGACACCCAAATGGGCCCCAGAGGACCAGTATTTAATTTCCACAAGGAGAGCTTCAGAGATGCAAAAAGATCACAGACCCAACCAAAAGTTCTTCTCTCCTGAGTTGTTTGGCAAGAAGGCATTCTAACCAGCACTCTTCTCTTTATACTTCAATGTGTGGCACTGAACTTCAGTTCTGAAGCTAAGAACTAATAAGCCCACTTCAAATTAAGCCATCCAAATTCAGCTTCTCCTTATACCTCTTACAATATACAGAAAATGGCATTGTTCTCTCTGCATGAATGCAGAGGTTCCACACAGACACACTGGTTCCCTGGTTGCATCTGATAAGGTGCATGGAGGGTAAACCTATCAACACGATACTAATCACGATAAATACATATCACTTCCAGTACTTCCAGTATAACAACCAGGGTACTCCTCAGCACCAGGTTCTGGGAACATGAGTGGAAGTTGACTACTGTGCTCACGTCTTCCTAACGGGCTTCCCTTGCTTATCTGATTGTCCACCATGGGAAGAGGATAGTCAACTACCTAAACCATTTGGTCTGATCCAGCACAACAGTTATGTCTGTGTATTTCTATGCTTCCATACATGGCTAGACAATATTTGTCCATGTAGCATATCACATATTACATGATCACATCCTCTTTGTTTCTTTGAATGGAGTGGGCGTTCATCTGTCCAGAGATACTGCCTTACAAAAAAGAACAACAAATACATCGTCCTTTGTACCTTGTACTTTGCAGTGTGAAGAATTAGGAGAAAGAAAGTGAGATGAGGGGAATAACATCTTCAGTGAAACCTTGCATTTTCTCTGTAAAGCAAGTTTTACCGTTTCATTTCTCATAGCCAGTATTAGCCACAATTGGTCCAAATATTGATTCTAATTGGTATTATAAAGGAACAGGGTGTAGACATACATGCAAATACACTTTTACACTCCCTGCCACCTCCATTATGTGCATGGCAGAGCTTCTATCTCTCCTGCTTGCAAACTGTTCAGACAAGGGCAATGCACACAGGTGAGTTCTCACTGGAAACACTTACATTCCTTTGAAGAAGACTGCTTGAAAGCAACTGGCTGCACATTCCTGATTAGACTGCTTCACCTTAACCCATTTTCTTTTTTCATCCCTTTTACCTTTTTGCTGTCAGGGAAAGGGGTTAAATATACATTACATGCTGTACATTGTAGTGTCAGCAGATTACAGGACAGAGCTGAACGGCTGCTATGAAGTGCTCAAAATTATACTCCTCTAATGAAATCAGATGATGCTTCCTTAAGGGATTATCTGAATGATAATTAAGCCCTGGCTGCTTCCAAATGACACCAACCTGTCAGATGTTCCTGTCTGCCATTCTTAAACAGATGACTTTCATAGACTTCCAACTGATGAAGGACCAAAACACACACTGTCCACATCTTCACAATGCGCAACATCGCACTGTGAAGAAGCCATGCAGGGTGGAATGTTCTCAGAACATTAGAACATGCTGTGGTGCACCTGAAAGGAAGTTTGGTTCGCTATGGCTTGTTCTCCCCCTCCTTCCTCCTGCTGTGGGGCAGGATAGAGATGATGATGATGATGAAGAAACTCTAAAAGCCTTCTAGTAAGTTGAAAGGTAAGACTCTGCTCACGTAAAAAGTGCTGAATCCAAACTAAGAACTTCTCCCTAAAACCCTTCCCTTTCAGTAATGCTATGGGATCCAGCCACAGGGGGACTCCTGCTGGTGAGGGGCCAGTCAGAAAGACCTATGCAAGTCCTTCAGCCAGGTAGCTCATCTCCCTAGATGCTTTGTCATGGGGTCAGAGACTGGGCAAGGCAATGGCCCTCCCTTCTCCTCTTCTTGGACCCTTCTCGTCTCTTCTAAAACATGTCTGCTCTCCTAGTCAGCCTAGGAACCTGTGGACACTGACCTTGAGGGTGCTTCAAAGGTCTCTACCTCTCCCTGAGTTTCCAAAACCCCCATCTCCAAATCACCAGGTCTTATGCTTCAGAATCCATGGGATGTTGACTCTGGGATGCTCACAAAGAGTTCATTCACTACAGTTCTTATTTTGCCCACAATCACCACCCGGCCACCAAGACTATAATTCCTATTCCAAATAGTGTTGGAAATAGAAAATAAATATATCACAATTTTGCATAGACACTGCAGATGCAGGGCTCATAGCTGCAGAAGAGTTAAATATCCCTATACTCATGCCGGGGTCCCCAATCAGACTGTGAACCCTGTGACTACTCTACAGTAAGGATGAAGCAAAGTAATGTCATGGAACAGATGCAAAGCCCCTACCTCCTGCAAAAATACTGACTGAGACTGGGGTACGTACTGGAGTAAACATGGAAGAGAAATAATTTGTGTCCCATGGGCTTCTGTAAGCGCCATTAGTTTCTCAGTCATTCCTTGCCTTAATCCTCCAGAATTTTGTGTACCAGTAAGTGTCATATACTTGCATTTGAATTAATATTACTTGACAGAAACAATGTTCAGGAAAATGCAAATACCTACAATGTCATGGGAATTAAAATAGCTAGGGTCATTATAATCTGTCTGAGTAGTCTGATGCAGGCATTAAAGAGATAGTCCAGTGGCATTATAATATTGGGCCTGAACCAATGGTATATAAGCCAGGACTACGCATGCAGAGCTAATCTAGAGAGGCAGTAAATATAATCAGCCACCAGTCTGCAGTGATACAAAAGTGGACAGGGGAGTCTCAGTTCTGTTTCCTTTTGGTCTGGACCTCTGTTTTGAGGAGGAGAGAAAGAATATTGTGTGGGAGAGACAGACTCATTGACATTGATGACTTTGAGCCTAACAGCACAATCCTGAGCATCTGCACTCAGCAGTAAATTCCTTTAAGCTTCCTTTATGAGACTTGCTCCTAGATAAGTGTTTACATGCTTGCAGCCTAAAAGACTAATCTAGTTAAAAGGTACTTCCAGAATACCACACTTATTTGTACAAAACAGCTGCCCTGCCTAAAAACTTTGAGATTAAATATTGGATAGTGTCTCTATTAAGAATTACTTAATTATGTAATTCAAAGCCTTTTACAGAGACTTGATATATGAAGGATTAGCAGTGCAGATTGCAATATTTGAAGTGGCTGTAGGAATTTCTTTCATTTCAGGATGGTTGTCATGAAACTGGCAATTTCAGGTTTTTTTTCAGTTTCTTTTTTCCAGTCTTCAGTTCTTTCTATTTCCACAGGAGTCTGAATTTTTGTGTGCATATCTCCTGCTGAAGGCATGATGGTGTGCAATTTATCATAATTTGCATGTTTGCACGAGCCATTTTCTCATGCTCAATTCATGCACACTTTCCCTTTGTGTTGTTAGGGAAACACCACTGCAAAATTCACAGATGTGCAAATTTTAAAGGATAACGGGTTTAGGGTTTATGTATAAGTCTGAAAGTGCACGATTACATGAAAACCAAACTCAATTAATTTAATTTCCATCCCTAGTTGCACTGTGTTAAATAACAGTGGACACAAAGAGGGAAGCTGAGATTAGTTACAGTCTTTGTGCCATGTATACGCGTAAAATATGTGGAAGCAGGCAATGCATATCACTGTTTTTTCTGACACAAGGATGGAAATGCCTGGAGAGCTCCCCATCCCAGTCCCCTTGTAAACTGCCCATCTTCTCTCCCCACAAAGCTCAACATTCAGAAGTACCAAAAAGAAGTACACAGACAACAAGGGGTCCTAGGCTTAATGATGCCTTAACGCTGTGTCCTCAAGACCTTGTCCTGCAAACATTACTGAGAATTAGAAGCCCTGTTCAGGTGCTCCTGAACTATGTTTGCTAAGCATACAAGGAGGTGTACTCTGGGCCTGCAACCCTCTGCCATAATTTCTGTACTCAGTGCACCTACAGGGTAACTTCCAGAGAGGAATATCTCCCTTATGCATGCAATCTCCACCACTGGAAAAACAGCCATCAAAATCATATGGAGTGATATGGAATCCTCCGCCATACGGAGCCTGTGCATAGAAGCACTCATTTTCAGAAAGTTGCCTGGTACTCTATTTAATTAATTAATTTCTAAACCACACCACAGCCAAATTGCTGTCACGGAGAGCAGTATAAATTATGACATTGCACACTGCACTTCTCCCTGTATTTTGTAAAAGCAGTTTGGGAAGACCTGAATACAGCTATAATTTGCCAGAAATTCTGGGTTCATAAACTAGAAGCTATAATTGCTAGGTGCATTACCCTGCTGGAAAGGCTTTAGGACTTAATAAAAACCATGATGCCGCCCTCCAGTTTTGTGTTCTCTCACTCCCATCTCTGCTGCTGGAAAATACAATTTTACAAAAAGGAATGGAAAGAAAAACAGGCAGCTCAAACCTTATTTACAGCTAACATTCAAAGAGATATTGGCTTGGCTAGCAAAAAGTTGAGTTACTTGAACTTTTAGGGGGTGGCAGGCATTCCCATGCAGACACACTTCCATAAATTCATTTCCATCAATGGTGTGTTGAGGATAGGGTAGCAGCGTTACCTTAACATTTTGCTATTTCTATACTGCAGAAGAGATGCTTGGTTCTACCAGGCAGCAGAAGCCTTTCCAGAACATTTCGTGACTGTTAACACATCAGATTGGCATTGTTTTCCTGACCCCTTCGCTCAAGGTCCCATATCTCCTGTCACACAATGATAATATGAAAAGTACTTGTGCCACCTCATATCAAAACAGCTGGCCCATTTTATTCATTTTAAGCCTCCCATTTCATGTGTAACTTGGATTCCTTCCCCCACATTATATCAGACACCCACTCATCTCCAGCATGAATGCAGATTTAGAATCCAAAGTTAGAAGAGGAAATTGTTTCTATTAAGATTTACTCACTATGAATACATTATAGGTATACTGGCATATACTGATTTTGGCCAATGTGAGTCATGGGGATGAAGTCAAAGGCATAATTCACATAAGCTCTGCAAGAATGTTCCTAAAATACAGAGTCTATACATTCATGGTCTAAGCAAGGACAGACAGGAGTGAGGAGTTAAGGGGACGGTGTTCTGCAAAAAGATTGCCTTGCTTTTATCGTCATCAAAAATTACCCCGCTGAAAACATTTCTTTAATTTATTTTCTTTTGTGAAACAGAAATGCATGGCACAACATGATAGAAGGCAGTTAAATTGCTTTTTATTGTATTTGGTTTGATTATGTACCAAGCCTGCTCTTCTGCTTTAATGTACTCGCAGCCATCAAGAAAAGTATGTGTTTTTTTTTTCCTTAGAAGAATACAACTAAGGGAAAAATAATTGAGACAAATGCAAATACAGCACAGCCTGCCTTAAAGAGTGCAGAACTGCTGTCTGCTTAAAGATTTTGCACTAGCTTCATTTGGGAAAACTTTGTCACTACCAAACTGAAGAGCACAGTGACTTTAAGGTTATATTTTCCACTGATATCTTCATGTCATTAAGTTCCAAGGTAATCTTAAGCAGATCTGCTCAAAAGTACATCCCACTGATTTACTCCTGGGTAACAGTAACCTCCCACTTCTTCCATTTTGTGGCATGTAACTGGAGAGGATGGGGTGTCAGCTGAGCAGAACGGAACAATCTGCAATGTATTCCAGACAATCGGCAATGTATTCCAGAAGGTGTGGAGCTTCTGTACCATTGAGTCCTCTGCCATAAGTACTCCTGAGGTCAACTTCAGGACCATGTACCATCAGACATGCTTCCTCTGAAGATCACAGAAACTGAGCAGGGACATAAGGGGTGAGCGGATGCCCCAAGGTAACCTTGTCCCAAATTCTTTAGGGTTTTTAAAATTTAGCCTGATACCTAATTTATTGATGGTATCAATGTGTACTTCTCTCCATATTGTGCTTGTTTCTGTGAAAAGAGATTGCATCAGCTATTTTTCTGGCATGTAAGAGCTCATGGAACTTACATTTTCTAGATTTAGTGAAGGAAGAAAAAGTTGTCAGTTTGGCTAAGATTAAAATTTCAGAGAGCGGGGAAGAAGAAACTAAGGGATAGCAAGTCCAGAAGTAAGAATGAAGGAACTGTGTGTTGTATGGCCAACTGAGAATAAAAATGTAGGTGGCTTGAGGAAAGGAGCAAAGGAAATGGGAAACTGAGGGAAGAAATGTCTCCAGAAAACACTTTATGGTGCCTAACATTATAAAGAACTTCATGTCAAGGCGAATGGGTGTGAGAGGTCAAGTGCACAATATTAATTGTCATTGTCATTTTCATACTGCCCCACAGCCAAAACTCTCTGGATAGTAGGATATTAAAAGGGTCTACAACATGCAGCATGTTCCAGTTAGCCACACTGAGGTGCATTGGGTCATATGCAGGCTATTCTTCTGTTTAAACATGCATGGATTATCCCTTATTAGTTGTAAGGCCTAGACCCTGCTAGACAAATTTGGTCATTTTCAGCTTTTACTCCTATTCTGCCATTGTTAGGTGGGACTAGTAAAGGAAAAATGAGGAACAAAAAGCAGGGGAAGTGAGAAATTTCACTATTTGGACAAAAATGTGAATTCTGTGGCAGCAGACTTTTCTGATACACAAATATTTATTTTATTTATCTGTCTGTTTATATAAACTTCCTACATCTTGAATCATCCTATGCTGCTGGAAGCACTCAACTAGAGCAGTGCCACAATTTCAAACAGTAAAAAATTCAAAAAGGGAATAGACCACATCTAAACATACAAAATTAAATCATCTCCCTGTGTGTGTGTGTGTGTGTGTGTGTGTGTGTGTGTGTGTGTGTGTGTGTGAGAGAGAGAGAGAGAGAGAGAGAGAGAT
>NW_025335409.1:4724390-5130367 GCF_004798865.1 Varanus komodoensis
GAGAGAGAGAGAGAGAGAGAGAGAGAGAGAGAGAGAGAGATTGTGGGTGGCAGTATCCTCTTCCATGAGAAAATTTGAAAACCAATGTCCTTGCCAATGGATTGCTCTAGTAATGGAACATTTCATCCCGTAAAGGGGGCTTGTGTGAGCAGACAAGGTCAGACATTGTTTCTGAAGCAGGGATTATTACAAAGGATCCATCGCATGGCCCATTATTCTTTCTAGCAGGAGCATCTATTTTAGTGTGCAGTACTATTGGATCAGGGAGCCAGGGAAGATGAAGGGAGGGAAGTAAAAGAATCTTCTTTAAAAATAATAATTCTTATATACTTATGTATAAAATGGTTGGAGATATGGCTGTAAAAACTAAATGATTTATTATAGTGATATGGAGCAGAGGTGAGGATATTTCTTCCCTTTACAATGCCACTATTAGGAAGTATTGCATCATTTATCTTACAGACCCCATAACATTCTTCTTTCATCACTGCTTTGCAGTCCAAAATGAAAACTTTTGCAAAAGAAAGTTTGGGTCTTTAAGTAATGGGAACCTTTTATCACAATATAATACCAAATAAAGTCTTCACAAGTTTTCCACCCAAAGAATAGAGCACGAACAAGTTAAAGGACAGAATAATTAAGTCCCTGAAGTGTGTGAATTCAGTAGGATTCGGGAGCATTAAAGCACATTGGGCCAATGAATTAAACTGAAATCGCTGCATCTTAATTCCAGTCAAGCACCCAAGAGCAACTTCCAGCTAAAACAAAGGATAGTCGTGCCTGTGAAATTTATGGCTCTTTTCTTCTTGTTGTCCGACTGGCTTATACCAGTCCCTTATTACAAATTGTTTGCAAGACTCTCTTCCCTGCTTTGTTATTTGGCAGGCATGTCTAATGTGTGGACATGATCACTATGTTTAGTCTCCTCGGCAGTTTGAATCTAAGCATTTCTGTGTGCTGCCCTAAACTTAGGTTCATTTGTTCCATGATTAGGACCATCAGCCTGTTAAACAATTTGCAGTTTCTTTCTGTTTATTTTACATGAATTATATTAGAATAATGCTGACAACAAATAGCCCATTACCAATAAATATTTGCTCTTTACCAAATCTCAGAGCAATTTATTATATTAAGCAGAATGTTTTGTTTTTGAAGATTGGTCCCAATTAAGGGTAAACAGCAAATAGCTGTAATAAGAGAAATAAGTCTGGCATTACATGTTGAGAAACGCAGTTATGCCTCAGCAAGAAAAGTCCAGGGTGTAGTTTCTTCCCCGACAACTGCTGCCTAGTTCTTACATCTGTTCCCTGGTTTTTAACATCCCACATGTTGAGGTAATGGCATCCCACAGCTCACATTCTCTTCTTTAATTTACCCAGGAGAAACCTACAGTCTAGTCCTTCTAGGACATTGTCAACATGTGCTTGGGTTAAAAAAAAAAATCCAAATTCCAGTCACCTGCCTTGTACAGTTTTTGTTCTATATACCAAAACAAACCAAATGTCCCAAAATTCACCTAAGGATAGTTTTGTGGGGTACTGTTATACCCCCTCCCCCCCAAATGGCTTGAAAAAGAGGAATAAAAGCCAGTTAAGTTCAGGTCATTTTCTTATCTTTTGAAAGCTAAAAGTCTAAGCTAAAAGCTCCAGCTCCAAAATGAAAATCCATTAACTCAAAACTGATTTAAACATTTTAGATTTTATTGTTATGCAAAAGATATTAAGTCTTAAAGATTAGGTATTATTTGTACTGGCTGAAAGCTGAAAGTCATATTCATGCCCATTTCAACCTGCTAGGAACACATTCAGCCAAAAATGGGATTTACATATGCAGCACTTGCCTTGCCTGAGGCACCTTTGTCTGGGGTCAGAAATCACCCCTTCTGAAACTAGCGCTAGGTTTCATACTGATGGAGGAAGAAGATTAAGAGCCAGATCCATATGTCAAGCAGCACTTTAGAAGAACTGACAGTGACTGACAAATGTGATGCTAATAATGATGCCTCCATTTATCCTGCATACCTGTATATACCCAATTTTAAAAAGAAATGTCAGTCAAGGTTTCATTTTAAAGGATACCTTTTTGACAGCTAGTCATCCCACCTGAAACAAGACATTCCACTGCCTGGAACTGTACCCATGGTTCTTTCGGGCCCTCCCAGCCATCCTCACGCTGCGCCCAAAATGAGAAAAGATACTGGGCCAAATACTTCATCATAGCATTAGTTGAAATTCCTCTTAACAAAATTTCAATAAATGTAACTGGCCAATTTTGTTTTCCTCCATGTTCAATTAATACACACATCATCAAATCATTTTGCTGCTTCAGCTTTGGATCTTCAAAAAGTAAAGTTACAATTGCTCCAAGTCTTCTATTGCAGAATGGATCTCAAAGTCACTAGAGTTGTCTTAGTGGACTAATGACAATAGATGCCACACACTTTTCTCTTACATTCATGTGGTTCATTTGGCATGATGACCTTACACTTTTGGGTTCAATAGATGCTTCCAGGTCATATGGTAATAGCCAGGACACGATCTCCTGTCCTTTAGGACTACATTTGGCTTAAAGAAGTTAGAACCAGTTTGTGCTCCTGCTAGAAGATATTACCACCTTGGCATTCCCTGAGAAAGCAACAAACAAGTCTTTACCCTATTAAAGATGTAGAGAATTTCTAAATAAAGGGCATGTGAAAACACTGTCAAAAGAGTTGTCCCTTAAACTCTACAAAGTACAGTAAATTATCTTGAGGATGCTGGAGAAAAAAAGCAGATTTGAGATCCACTTTGAGATCCTTTTCTGGATATAGGCATTCAGTATGCAGGTATTCAGGCAGGTTAGGAGAAATCCTAGTACTGCATAGCACTGGAAACCGAAGATGAAAAATATAGTCTACAAGTGTAAACTGCAACTAATTGACTGTCACTCTGACTTACTTGTTTCTGTCTGCTTGTGATGCCCCTTCTTCTTCGGACAAATGTCTCTCAGTCCTTCCCACCCTCTCTCATCCATTCTCCTCCAAATGAAGATCTCCCTGCACACACTCTTATTCTTCTCCTTGGATATTATTCAAAATCATGAATTTTACAATGGAATTTCTCACTCAAAACATGCAAATATATGTGTTCAGGAAAAGGGCACACAAAAATATGGCTGGTAGTTAAAATAATGGTTTGAAATGCATATTAGGGAAACTGCTGATGAGAATGTGTCCAATAAGCAACATTGTTCACACATAAAATTCACATTTTAGAAGAAATAAGCATAAGAATATGCATGAATTCACATGTGATCTTTTAAATAGAAATCTCTCCAGATAAAGTGCACTTAAGAGTGAAAAAATTCTCTGAGTTAGGGATGAACTGTACTTATGCTTGAAAAACAGAAACCAAGAGAAATCAAAATTGACAGATTCATCCATCCCTAATTCTAAGTCAAATGACAAGTCACCCTTCATTCCTCCTGTTTTCAAACTCAAATGAGATAATCCATGAACCATAGACTATGGCCTACAAAAAGGGTCTGTAGCACAATGAGTGTGTTCTCAAAAATGCCTCAAGAAGCATGACTAGTTGATAGGCTATTTTCACCCATAATGAGTACTTTTGTGTTTCATCAATCCATCAAGCCACCTCCCAACAGAACATACATTTCAAGTTGGGTTTCTTGCCTATACCCCTCCTTGCTGGGCTCTTCATTGTCAGTGATTCAGAACTGTAGACAGACCTCATCCACATTTAATACTACATAGAAACGTCAACTGAGATTAGCAGTGAAACAAATGGAGGCAATATTATCTGAAAGGAATATAAATGTGTGCAGGGAAGCCATAAGGGGCTTCATTTCAAAGACAGTTCCTAGAATCTGTGACCAGAGACCTGCTATTGACGAGTTTTTGACTGACATTGCCAAAAACAGCATATCTGGAGTTTAACAGAGCAGGCCCCAATGCCCGGCACTTGTCATTTGTGAATGAGTTTGGTTGTGTGCTGACATTTGAGAGCAGTTAGCTCTGTTGTGCCAGAGTGCTTCTACTGTGCTGAATAAATCTCATAGAGACAAAGTGACTGTAGACACTAAGAAACATGAATGGAAGTTATCAGTGGTTCAGGTGCAACAATGGTCCTTGAATTATACATGGACTTTGACCCTTGGTACAAGCACTCTTCATTTCTGATCAGTGAGAGCCGGTTGTTTATTCAAGGTGGACCATAAACATTCCTTTCACAACTGAGCATGCCATTTGCTTCTGGCTCCACAGCGGATGGCGCAGCCAGCTGCCTCTCTTCTCTCGACAACAGTAAATCATTGCGTGGTACAAGCCCAGTCTCTCTGGTTGTCTGCAGACTGAAATCATCTCTTTCTCTGTCACTGGATCCAATTATCCTTGGGGACTCTCAAGCGTGGTTTGGAGGCCAAAGGGAAAATGTCTGGTTTCTTTGTACACTGGCAAGAACTGCTCACTTTTTCAGGAAGCTACTATTTTAAATTAGTGTTGATGGTCTTCAGACACATTTGAAACTCAAGGCTGCAACTTGTTGATATCCGCAAGCAGGAACACCTAACTGAATTTCAGTATACATTCGGTATTGAGCTATAATTCTGCAAACGATGAAACTAGCTTCGGGACATCTAAGTGTAATGTAGTTTGCAACCTACCTTCTTTATTTTAACTGTCTTTCTGATGACATAATATTTAAGATAAGTGAGCTGGTCAGTTGGCTGCAATTTCCATATTCCTAAAGTCAGTACATTTATGGTAGTAGATGTATCATAAATTATATCAGTTTGCTGCTAAAAATGGCAGCATTCCTTTCCTCATAATTCTAAGGATAGTCAATGCGCAATATTACGTCATCACAATGAGTGCCACTCAGTCTGCAGGTGGCATTCAGCAAACTGAAGTGGGGCAAGGACCTTGACACGTAATGGTATCATCACATCATATGTTAAATTATCCTAAATGTTAAGTTGGATGGAGAAAAGAGAAATATGGCGCTGCTGTTTCCAGCAGAAGTCCCACATCTGCCATAATTTTTGCTGCACTACAGAATCTGATAGTTCAATCCAAAAGATTAATTCATGGGTCAAGCTTCTCAGGCTACAGCAGAAATCTATGCCTGGCAGTTCTTCTCTATTCATAAAGCAGGGTGGCCAGCTGCTCCAGCCTTGGGGCTAAATTCAGACTGGAATGGTTTCAGGGCCACATTCCAGGGGTGGGTAGGGATAAAGTCAAAGGCTTGGGATTACCTGTGGAGTATGGGCCAAAAAAGGCAAAAGCAAGGGTGCTTTTTTCAGGGGGGCAGTTACAAAATGCTTTTTTTCAAAATCAACCTAATTTATACTTTATTCATAAGGAAGGCATCATGCCATGCACGCCTTCCTCTGCCCTCTGTAAACTGCAAAGAATTCAGATCAATATTTGCACCCTAGAGGTATACGACATGGACAATATCTTCCTTGCACATCCACTTTCCATGCCATTACAGACATAGTGATGCCCAAATGCGATCACCAACTTTAAAAAAGACAAGCAGTCCCCCCAACCTTAACCTTTAAAGACTGAGTTTTAGCCATCTGTAAAAATTGAAGTGCAGAACAATGCTAACTACAGAAAGGAGAGTGAAAACCTCAATCAAAAGATCAGCATAGGAACACAACTGGGACAACAAATGACCTAAGCCATGGGAAAGTGCTCACACCCACCATATGTTCCTTCTGAGGGTAAAGTTGCTGGAACTTGGGGAGAACCTATAATGCACTGTAAATCACATTTAGCTTGGAAAAAAATACATTAGAAAGAAAAAAAATTGAAGCAGTGATATTGAGAGAGGACATTCAGAAACCTGAATAAGCCACATGAGTAATACTCAGTGTTAGCCCTATTTAGAATAGACTCACTGAAGTGAGTGAGGCTAACGTTGAATACAATCCTACGGGTTGAATCCAGAATCTTTCTTCCAGAGGAGGAGCTCCACACATTGAATGCTCCTTCATCTAATTTTTAGGTGTCTCTCTGCTCTGCCACCACAGTTCACTCTATTCAGCATGGTCTCTTTGTATCTTTTCAGGGATCTGAAGAGACTGCCATGGAAAGGAGGGGCCAGGAAGAGCCATTTCTATTGGTGTGGTTGATCCAATGAAATAAGTCCATATTCATTCCTCTGTAGACCTTGTAGCACATGGACATCACTGTGATTCTTCTGTGAATTGAGAATTGACATTTCTATCTGAATCAGTTTAATTAATGGGGTGATAAGACCTATTGTACTTTGTGAGCAAGTTGTTCATATTGTTTTATAATCATGGAAAAAGTACTTTTTCGTATATTTTAACTGCATAGACATTTTTTCTGAGGGAATAGTGACTGACACAGGTGATATTTTCAAATCAAATAGATTGATCTGGTTTAGTAATATACCAGACAGCTTGGTCTTTCAAACTACTAAATGTTCTCTAAGATAAAAGCCAGTTTTCAAAAGCCTGATTCGTAATGTGCCATAATCTCTTTTGTGCATAACTCTTCCAGAACAGAAGAGTAAGCAATAAATGATCACTTAAAATCATGAAGGTAATTTCAAAAATTGGTCTATAAACAAAACAATGAGCTATTCCTTTTAAAAAAGAATTCTGAAATAGACACTGTGATGATAACAACTTTATATAACACTGCCATAGTACAGTTTTAATGAGCTCATTTTAGAGAAATGCACCTTCAAAGACACTATAAATTGCATACAGGCTTTGCAGTTATTTACCAAGTGATTAAAATAATGTAATTTATTATAGATGTATTTTTGCCTACTTATCTAAAAACGTGCTGTCTCGGGTATGCCATTTAGTGGCAATTTATCAATATTGATCTTGTTTGATTATCCTATTTTGTGATTTATCCCTTTGTTTCTCTTATAATTCCATCTTAATATCACTTATAAAAAGATACATTATCTTGAAAAATAATTAATTTCTCTTATGGAAAGATAATGTTGTTTATTCTACAGAAAGCACCTCATTAGTACTGCATTCTAGTTACTTAATGGCAGGTATTCTTTCTTTCCCAATGCTCCGCTAGAAGGCTGTATGTATTGCAAGGATCGGCGACCGGGCTCTCCAGATTTTATGGTCTACAATTCCCATCCGCCCTAGCCAATAGAGCTAATGGAGGAGAATGAGGGGAACTGTAGGCAAGAATGGATAGGATCCATGTGAAACAAGCAGTGTGAGGTTCCATGGCTGCAGCAGGAACACTTGTGGAATTTCCCTACCACAGAAACCAGGTATTGTAGCAGAGGAGGCTTATCCCTTTTTCAGAGTGGTGTTTCTCTTCTCCTCCACCCCTTTCAGCCAACATCAGAACTTTGAAGCAAGAGTTCTGAAGCAAGTATTGCCGTTTGTTAATCTGACACCATTGGCAGGCCAAAGACAAGTTAGTTTAGCAGATCCCCTGTAAACTATGCTAGAACTTGCAGCTTTAAAAATGTAAGATTCCTGAACCCATCCCATTAAGGATCTTTAACACTGTATCTTCTGGTCCCATCAAAGCAGTCAGTTGTGTAAAGTAGCCTTTTTCAGGATGAAGTCTCTTCTGCTACTCCAGGTTTAATTTCACAGAAAATTAAAATTGCCTTGATAGCTTAGTTCTGGATCAACATGCAAAGATACCCACAGTGAACTAACAGAAACAAAGAAAGTTGCTTATAAACAACAACAAATATGGCAGTTTTTCCTGTGGTAGTGGTCTCATGGCTTGACATTCATCCCTTTGCATTTTCCATTCTTCCCTGCATACTCCATTTTCTATCGGGGCCCTGCTCCAGACACCCTGACCCCATGAACCCCGGCTTTTGGGAGCCCAGGCAGTGTATCAGCAACCTAGGAAAGGCCTAGGTTCAAGACTCCAGGATGCTCTCTGGTGCCTTTGTACCTTTTGCTTCTTCTCTCTCTATTAGTAAGTCACAGTTTACCCTACCTTTCAGGGTTCTTCTGAAGATTAAAAAGAGAGGAGACTCAGGTACACCCACTTGAAAAAGAAAAAAGATGGGAGGTCTTTCCCCCCCATAGAAAAGATAAAATTCATCAGGCCTTTTCACTATGTTGCTTCATATAGCTGGAAAAAGCATGGCTGGTCAAAGGAGCGCTCAACTAAATGCTCTTGGTTTGTTTTTATTTTAAAACTGTCCCAGTTTTCTCTGATGTCCCCAGTTTTTCTTTCAGGCAGTCCCTAGGTTACGAATGAGTTCCGTTCCTGGGAAAATGGAACTTCATATTTACATCAATTTTTTATGAAAGTCAGATCATGTACAGTTAGCTCTCTGCATTAGGGGAAAAACTGGGAATATTTTCTCTCTCTACAGTAATGATGATTTTCCTCTGTATCTTTTAAAAATTAATAGGCTTTATGACAGTTTGTTCATAAGTACGGGTTGTTTGTAACTCAGATGTTTGTAACTCATTATTGCTTTACCATTTTAATATTGGAGAACTTCTATTGCAGAATTTAGGTAGGATGACATATAGGTATTTTATAATAATAATAATAATTTACACAATTATTTTTGGAAAACAAATGTTAGTTTCCTTGGTTTTGTTTTTTAATGTTTAGAAATAAGATGGGATATAATTTTCACTAAAAACAATAAGCTACCACTTGTGCTGTAGACTCATGCGAATGGAAAATATTGGAGAATTTATGAAGTTATAGCACCCTGCAGACTGACTATGTACTAGATGCCCTTCAAAGATGCAACTACAAGTCTAGTGAAGACTTCTGGAAAAAAAGAAGAGAGAGAGAAAGAGAGAGAGAGAGAGAGAGAACTCCATTATAAGAGAGGTCATCTATTTAATGCTTAGTCAAAGGGAGTACCTAAAACAGAGACACTATGAATCAATGGCATGATGAACATTCACTGGCAAGTGATTAGTCTCTTCCATATTTGTGCATGTCAGTGAGAAGCCGCAGCTCATGAAGCATGAGGAGAAAAAACCTTGGAATGGCAAAGGAGGGCATCAGCTCAGCATCAGAGACAGGAGAGTGATGAATGTTGTCCCCTGTATGATGACTAGTTTAATGGGAAATAAAAGACATTTACAAAGTGAGGGAGGTGTGCAAGATCACCATCGCAGCATTGTTCTGTCTAGATGTTACTTATGAAAAGTGCCTCTTGGGGTTTTAGATATTAGATAAAGCATTACTAGGAAAATAAGTCTTTTTTTCTTGGCACCGGAAGAGGGATAGGAAGGCCCGTGGCTTACTGTGATATTTCCTTTTTTTATTCTCAAGTTCAGCTATTAAGTCAACACTTAAGCCTAGACTCTATTCCTATACTCTGTTGATTGCTTGTTTTTCTTTTTTCAATGAGACAAAACAAAACTTTGCCCCAGAAAATGCAGCCATCAGATGGGGAAGAAATGCCAGACACACCCCTCCGCAAGCTGTGTGTCTGTTCTATAATTCAGCGACGAGCATGGCATCTCCAGTCAGGGCAAGAAAAGATTGTTGCCCAGGAACTCTTGCCAGTCAGTGTCAACATTACTGAGCGAGAAGAGCCAGTGGTCTGACTGTATAAGAAAGGCTCCAGTGCTCTTATGCACTGTGGTTTGCATGATAATAATGACACAACTGAGACAACTGTTCCATCATGTTGAGAACGAATATGAGCATTGGTAGGAGCAATAGCAGAAGATCTTCAAACAATGCTTCTGACATGGCTGTAACATGAGCAAGAGAGTCCAGAGCATGCGGCTATTAAAGCCCATTTCATCATTTTTAATACTCAAGAGCAGAAAAGGAGAAGTGTATTTTCCATGATGCAACTCATATTAATACTCAATAGCAACAGAGAGTTGGACAGATTGCAAAGTTTTGTTGGTTGGTTGGATTTAATCCCTTTATGGCTCTAGCCTGCTGGACTTGTTTGTCTATTCTTGTATTGAATAATTCCAGAATAACACTTGGTTCCATGCTTATAAGAGGACAAAAAGGAAGATGCCCACATCTGGGTAACATGAAGTCAGGCTGAATTCCAGCAACATGATTTCTGCCCAGTCTGCATTTGAGCTAAGATGATGGGGCACCCTGTGAAACTGGAACCAAAATTTTGTTCTACAACACTTTTAATAATACATTGGACAAAATTATGTGGTAGCACTAAAGGAGCAGTTCTGATTAGTACAATATTATTTAGATATTGTGTCACTTTTTATGGAGCACAAGTCTTATTTATCCCAAAAAACATAGGTTGCAAGCCAGAGAATATCAGGGTGCATTAATGTTGAGTATAGTGGCATTAAGGAGAACAGGAGGTTGTTGTTAGTTGTGAAGTTGCATCCAACCCATCATGACCCCATGGACAACATTCCTCCAGGCCCTCCTGTCCTCCACCATCCCCCAGAGTCCACTTAAGCTCACACTAACTGCTTCAGTGACTCCATCTAGCCACCTCATTCTCTGCCATCCCCCTCATTCTTTTGCTGTCAATTGTTCCCAGCATTAGGGACTTCTCCAGTGAGTCCTTCCTTCTCATTAGGTGGCCAAAGTATTTGAGTTTCACAGTTGCCTACTAAAGAGCAATCTGGGTTGATCTCCTCTAAGACTGACTAGTTTGATCTCACTGTAGTCCAAGGGACTCGCAGGAGTCTCCTCCAGAACCACAATTCAAAGGCCTCAATTCTTTGGTGCTCAGCCTTCCTTATGGTCCAGCTTCCACAGCCATACATTGAAACTGGGAAAACCATAGCCTTGACTATACGCACTTTTGTTGGCAGTTCCTCCCAATTCCCAGATTTAGATTCTGTTAGAAAAATGTCTGTTGCTTATACTATATAATATATGCTATTATATTATTATATCAGTAATATTATAATATATATAATAGCATAGCATGTATTATACGAACACAATATATCATTATTAGCAATATATATCATATATCATTTATATAATAAAATGTAATATTTAGCACCAATTCTGCTTTCTGAGATTGGGGAGACTCCAGTCTCTGCTGCACTCCTATGAAGTCCATGGCTTGAGCAATGGAGATTTGGTGCTTCAGAATGCAACCCCAAATGAACAGCAGTGCTCATTTCCAGAAGAAGCCAGATTAATCGAGCTCCATTATGTGAATTCTACTAACCTGCCCCATTCCAGAAACTAGCATTTCCACTCTTTCCCAGTTCTCATTCAAAGTTCTCAATTCCCATTATGCAGATGGTGGGTCCCACTGGTGCTGGGGTGGCATTGGACACTGCCCATTATAAGGACTCGGGGCATCCAATACAAAGACATTGGTCCAAGTGTACGTGTCTCATTATCCCACATGGAACTGAGATTACACTGAGGGAGTTGGTTATATCACAAATGCATACCTACTAAACGCAAGAAAGCAGATTTTGTCTATTCACCACACAGAGAGATATCATTTTAGCTATCTATAATATTAACTAAATATTATAAATTTTGACCTATGCAAATGATCTCAATAACAAGGCAAGGTCCAAGAATTAAAGACCTGTTATGTATTCTGATGGTTTTTTTTAATCTACAGAACTGGGCTTTGCACAAATGAGTTCAAACACATAACAAGGACCCTATAAGAACAACAGCCAGACTTTGTTATATCTATGGATTCAAGCCACTGGGTAAAATTTACCAGATAAAATGACAGATGCCTTCATCCCATTGATTTCAATGGTAGTTAGGGATATTTTAGCAGCAAGTCTATTACCTGGACATCAATCCATTTTTTCATGGAAAATATTAGCTTATATCTATTACCTTTGTTAATAATTCTTTCCTTTGAGGATAACCTTTATCTGCTGTACTTGTTCCAAATTCTGGAGGTATTTTATTTTATAAGCGAATGTATTACTGAGTTTCTTTACAAGATCAGCAGTGCTTGAGGGAGACTGACTTTTCACATGAAATGATGCAGACACATTTGAAACTTTTCTTCCTCATGTTTCCACTAGAAGCATAATGAAACTGTAAATTTAATACGTAAAATGCCATTCATTTACATTACATTATTAGCTGTGAATTGAGAAAATTGGTACCATATAGGCAGTGTAATTTTTCTTACAATGTTTCTTTCCCATTAATTTTCTTCTTGATTAAATTTTGTGCAGGTGGTATACTGTGCTGGGCAAAGAGGAGGTATCACTTCTGTATAAGTAGTTCATGGAGATTTATAAAACAGAGCACCAAGATAATTAAATAAGTATTAAGTGGATTAGCTGGTTAGATCCCAAATCCCCGATATGGTTTTTCACAAGGACAGAATGCAAAATGACTTCAAAAACCCATGACACAATTATTACGATATCTTATTTTCTGCAGCACATAGTCTCTGCAGAATATTTGAAGACACATCTCTTTTTTTGATATTCCTCATTTTGTTGGAGAGAGGACAAAATAAAAGACAAAATGAAAGAAAATTTACTAAATTAGGAATCTGAAAGCCTTTGGAAATAGCCTTTGCTGTTTTTCTAAACTAAACTCAGTGTTATTTTTTTAATTTCAAGTTAGAAGTTTCTATTTTATGTTTCTATACACAAGATAAATCCAAATGTATCCAAAAAGATGCTATTTGGAACTATTTCAATGTGAAGCCCATGAAATCAAAACCAAAGAAACTTAGACCAGATTCACACATTTAGTGTCTTGTTACTTCAGGACCCTACACTGAGAATGTGAGCATAAAACTTTTGGAATTAATTTATTTCAGCTGTAACTAAGTAAGATATGGGAATTGGTTGGCATTGCTCTGCGTTATTTCATTATGCAAATTGTATTGCCCTGATGTTGTCATGATCAGTGGTAAACATGTGCCCTTGTGTGTGTGTATCAGCCAGTCCCTGGGTAAAGTTATCATTTCACTGGAAGGTTTTTTTTCTCCTGGGTGGCACATTTGCCTTTAGATTGAAGTCAGTTGAACCCAAGCAGTCTAACGTGTGCATTAAGTAACTGCATTAAGTCTGTGCAGAATTCATATTACCAAATGGAACCTGTAACAAAATGTTCCTATGTTGGGATCCTGGAAGGCTTGAACCTAAACCTAGAATATGCACTGCCTGCATGGACATTAATTAGTTTATTTAAAACCTTTCTAGATGGTCCCATTACTGAAGTTCAGGACGGTTTAACAATACAAAATGTAAAATAAAATAGGGATATTGCCTGGCCTGGGAAGAGCAACTGGCATCCATGCTGATACCTCCAATCTTAGTTACACAGTAACAATTCCACTGGTCAGAGCAGAACCTGACATTTCATGCCCTGCCACTGGAGTTGGCAGCAGCTCCTGGACACACTGCATTCCCATTGCACTCCTCTTCTTTGCCTGCTTTCTCAGCAGATTACCCAGCAGTGCCATGTGATGACGTACCAGCTGAATGTTGTATACAACAAAGAATTCTTCCACCGTATTTCTTATGCAAGTGCACAACCATATAGTAATCTAACTATGACCATCAAAAGGAGGAGAAAGTGAGGGATACTATCTGTTTAAACCACTAAGCTAAACCATTCCAAGCAAGAGCCATTGGGTAGCTTCAGTCCATGACCTTGTTCAAATTCCTCAGGCTCTGTCAGTTTCCGTTGCATATAGCTTTGCCTCCACTGCATAGGTTTGCATCTGTTTTTGAGAGATCCATATCCTATCTGTGATGAGAAAAAGAATTGTGCTTATAGGTATTGTAAAAAAGGGAACCTGCTAAAGTAGAAAAAGCCCTGTGAAACTTTGTTTTCTTTTAGAAAGCAAGAAGAAATAACTTAAATAAATTGGGCTTCTAACATATTACACAAACACGTAGATACATTGATTCTACTGCTGCCACATTCTGATGTATCACTTCACACTCTGCCATATTGTAATGTGTCATTTTGGGCCACCTTCATACTTTATTTCCTTGGCATTTCAGATATGATATGATGTGCAACATGACTGATCTAACCTCCTAGGACCTAAGCAAACATGATGTTTCAGAAGAGCAATTTCCCCAAAGAACTATTGTTTCTTGCTTCAGAAATGTGCCTTACAACAAATATAACTTTGTCTTAATTCAAAATTGAACTGAGAAATGTAGAATTAGAAATAAAAGCCTGTGAATAGCTCTGTCTTGGACCAGCTTTAGAATGAATAGGATGCTAATGATTATCAGCAGATATTTTTTCCTCAGCTGACATATGGTTACATTGTAAGCCCACAGAAATACTGGTTTTGGGGCCACAGCCTTCACCAGTTTCAATGGAGGAAAATAGAAAAGAATTTGTGTGCAGGACTATCTCATCGATCAAAGTGAATGAGGAGCTTTCAAGGCAGCTGGGAGAAGGGGGAGAACCAATAGCTAAGAGAGTCTTCCCAAACTATTTTGCTTCTGGGGTAAAGAATAAAACAGAGCCCTCTCCCATTCCATGTACAAAACCTGACTGGCTTGTCAGTTGAACTTTTTGTTCAGTATTAAGGTCATCTTCCCTGCATTTCAAGATAGCAGGCTAGCTTAGGGGGTACATGGGCCTTAAGTTCTCTTCCCAACACCTTCCTGCTTCTTCCCAGTATCCGTTCCCTGAAGCTACTGCTTTCATTTTCATAATGATAGGGCCAGTTCCGATGAGTGCCATCAAGGACTGGTTTTCACTCCTGTTTTGTTACTGGAAGCACAAGAGCTTCCATTGTTTCCTCCGCTACCTCTTCCATTGCTGCTTCTGCTCCTCCTGTCTTTCCCACTACAGGCAGTAACAATCATAGCATGCTTCCCCATCACTGAGTCAATCTCAAGAGTCCTCAGCCACTTCTGCCAGCTTTCTTCACTCTGGCACAGGAGCCAGAGTGCAGGTTTGGATGCAGGTGGGCTCTCCGATTTGCCATGCTCAGGATTCTGGTGAGTCAAAACTTCTCCCTGAGAACCACTCAGAATGAAGCACTGTCTCTTGGGGCTGGCTGCCCACTCTATTCCTTACTCTACCCATTGCGCCAACATTGGTTTTTGCTAGAATGGCTTCATTGGTGCTCAGAGAAGGCCAGCATCTCAATGGAAAAATGTGTGACTGCAAAAGAGTTAAGAATCCCCCGCAGCACCTCACTGTTCCTGATTTGCCCCTCACAAAGCTATGTTTCCTTTTCATGCTGTTGGTTATCTATGACACACACTTGCATGTAATGTGTAGTTAGTCCCTTAAGCAAAGCTTACTGTGAGTGGATGGCGGTAAAGTTGAAATGTTGAGCAAAATTTCATGACATCTTTTTTTCCTCTAACAGAAAACGTCTGAAGATAAAGAAGAGGGCATGCCATCTTGTCATCTTACAGGATTGCCTCAGAGTCCTTGTGCAACAATTGTAAATTGCTGATCTTGGAAGCTGTTCACTAGTTTGTACACCTGAAAAAGGAATGGAGGAAATAGAGGGATTTGAAAGATAAATTGCCTCTAAACCTGCCAGCTTCCCATCTTTAAAATATACAATCTTTTGGAGCCCTTGTAAGGGTCAAAAGAACCCAAGATGAATTTCAAAAGGAAGAGGTCTTTTCAAAGCCACAACTTCTTTTCAGTACCCAAACTCCTGTTTTTGCATCTACGTGCTTTTAAGTTGTTATATTTTTCCAGTGGTTACATTGCCAAAAGGAAAGGATTTCTATTGGAAGAGAACTGTCAACAAGGTAAGATAAACCAACCTCTTCTTTTTTTACATCACCTGCATAAATATTATTCCACACTTGTTGTTTTATATGCAACTCTGTAAGCTCAGAAATCTGAAAATTCAATAAGTGCTTCAGTAACAAAGTCCATATCACAAGAATGCCAAAATGTTCTTCATTTAGTAAGTTAATGCAATCTGGTATTGGAATAAGTAGTCTATTAAATAAAAACAAAAGGAAGGTTCCCATTGCATCCCCCTATTTTCCTGCTTTCAGGAGTTCATCTTAACCAATCATTATTATGCAAAAGATGGTACAAAGGTTCCATTTTGTCAGTTCACTGTATTCTGTCATGTTCTGCATTACAACAAAGTGACATTCCCCAGTGATAATTTACTGGTGCCTTACCGAAATATAAAGTACTAAAACTTCTATATTTATTTATCTACTTGTTTTTGCAGCAGGGAAGTTATTGCTAATTCAAGCCATGGTTTAAATAGTTGCAACACTGCATGAGACAACAAGCATAGTGATGTCAAGAATCAAGTCTTGCACAACCACTATTGTAACCATGACACATAGCCCAAGATTATCAGTGTAGGATTAGAGTCCTGACTCCTCAGTAATGGAGTTGGCAGGAAGAGGGACCATGACACAAACCACCTGGAAGACACACATTGCCACTCAGAAGTTGATTCAGGAGATGGAGAAAAAAGAGAGCTCGTGCTTTCTTTGCTAAGAGGTGCTTTCCTCTCCAAACAGACCACAGGTGCACAAACCTTGTGAGATGGGAAAGTTTGGGTCCAACGTTGGCTTGAGAAACACTCTCTGGAATTTGAGATGCCAGAACAAGCTTTAGCACAAAAGCTTCTGTCTTACTTGGAAGACCCAGTGTGCACAGCCCAGGAACAATGGTACTATCATGCAGGCAGTGTTGCTGACCTTTCTCACCAACCTTTCTCACCATTTGAAGGGTGATACCAAGGTAATGTGTCAATTAGGGCACACCTAATTGCAAAACACACAACAGCAGACATTGTGCTGTTGTTGTCTCTCTCTCTCTCTCTCTCTCTCTCTCTCTCTTTCTCGCTCTCTCTCCCCCTCCTCTAGAGTACCTGATCCAGGTCAGGTTCATAGCAGAGAAATTGCACCTCCAATTTGAGTTGCAAAATAGAAAAATAGTGATCTGCAAAATAAATGAATCACTGTTTTACTAGAGAAATTGCAGTCTGGAGAACCTTAATCTGGATAGGACCCATAATGGGAGAATTGTTGAAACTCCCTATTCCCCACAACTCCCCAAGCCAGATTAGTTTCCTTTGGCCTACTCTAGAGTAAATAGAATCATTTATAAAAATATGTAGCTGCTAGGTCAGCTTCAGCCCATATGAAGCAGAGGATAAATTTTAACCTCCATGAAGGGTGCCATTTGGACTCTCTGCTTCCAGAAAATCCTTGAGCTACTCCTAGTACAAGTGGGATCGTTCAACAGCAGGAGAAAGATATTATTTTCTACAGGTATATTTTTGTGGTATTGGAGCAGCAGAAACAAAAGAGCATGCCTTCCTGTATTGCAGTTTCTAAAGGAAATGCAGAGAGAAATTAATTATACCATTAATAACATATATTTTTGTAATAATCCTTCCACTTTGGTAGTGATTTGCTGAAAGGATGTATCATCTTATATCACTGGAAAGGTTGCCAATTTTTGTACAACTGAAATGCAAATTAGGGGAAAATGTTTTCATCTTCCTGAGTGAAGATCCTTTAAAACTGCATCTGTTTTAACTGCTTTTTCATTTAATTTTTATTATTGTCATTTCTCCATTTATTGATTGTCCTAATCTGTAACCAGAACAAGTGAAATAAGTGAACCAAATATTTTGTGCCATCTCCACAATTCCTTCAGAATGCGATGCAGATGATTCACGTACTCCTGCTTAACTCAAGTGGGTTATTAGTCCGAAAGGCAGCGTGTGTAGGGCAGTTTTGGTCAATGCAGCAAGATCTTTCTGGGGCTCTCCAACTTGGGCCTGAACAGATGAAATGGTGCCAACCCATAAAAGCTGTGCCTGGTGTGGAATAACAATTTCAAATCAGACTGTGAACCGAGAGCTGAGCCAATGCAACAAAAGCATTTCAGGGACAATGTGATCAATAAATTGCAGGCTGTGTCAGGAGTCTGATTACCATATCCTACATCCAGTGAAAAGGACATATGTAGCATCATCAGAAAGGTCGGAACACAGGGCACTGCTGTAATCAAGGCAAACTACCACCCTTATAGAGCATGAATATGGGATTTCGCATTAGCTTCGGAGAGAAAGTCAAAAATACCTAATCACAGCTATCTTTGGGATCGAAACGATGCCGAATTTGACCCAGAAAGACTAGTCTAACCGAGACATGATGGGAAATGAAGTAAATTGCTGATTCTATGCCTTGCTGTTCTTTCTTTTTTCTTTTTTTACTGACATCTGAGTTTATTTGTGACATTGCACCCTGAATGCACCTTCGAAAGCAATCCCACTACCATGCCTGTACCAGAAAACACTGCTTTTATACTATAATTTCAAAACAGTTAAGGAGCAGTAAAACTCTACTTTTCTGACACCTCCTTAAATGCATGCCTATGAATTCTAATCCACTATGACTTACTTTTATCATATTTGATGGAATCTATCATATCAGATCTTTTATCTAATATTAAGTTATATCAGGAATACATATAAATCTATGGCCTGCAGCTCAGTGGAGAGCTTATTATGGGTTTCCCTTGTTAGCCCTTGTGCTAGCTAGGAAAAGTCCAGGGCTTCCTGAATTTCTGAGGCAAAGGCCAACTAGAGAAAGCCTAGTTTTTTTGTTTTGTTTTGTTTTTTTTTTGCCACTGCCACCTCTAGCAAAAGTAACCCTTTCCTTTTCTTTAATATCTGATTATCTCATTGAAGATAAGAGAAGGGTTTGCCTTCTTTTTGGTAGTAATGGCAGGAAAAACCCATTTGGATGTGTATGCATGAATGTATGGGCCCCTGGCTTCACCTTCAGGACCAAAAGGTTATGCACCCCAAATGATATAGTAGGATCCCCTTGAACTGTTCCAGGCTACTTGGAAAATTATGACCTAGTATGGAAAGTCCTGTCAGTGGCAAAGCACTCGCGACAATAAGACAGTAACACTGAGAATGTGGAGGGCAAAATCCGGAACACTGTAAAAATGGCAATGATTGCACACTACATTTAGTTATCCTATAGTAGGAAAAGCATTTTTATAAAAATTGGGGTTCATTTATAAACTAAATGAGGAATAGATATAGCTTGGACATTAATAGTTAAATTTGATTTAAACTAGAGATATGCACCAGCCCCTTGCTGTAATTTCCTAGCCACCTAGGAAGGCCTCAGCAGTTATAGGTGACCTATAAAGACATGTGCAAACAAACAAACAAACAAACAAATGTTCTAATATGGTGTTTTAAAAAATAAATTACTTCCTATAGGACTCTATTTCTAGCCTTCATCAGAACTGGATTATAGTTCTAGGCAAAGTAGCCTAGAATAATTGCAGTCCTCTGGGATGGGCTTACACCTATTCAGTACAAGATGATTATGTGCAAGAAAAATGTTTGTGGAAAGCTTATACCAAATGTTCCAGAGTAAGTGCTCTGGAGAGGGAAGTACCACTTATGGCTTCTTTTGAGGTTCTGCGAAGGGTGTTTAATCCTTGCATAACCTGTGCTTTCCAGGATTGGAAAACACAACAAAAAGCCTGAGCAGGGCTTTCCTATGTAAACTAGCACCAATGTGTGGCATGGCTAGTTGTCTGAACCTAGTCGTTGCAATCAATGCTAGTTTAATTAGTCACGGCTATCTTTGCAGCCCACTCCATTTTTTAATCTTATCACTACTAACTAACTATATATTACAGGTCATATAATGGAGATTTTGCATGATGCCTTCCTGATGGATTGTGTCTCAAGTTTGGAAAGGATGCTGTACAGCTTAGTGTGATGAAAATATTTCCTTGTATACCTTATATTCTCCAGAGCAGGACAATTTGATGAATATCCATTGACTTGCATGGATGAAAAGCACCATCAGTATTTAGCTATTCCATTCTATTGTTTTGGGGGTTTTTTGGGGGGTGTTCTACCACCTGAAAGGATGCTAGAATACAGTTTGTATTGCTTTAAACTTATATACGTCTTCATGTTTGTAATTAGTTTACCAATCATCATAGCTTCCACACAGCCAGGAGTGACAGATCCTGCCTAATCTTGGAAGCTAAGCAGGTCGGGTCTGGGTGAAATAGGTGAGCTAATGGGTGAACTTAATGTTGGGTGACTTAATGGGTAACTTAATGTTATGAACAACCCATACAGCTTCAGCTACAGATGGTAGAGAAACGCAATGAATCATCATCATCTTCATCTTCAATTGGTGGGAAAATCTGTGCGTTTGTCTTTGAATCTTTAGTGTTTTGGATGATGAAGAAAAACCAAAGGAAAAAGATAGTATTGCATTGTTTCCAAAGGATTCAGTAATTGTGATTGCTTACAATTCCCAATGCAATGCAAAGGGCTTAACTACAGCATCTTCAGGATTCACTTTATATTTGTGTAAGAAAAGGAAACAAAAGAATAAATGCATAAGGGGAAATGTATTCATAAATCTCCATTGGCTGCACCATTTTCAATAAGGATGCAGAACAGCTCCATTGAAAGGGACAAGGAACCCAATCAGAATCCCTTTTGTCCCAGTCTCTGTACAATTAGAGAGAATTGTCCCGTGTGTTGTGCAAGGGAACAGGGCAGCAGAACTCACTGATGTTCCGAAACACGAGGCTGCTGCGCTGAAATACAGGCTGGATTAATCAGCCTTCAGAAACATGTTCCTCATTATGCCATGCTGCACCTCCTTTCAATTGCTTAAGTTAGTATTAGGAAGTTTATATTCTTCTATTTTGTTGAAATTGTTTATGGTGATTCTTTATTACATTTCTAAATGCTGAAAATGTGCCTGCAGTTTCATAGCAATTTTCAAGCAAGGTCCCTGCAGTGGCAATGTTAAAACCACAAAAAAAAAAAAAAAAGCAGTACAAATGCTAAGTACAAATTCATTGCTGAATACTTGCGAAGGCTCCATCCACACTTTTAACAGCTCATGAAATGGCAGGTTTACACAGCCTGCAATAACAGTTGTATATAAGAAGGCAGAAAAGTCTCTCTTCAGAAACATTTGGCATTTTTGTTGATCAAAGCAAGGGAGGGATTAGTCATTGAGTTGGAAAGATGCATGGCCTTTAACAATTCACTATCACTCATGATAAAAGTCAAGGATCATCAATCTCTAATTCGTAAGTTGCCATTATTTTATTATTACATCAATGCGAAGCCAGTTTTGCAGCATATTCCCCAAGAATTTCATTAACAGATATTGATATAAAAAAATCTGTAGCTGCAGATTTCTGGTCACAGAAGGCTTTCCGATCCAGGAGCAGACAAAACAAGGATGGTCACCCAAAGCTTCAATTAGCAGTGTAATTAACAGAGAGTTAAACAGGAAAGAAGGGGTGGCATCCTGTGCAGCCTCAGGACAGACTGCCAAAACCACAGGGAGCGAGCCATTTTAAAAGCAAATGGAAAGCTTGGGAATGCTTGTTTTTAGAATGGAGCAGATCAACAGAGCTCATGGAAAAGAACATGTCCTGACCTGAAAACAGGTTGTTCTGTCCTGTTCTAGAAATGAGTGTTTCTTCTCATTTCCAGGATTGTTTGAGGATGTACTAAGTCCTCATTACGCCAGCAAGGGTCCCTTTGGCACAAGAGAACAAGCAAGAGTGCAATGGCAGCGTCCGATATGAGCCAATTAAAGACAGTGATGAAGTTCCGAAAGGCCTCCATCCCAATTGGGAACAAGGTAGCATAATGAGCTCATTACTTCTAGCTTAACAAACCATGGGAATTAACCATTCTAATCACAATCGCACTAATGTTTAAAATTAGCTGACAGCACCTAATGCATCTGAACTCAACATGTTTTCCCCAATATTCCATTTTCATTTTTAGTACGTGCTTCCAATTTGTTCTTAATAAAAAACAAAACAAAACAAAATTAAGTTCTTTGCACAATTTAAGTATGCAGTTTATATTTAACAGCATATTTAGCTCAGCTATGTTAAAAGAACACTAATGAACCAATTTCAATAAGCAACTGCCTGCATTGTGCCCATAATGACGCATTTGCAGTTGTGGATTTGTTTACAAAAGTGGAGTGATACATAGAAGAATATTTTGGGTAAATATAATGCAAAAGCTCATATTTAGAAAGTTAATATAGATTTGGCTTAAAGAGTTGGCATTTTCAAATCAATTGACAGACAAGTTATTTCTGCTCGTGTGTTCTGCTATTTCTACTAATTACTGATATTCAGAACAGGGTAAATATGTGACACACAAGTTTGAAATTAACATGTCTTACAGAAGGTTGGCAAGGTAGGAAAAAGGAGAGCTGCATGTTGACTGCTACAGCAATGCTATGAAACATTTCCTCAGTGCTCAGAATGCTTCCTCTGTACTGAAGCACAAGGGCTCGTGACAGCCCAGTGCTCCTTATGGGACATTAAGGAAGGACTTTTCATGAGACCAGCAACAATACTGATCTCACAAGACTACAGAGTGAGATCTGGTAAGGCCTAGATAAGGTATCATCATACGTAGCTTAGCCTCTGTCAGCCAGGCTAAACCTTGATAGTTTTTAACTGGAAAATAAAGAGGCATATCACTGGCCATAAGTGAAAAACACATCCTGTTTTAATGTAGCAAACTGGAGACAAGCAGGAACCTTGCACGGCCCTGTAAAATAATCCAAATAAGGCCGAAATATTTACTGTCTTCCCCTACCTGGTGCCCCCACATCAACCTCAACCAGTATGGCCATTGGTCAGGATTCATGTAGGTCAAAATTTCTGGAGGCCTACAAGTCACAGAAGACTGCAATTTAGTATGTTTGGAAACTTCCCAAAGAAGTAGCACTGGAATTACCACCACCCGATGGCTCTTTTAAGAGGAAAAGTGCTGAACATTTAAGTTGTTTTACTTAGGAAACAATAATAATTTGTTACTTATTCAGTTTCTTGTGGCATATAATGATCTACCTCTTGCCCTTAAGGAAAAAAATAGGCAATAGTCTTGATACCACCCATCAGTGCAAAAGAAACTTATTTATATTTCCAGGTTTGACCTTAAGGGTGGCACAAGGTAAATGCATTTCCATAAAAAGAACAGTATACTTGAGTATTTCTGGATAGTCACAACTTAAATATATTCTGAAAGTGGTGGTAAATTGATATGCACCTACATGATAAATAGTTGGGTGGATAAATAGAACAGGACTGGTTCAAAATAACAATGATCCTTTCAAACCTATTTTACTCACATAAAAATGAATTGTTTTAGTCTGTTGATTTATCCTTTGCAAAAATCCAAATAGGCTTTGTTTGAAAACTGGCCAAAGCTATCCGGTACCATATTTTGGAGAAAAGAGATCAGAGATCAGACAAACCTATATGTGTTCAATCAGAAGTAAAGCATCATTAAACTCAGTAGGACTTACCTTGAGGTAAACGTGCTAAAAAAAAATCAGTGAAACAAAGTTTCATGAAATTGTTTCTTCTCACAGTATGGGGTCAGAATCATCATTTTTTAACTGCATTGCTCTTTCTCACCAGGTCTTAGTATATCATGGCAAAAGCTGTGTTTGGACTTTTATATACATTGTGAACAATTATCTCTCTTTGGTGCCACTGAACATGAGTTAACTTATTGTGGAGTAGATGAGTCAGAACAGTAACAGATAAGTGTTCACCCCATGTAGCTATTTTCTCGGATCTCCGTGTTGGTAGAGCACAGTTCAGCATACAAGCTTTTCTTGTCATTAGTCTAGCCCAGAACATTCTCAGATATGATTCATTAAATGCAGAATGTTGTGTCAAACCAATCAATTGTGAAGCAGTAATTACTTTCAGCAAAAGGTAACTTATTTCAAAGAGGAGCCATTTTTAACTTTAATCAGTGGCATTCTGTCTTCTGACACAGGTCAAGTAGGGTGTAGGGTTCTCATTCTATCAAAGGATTGTGGCTTTTTGTCTATTAACTATCTAGCTTTTAGCTGATTGATAATTAACCAATTCAAATGAGCATTTATTTAAAGAATACCAAATAAGGGTGATTGTTTCTTTCAGCCAAATGCACAGTGACAAATTATTTAGTGATGATGATAATGATGATTACATTATATTTCTGTACCTGCCATAGCTGCAGCTCTGGTTCACAACAGTTTAAGTCACCCATCTATATTTCAGCCAGGCCTCATTCTGCTTAGCTTCCAAGCTTAGGCAGGATCAGGAACTTCAGGCTATATGGAAGCTTTATTTTTTAAATTGAAAATTCATGTTAACTGGATTACCACCTCACAGTTAAGCAACACAGAAGTCTCACTAAATTCAGTGGAACCTACTAGTGGATATGGAACTCACGCCAGACAGAACCTCTTCAGATTCCTATATGTGTTGAAAAAGTGATTTGCTCTTTGAGCTGGGTACATTTGTGCACACATCTCTCCTTGACCTCTGGGATCATAAGTGTGACCTTCCTTGCAAAGGGGAGAAGGAGGTGTGCTGGGAATTAGGGAGAGGAAGAAATGCTTCCCACCAGGATATAACGTCCTCCTTCTGCATCTGAAGCATTTCACATATAGTAGGTGGCCAAAAGTGGCCATCTATAACATATAGATGTTAAGACTTCCTCCACATCCTCCTGCCCTGCACAGTATGCCCACAGCTTCCAAGATGTGACACTTACAGGCATTGGATTGCATCCTAAATCAGTTATTCTTAAATAACAGACCCAAGGCGATTAATGGGGGAGAGAGAGAGACAGCTCCCAGAACAAACAAGGATAAAACCAAATCAAAAGCTAATCTCCTTTTATAGAGTAATGCATCAGTATCATGAATATGGGAAATAAATGGAAAAGGAAAATGTTCTGACCAACAGCACAGCAATATGAATCAGGTACAAATCTAATAATTTGTTTGAATTTTAATTTGGAAACCTTTAAAAATGGCCCCATGTGACCCATCCATAACAAATGGCACTGTTGGAAGTCTCAGGAAAAGAAACACATCTGACCAGATAGCCACAATGAGACAAAAAGTAGGATTTGCTGCCTTAAATCTTCCCAAGATCTCAGCATACCTCGCAACCATTATTCCCACCATTACTTTATGAGCCTCAAAAGCACCCAACAGCAACAAGGGATGTTAATATTTGTTAATGTGTAATGGTTTCCCATGCCCATGGCATGGTATCCTCAAACAGGGCACCAGATCCATCCAATCATGCAATCAGTCATTATATTTGGACACTGCTTTTCCATAAGCTATGCTCAAAGCAGTTCAAAAACAAACTTGTTTTGGGGGTGGGTTGGGGGACATTCACATACTAAAGACAAATCCAAACTATTTCATAACAAGTATATAATAAAACATCTCTATCAAAATAGTGATCACTATCACTAAACAACAACAAACAACAATTTCATAGCAATTTCTCATGCTCTCCCAGAAATTGTTACAGACTGGCTTCGTGCATGAGCCTATTCCTTTGTGTGGTAGGGTAACTGTGGGAGTTTGCAAGAAGTGAAATAGTTGTATTCTTCAAGGCATGCTTTTTGTTCCTCTGACATTACACATTGCAACAAGATTACAACAGCAAGATTACAACGGCCCGTTGTGCTTGTTTCACAACCTGGAGCTGTGTTAATATCTCTTTCCAAGTTCCTGGATCTTTTCAGTTTTCTCATTTCACTGCCCTCCAGCTGACATTGAGTGCCGTTTCTCTTCCAGAGCATTGCTAATTTGATAAAAGTCTTTTCTTCTCCCTGGTCCTGATTTCTCACCCATGACTGAGGCCATCATATAAGAACACCTTTATTCAAACATGAGCTTGAATTTACCTGGCAAGTAGATTGGGGTGCAGCAAACAAACAGCTGGTGTTGGTCACCAACTTCCCATGCATGTCCAGAGCAGCACCGGACCAAGACGTTTTTCTGCCTGAGGCAAAGAAAGAGATGTTCAGGAGAGGTTGTGTACCACACACGCTTCACCTTCAAAGAGGGTGTGTTGGTTGGGCTGTGGCTCAAGAGGAGCAACTGGGAGACTGCCATCACTACCCCATAGCATCTGCCACCTAAGGCAGCTGCATGACTCCAGGGTTGCAATCAGTCCTGCCCTCGAGCTAGTACATACGTCACTGCATTCCCTCGTATCAGTATGATTATGCAGAGGAATTAAATGCCTAATCAGGGCTTTGCATCACACATATATAAGAAGTATTGAGCAACTGGTATATCGAAGCAATTGTGGCCAAGATTACAACTCTTTGGGTCAGCACATTTTGCATAGGGCTTTTGATAAAACCCAAGATTTATATACATAAGAATACTTTAAAAGAATGGGACATAGTTTATAGTTACATAAATTGCAAGAATATGGAAGTTGATGTGATTTAAAGTGAGGAGTAAAAATAGGTCAGGGAGATAAAAATGATTGAAAAGTTGATGTAAAACCAATGTGATTTACACCCAGAAATTGAAGCAGAAAAGGAAAATAAAAGCAATTCAAAAAACTGATGCAGTTCTAAGTGAGCAATGGAAATGGTGAGCTCAAATAAGATCGATGTAAAACTTGAAGCGATTTAAAGTAAGATTACAGGCTGGAAGCTAAAATCGGTGCATCTGAAAATGTGATTTAAAGGAATGACTGGAAAAAAAGGACCTGGAGTGGAATTAACTGCAAAGTTCATAAGGTTTGAACTATGATATGGAAATTTTAGGAAGATCAAAGACCTTAACCTACAAGTCACTGTAGATACACAGTCAGGGGCTATGGAAAGGAAAGAAGAGATATGGCATATTTCCAGCTCTATCTCTTCAAGGATAGTGTTGAGTTATGTATTGATAAGATAAATAGATAAATAACTAAAGGTGGATGAGGTGCGTCACCAAAATGATGACAAAAGAGGATGCTGATTTCTATACAATGTGCTAATTGATAGGCATAGGTGAAATTTTAAAGACAAACATTATATAGTTCAAAGAGTAATACAGCACACGTAACCATACTGGAGAAGACCATGACTTGTGATCTTGTGACCTCCTGCCCAGCCTGCTGCCCAAGTTCTAACTATCTTTAGATTGGACATGGAGTAGATAACCTGCTCCAAGGATGCCTTCAAACAGAGAGCTGTCCTCTGTAAATTAGGACACACAGCTGTCTTCTTCAGCCATTAAAGCGACTGGGTGATGTTAGGCAATTCACTTTTCTTCAGCTTAACCGACCCCATGCAGTTGTGAAAATAACTGGCTGTGGAATGAGAATACCTTATACTGCCCTGAATTTCTTGGAGTAGGGTTGAATTAAAATGCAATTGCTATAAATTAAAATATTGGATTTGTAGACTACTTGGCAAAACCAGCAGTGCTGTGGAAACTATGGTCATGCATGTTAGTAAACACAGCTTCTATTTCTTGTCTTTCAAGTGCAAATCTCCCTCCCTCGATCGGAAGATTTTTTTTAAAGCTGTGACGGAGCCGTCCTGATTCTGATGTACATTCAAAATTGATTGTTTTTACAATGTTTGATAACTATGGACTATTTCGGACACATCTACAGACAACAGAGAGGCCTCTGCAATTAGAAGAATTGCAGAACAGAGGCCTCAAGAACAGAGGCCTCTGCAATTAGGTCATTGGGAATTTGCAGTTAATTGCAGAGTTCACTTTTTTTTTGCAAACTGAGAAGGTCTGTGTGTCTCTCTGACATATACTTAATGAGTTGAAATTTACATTCCATCTGCCTTTTGGACTCTGCACTCGTTTTATTTTGATGTAATTGGAAAGGTGGCCAAGTTATCAATAGCCTCTGAAATTTGTGTGAGCTTGAGTTAAAATGCATAAGTGGTGCAGGTGAGAAATTCAATTAGCATTCAGTGGGCTTCCTCACAGATCTGTTGTCATTGGTGAAGCATTTAAATATCTTTGCTAGTCAATGAGGTGGCCCCAGTGCACAAGCTGCACTGTTCAGTTTCACTAGAGATTGGTAAATTTGCCTCCAAAGCTCACAACAGATTAACTTGTTTACTGCCATACTATTAGGACTGCTCAGAGAAAGAGACATGCATTCTTCCACACAAGACTAACCACACTTTTGGTCTCATCATAGGGTTGAGATATGAGCTCAAAGAAAAGAGTTTTGCCTTTACCACTTTTCCAGTACATAACTTCTAGGTGGAGCTGTGCTATATAGAATACCTGAAAAGCATATGAAGAAATAGCACCATTTTCCCCAGTCTAAAATAATACTTTTCCCATTATATACACCCTGGGAAAATGGTCTGAGAAAACATAAATGAAACTGGATGGTCAAACTGTCAGGTGAAGTGTGAAAAGAACAATGGCAGTGACATAGGAAAAGTCTATCCCTCACTAATAAAATCAAAGAATAAATTAATATTGGCTATTTAACTTTGAAAAGTGTATAAGCATGATAGAATTTAAAATTAAATTACCCTCACTTCCTTCTATAGCAGAATCTTGTATTTTAGCTCAGTGGTTTGAGAAAGAAATAAAGCCATTTTTAAAAAGATACAAAATCTCATTTATGTTAACATAAAACTTGTAAGGTGAAACTTTATACGTATTTAGCAGCAGCAGTGGTGGCAGCAGCAGCAACATATCCTGCAGTTCCCTGCACAATGCTGAGAATTCTGGGCCTTCTTTGTGTCTAAACATTACTAAGATTGCACCCTTCAAGTAATTTCTTATTTCTGCCTTTCTTGCTACTTAGCTAAGCATCATTCTAATTAGTTCTAATTTCAAGTCCAGACAAAAAGAATTGAAAGGTAAGTTTGCATTCTGGTGTTTATTTTAATTGGAGGTGAACTGTACAGATGCAAAATTACCTTCCAGGAGAAGAATTTGTCTTGGATTTATGTCTGCTAGTCAACCTTTCACAAGTTCATGTTTATAACACTTTCTGCCTACCTTTCTTTCCTCCCACTCTAAATGCAGAATTCCATACTATGTAACACTACCAAAGTTTTCCTCCTCCCCCACATTATGTAATGCAATTTCCTATCAGCACACCTACCTCATATTCTTCCCACTGCCACCTCTTCCTTCCACTACCATTTTACTTCTCCACCCCTCTCTTCCTCTGTGGACATGCACATTGTCCCGGTATTGGAAATAGAATAAAAACAAAGATAAGGGTGATGAAGATGATGGTGATTATGATGTCGGCGGCGGCGGCGGTGATGGCAGGACAATGTGTCTGGTATATATTCTCTCTCCTGCTCTCTAATGTGAGAAGTCACCAGGAGATTTTGGACATGGTGTCACCAGTATGCTGACGACACCCACTTCTCTTTCTCTATTCTGAATTTGTGCTGGATGCAGTTATGGCTCATATGAGGACCAATAAGCTGAACCTGAATCCTGGCAAGACAGACACCCGATAAATTGGCAGTTTGCAGGTCCAGGAATTGAACCATTGTCCTCTTCTGGATGGTATTACACTTCCCCTGAAGGAGCAGGTACATATTCTGAGAACGTTGATGGATCCATTTCATTCGCTGGAAGTCCAGGTGATACAGGAATCCCCATTGCCAATTCCTATTTGTGTGCCAACTTTGCTCATTCCTGAATAGGACAGCATATTTCTAGAGATCCATGCGCTAGTAATCTCATGATTAGATTACTACAAGGTGCTCTCTGTGAAGCTTTGCTTGATCCAGAAGCTGCAGATGAGGAACAATGCAACAGCAAGGGCACTTACTGTTTACTTACCCCTCTGTCCTGTAAGATCGGTGGTAGAAGGCAGCGACAGCCTTGACAGTCAGTCCAAACTGAATGAATGGCTACCCTCCTTGGCAGTGATGCTCAGCCTCTGGAAATCCCTCTCTGTGCAGCTCAAGAGGCAGAACCCGTGGCATGTTTCAAGCACATCCCGAAACCACAGGTAATTAATGCAAACCCACAGCTCTGTCTTACTGCTCCTTATATTGCTCTGCACTTTTACTGTAATTGGAATTGTTTTTAATGTTGTGTTTGAAATGTAATTTTAATATTACTAAGTGAACTGCTTAGGAATTTTCTAAGAAGTGACATAAAAGTATTTCAAATGAATGAATGAATGACAGTTCTGCTGCTGTCCTTTTAAGGAAGGATGCTGTACTTCTTTGAGCCTGAAAGTCAAAGACCATTTCAGAGGCAAGACGTTTTAGCTTAAAGCCCTTCCTGACAGTAAGCTTTTCAGCTTTTTAAATGGGGTCAGGATGGAGTCAAAAGTCATGAAAACATTGCCTTACTTGGTGGTCAGGGGAACCATTGGTGGTCAGGGGAAATGCATGGCCCTCGGGAAGGGGATGCCGCCATTTGGAGAAAACCAAATGCTTGGATTAGGAGGCCCAAAAGGTGAGATTTGGGCCTGTTATGAGGCCTGCAATCATCTCAGGGGACAAATATTATTTTCTGGTCCAGTTTTCAGGAGAGGTGATATGAAAATCCAGCTTTTATTGGACTCCATATAACCAATTAGTTGAGGCAAAGAAAAACAGAATGTGTTAGACACATGACATAATAAAACAGTCTATTAAGACAAGTACAAGATACAGACTCACTGAAAGGACAGAGAATGCAGATAATTACATTTAAAAGGATGATGGCTTAATGAACAAAGAGATTAGAATGAAAGGAGAGAAGAATGAGAATTGGAGACACATAACCAATACAAACAGCAATATAAAAATTAGCTGGAAGCTGTAAGGGGGAAATTGCCTTTTAAACAGAAAAGTGAAAAGTGCAAAACTGAGCAGAGATGAGTGAAGGCTGTGAATTCTAAGTGCTTTTTAAAGGCTTTCCTTGCTTCCTCATTATTGTTTCATCATTGGCTTATCTATCTTTCCTTCCCAATATTTTGTTGCTATCAGACAAATTGGTGCTTTCTCACAGACAGCCTCAGCCTTCACTTATGACCATTTTAAATGAGCACTCCAGCTGGCAGAAAAGCCGGCGTTCCACAAGCCTACTAATCACAGCTTGCAGATGACAATGGTTGTACACGGCTCCAAGATGATGTGCTAAGAAAGGACATTGCGGGAAAGAGGGAAACGCCAGCCCCAAATGTACAGTGTGAAGGAGAAAGTTAAATGAAATGTTGAAGATGGAGGACACAGATATTACCCGCAAGCCAGTTTTCATAAAAGACAAATGTGTGGCTGATGGTGTGGGTTGGCTGAACATTCAAACACCATGACAAGTAGGTCCACTGTGCATATTACAGAACTAATTGACAAAGCAGATTGTTATATATGCAGATTTTTCTGCTCTTGTCCCTGAATGCATGGTGATATAAAGAGACCACAAGCCATTGGCCTGCTTCTGCATTACTTTGTAATTTGCATTAGATTAAGTAGAGTTTAGCGTTGATTTGACTACATACGGAAATAAGAAAAGTCTTGCTGAATAAGACCAAAGGCCTCTCTGGACTAGCAATTTGTCCACACAGTGATCAACTTGCTGTTTATGGGAAGCCCACAAGTAGGACGAGAACACTTGTCCATGTACAAATATTTCCCACCATCTTGTTGGAATCATAGCGCTTTGCATTTCATTACTTGATTCTTTGCTAGATGTGAAGAGCTTGAACAAATGAGAGAGTGAACAGGGGTTTTTAATTCTTCTTCTGGACCATCACAACTTGGTCCCTAGCTCTGAAGCTGTCAACAAAAGAACCCAAAACAGCAGCTTTTTCATTTCAGCCCTAATCTATATGATCTATAAAATGGTTTTTCAAAACTAGTTTCCATAATGTATAAAGGGTTTCATTTAGGTGGAAAACTTTGTCATTTGCTCTTCCTCATAACCTTAACAACAGTGAGCTTTCTCCATTTCAACTGGCAGAGCTGTTCCAAATATTCTGTAACTTTAGAAACTTCCCATTCCCCAGCCAACTCTTTGGAAAGAAGACTTGTTTGTAATGTGGTAATAGTCCCACAATATTGTTTCATTGACATGGATTTTGTCTGAGATTGTGAGGGCAATAGACTACTAGCTTCTGTTCCAGGGGGTAGGATATATTATTGGAAATTCTTGGATCAGTGAAATATTAGTTTCTGTTCCAAGGGATAATACAATAAAGACAAGCAAACATTTCATTAAGGTAGAAGATGAATAGTAATGCCTTGAACAGCTGAAAGGTTCGGCAGATTATATGTTGGATTTATATAGGACATGGAACAAAGCTTGAATTATTTTATGTGACAGTTAACTGTAATTAATAATTGCTTTAAAATTAAAGTAATTAATTAATGTAAAATGAATGTATGAATGATTCGATATCAAAGAAAGCTGGAGCGAGGCCTTAATGAAATGCTGGTTAGTTTTTAAATATATCTTTTGTTTTCTTCAATCCACACTGAAGTTGCAGACCATTCACAAAACATAATAGTGTCCACCTATAGCATGGTGTCTTTGATCATCTTGCACTTTATGATGCTACAGAATTTCATGAACTGCCATCTTACCAGAGGGAGGGAATAATTACATTACAGCAAATGATTGGATAATAACAGTGCCATAGCAGTGTGCTATTATATATCTGTCTGTCTGTCTTGATTTAGAAGCAAGAGGGTGACCTCCCAATGTAGCTAATTTAATCTGGAACAATAACTTTGCAAATTGACTTGCCAGACGCTAATATTAGATGAAATCTTTCTTCTATTGAATCTGACTGTCATTAGTGAATCCCAGTGAGAGCTGTAATCTACCATTGCGAGGGAAAAAACTCCAACTAATGTTGTCTAGTTTCATAAAATATCTATTTTATTAAGGAATTTGGGATGCAGATTCTGATGGATTAGCTACATTTGCTAGACAGCTGGATCCTGATGCAAATTCCAGCTGCCTTTCACATTATATTTTGGTCATGCTAAAGAAATGCTGTTTTAGCAACTGCAGCAAGAAGGTGACAGTGGACGATGAAGCGTATCCTATATATGAATTCAGGTCAAAAGTGAAGTGAATTGTGTATTAATATTTTGATGTCTATGGGTCAAATAATAAATCTTCAAGCAGTGGATGGCTGAAAACTCTTGGCAATTCCCACAGAATTCTTATCAAGGTGGAACCATTTTGAACATCACAGATATTCCTAACTTTCCCAAAACTGTTCAGGATAAATTGGAAAAGAAACTGCCTCCACCTTCTTTGGTTTCAAATGAAATCAATTCTAGGAGAATCACCAGACAGAATCAATGCTTTGCCACAAGTCAGCCACAGTTCCATCTATCCCATTTGTGCTATTTCAACTGCTGGGGCTTTTTCAGGTTCTCATATAAGGATTTTCCTATGCTATCTCATGTCCATGGAGTGAATGCTTCAACACAAGCACATTTTCCTGGGAGTAAGTCTGTTGGACTTATGGACTGGGTTCAGACAACATGAAATCCACATTCAAGGGTTCAATAAAGGTTGAGTGTGGGCTGCTGTTGAATTGCCAGCTATTGTGTTGTCTGAACCCAGCTGAGATATCAAATCTTGGTAAACAACCCACAGTTCACAACCCAAAAACAAACCATAGGCTCTCTTGTGACCTACAACCAATACTTTGAGTGTGGATTCCTGTGAGATTCGCTTCTGACTAGATACGCATAGCAGTGCACCGTGTATCTGGAACTTCCAGCGTACAGAGCATATTAACGAACACTCAGTTTTAAACTAAACACAATTATGTGCATGGAAGTGTCTCTTCATATATAACCTTCTATACCTGGGGACCTAGCAGATGCTTTTCTAGATCACAGCTCTTGCCATTAGAACACAACCAAACAGAAGCCAATGATGAGAATCAGGCCTGCATTCACCTGCATTGTGCTGGTCACAGTTCAAATATGCTCCCTCCCACTATGATTGGTTCCCCAGTAAAATAACATATGAAGTAGCAAGTCCCACTTTGTCAGCTCAAATATGTTTCCATTTGATAACTAAGCACAGCTGGTCATGTGAGTTGACCCTTAATCTAGGTAGGACATTTTTCCCTTGTTTTTTTCAAGTTTCTAAGTGAATATTACATGGCCATTCATCAAAGACGTTGCTAACCGACCAGACAAAATGAATAACTATACAATCAACTGCACGTTCATGACTAAATGAACCATACCTAAACACACCTTTTAATGACTGCATGGTCAGATTAGATTATGGTCCATTAACATGCAACAGGAAAAGAGTCAGGGCAAGTGAGAAACACTAAACTGAAAATCTAGTGGTCCAAAAATGGTGAGGTTGCAATCCATTCATTGCAAAACAAAAGACAGAGGCTAACTTATTATCTTTAACAACATTGTGTTGTCATTTGTTGAAAGGGTTTGGACAGAAAACAAATCAAGTACAGGCCAGATATGAAGTCTAAGATTTGTCTAGGCAGTGACAGACTCCTTTTATCATACACAGGTAAAATATTATATAAAGCTGTCTTTTATTAACTGAATTCCTTTCAGTGTCACTGTTCCATCTGACTGTGTAAATGCTTTATCTCTGAAAGCTTTGACCCACCCACCAAGTCCTGGTCTGTCAATGCCAGCTTCTTTGATCTTACCAATGCTGTCAGTTTCTCTGTATCAAGGAGAGTGACCTCATCTCCTTCCAGCTGTTTCTGGTACCTACTGAAAACTGCAAGTACATCAGGCAAAAGGATAAGAGCTTATCTCCATCAAAGAGTACAGCACAAAACCCATTTGCTATATTCTCCTCACACTTCTTCATGAAGAAGGAAGGGAATGTCAAGATACTTGGAATGAATGCAGTAGTGTGAAGGAAACCTCTACTCACCTGATCTCAAAAGGTTGGAAAGTACAAAACAACAGAAGTTGTTGGGTTCTACAGTGTCCTGGAGTTCTCTGGATCTGAGCTCTGCTGTGTGGAAATATGTGTTCAGCCCTGAATGGGGCCGGATGATATGCCCAGCTTTACCATTTGTAGTGCTCCATCCAAGACTGGACCCATGAACTCCACAGCAGCAAAAGAAAAGAAGATTCTTGGTCATTGTCCCTCATTTCGGATTAAAGAGAGATTATAATCCAGGCTTCTTGTCAATGTTGAGATGTTCTTTTGTTTACTAAGGGCTGTGTTTGTGCCATGGCTACAGGATTCCCTAGCACCTAAAAGTACCACTTTCATCCACAGAGTGTGTGATGATTGTTAGCTTTACATCAGTTTTGCCAGTTCCAGTTAGTCATAGAGCCATTACACCTAAGGGATAGAGCCAATTATCTTCAGTAATATTATGGTGAGAAACTGTCCCTTTCTACAATGCACTATGTAGATATTCTCTGTAGGCAATTGGAGTCAAATACTGAAAGCTTTTCTTAGTTCTTTGTATCACATATGCACTGTTAAAGAAAGAAAAATGTTAACTTACTTACAACTGCTCTCGAAGGAAAAGATTGCATATTTAGAATCATTCTCCATAAGTGTGCAGAAGGAGGGGATAAACTTTGCCTCCTAGTTTTGTCATTGGCCTTGGATATTACTTTTCCAATAAAGGAAAATGTTGTGGTCTACACAATTTTCAAGATGACAGTACTAAAACTTTTACTATGATAAGATTGTTCCAGATGCTTCTGAATTGTCACATTCCTATTAAATACTCTTTTGTTCTTTTGCAATGGGGATTCTCTTGAAAACAATTTTACTGTGTTGGGAAACTTGAAATATGTTCTATATGTAACATTGTGTCAGCCATTTAGCTAAAAACAGTGAAAGATGTTGTCCTTTGTACTGTCCTTGATGACATAAGCCCTCCACCATAAAAGGTTGCCTTAAACATACTGTTTTTAGCATCTCCGATCGCACTGTAGCTTTCCCTAATTTTTTCCTGACTGTTGGCAATTATGGGCATTTACTTATTTACTTGTTCTACACTAATAGCCAAAGCACTCCGGGCAGTGAACAACTTAATTTATGCAATAAAATAGAACAGTGAATCATAACATTACATTAATATTTTTAAAATATACATCGTAACAAAACAACTAAAACTAATCCATAGCAGTCACAAGGCCTGATTTCAAAAGGAAAAATTAGCTGGCAATACAGCATCAGCTAATGTGCTATTTAGGCTTAACCTGGTGCTAACAAGATAGTAAAGTTGGTGCCAGGTAGGTCTCAGTGGGGAGATCATTCCATAATTTGGGTCTACCACAAAGAAACCTTCTTTCTTGTTGCCACCAACTATGCCTCCCTTGTGTGTGGTGTTCAAAAGAAGGCCTTGCATGTAAAAAGGAGTATCTGGGAGAGGTGTTCCATCAGGTAGCGTGGTCCCAAGCCAGGTAGGGCTCTATAAGTAAGACTATTATACTGGTATCAATGAACACAAGAGGTTCAGCTGCAAGTGCAAATGGGAGCTTAGCTATGGATGATGTCAGCAGGTGGTGCATGAGGTATGTTATTACTTGTGGTGGTGGTGATCCTACATGGTTAGACAATGCAAGGCACCATGGTATAGAGCTTGTATAGAGCTTGGTCTATATAATGATGCATGATGCAGTGACCTCCTTTTTCATTCCAGTACAACATTTTTACCAAAACTTATGTTTAAGTAGGAAGAATATACAAGGGATTAAGAACTGACTGACTTGGTCCCTTTACAGCTGTAGACTTCTTGTTTGTCCTAACTCTTTCCAAAGGCAAAATGAACTCCAGCAAGTCACTTGTACTCTAACCACTGGGTCCTCCCTCTACAGCTTTCCTCAGCCAACCTTGAAATGACTTCTGAGCCCTTCAGCAAAATGCCACCTGGGTAATGTCATTTCCTGCAGCAGAAAGCTCAATTCATGACATGCCAAGTCTGCCTCAAAGGGTTTGTGCAGGCTTCCTCCAATCCTACTCTTCTATCTTCCCTCAATTAGAAACTCAGCAAGAGTACGGGGCATACATTTTTATTTTGTCACAATGAAATCCACAGGGTCCTTAGGGGACTTGTTGCTCCTGTTTCTCAGTATCTGAGGACCTGTAGAATCCTTGAAAAACACTCACATTCATATGATTGGACTTCCAGAAAGTTCAATTCAGCAAAGCCTCTTCAGGAGCCAACCTCTCTCTAAAGGACTCCCAAACAAAAATCACTTCAGCTCAGCCCCCCCGCAAAGTGCCTGCAGGGCCTTGATGTCTCAGCAGAAGAGAACAATACATCTATATACTATTAAGTGCCTGGCTGCTAAAAGTTTCTCCAGGAATCCTTTGGACTTATTCCAAAATGTTTTACCACATCGCACAACAATTAGATCTCTTTGTGTTAAAGTCTGATCTGAACTTTCTGTTGCAGTTGTTCCCAAACCTTTAAAACAGATTTGGTAGTTATGGGTACCTATGCAGCAATGCAGTTTTTGAGTGGCCATTTCATAAAAAGCCTATATTCCATTACAGTTTTAAAACCTGTTCATTCCTGCATACCACACAGAGCCTTCAAGATATTTTTCAGAACAACACCATCTTGAGAAAAGATAAATTGTACCTTCCACCATTCTAAGCAGAGAAGGCAGCCCTTCTATTACACTTTTTACGGCAAGGTAATTTCAGTCTTCAGATACAGTTTAAGGAGGGAAAATAATTTCACTCAGTCTTTGCAAGACATCTTCACTGTCCCTTCTCTTATTTTCCTATCCCTCTTTCCTTCTCTTCCTCCTTTCCCCCCTGTTTTTCTCTTTTTCCTGATTTCTTTTATCATACTGATTTCCTCTTTCCTTTTTCATGTTTTATTTTTTCCCATTAGAATAATTTCGGGGGCTGCTCCCTTTAGGACAGGGGGATATAATGACAATGACAGGAGACGCCTCTGCTGCTGAAAAAACTTCTTGGCATAAACACTGAAATAAAATGGGTTTAATAGATCTCTTCAGTGGACCTGCAGTCCAGAAAACAAAGGAATAAGCATTGTTCATCATCCCCACCTAAGTCTCCCCGCTTTTTATTTGCATGCAGGTCTCTGTATATTAAAAGAATGTGATCTGCGCAAATAGTTGCTTATGGGAGGTCTCCTAGTTCCACAGTGTAACCTCAGGAAGCATAATTGGAGAAAACATATCAGTTTCCATCAACAAGTCTTGGGAAATAATTGCTTCCAGACCTGTGACCTCTGTTAGTAGGATTCCCCCCATGTTCCACTGCCAGTGTGCATGCGTTGTGCACAGGTATTTATTTTCACATTCAGTGATTGCAAGTCCATAGTTGCTGACTATTAGCAAGTGATGAGGCCAAGAGACCATAAAGCTGAGCTGACACAGAGAGCTTTGAGCATGTTATGCAAGCAAATGGATCCATACTTCCTCTCTTATGCCCTTTTCCCAATTCATGACCATCCAGTTGCCTTGCAGCAGGGTCAGCTCCTGGTTTTCAAGGAGCAAAGGGAAGATGATGTCCCTGCCTGTCTCACTCAGTGTGTCTCCTTTCTCATTGCCGTGTCACCTGCTGCTATTGCTCCTCATCCTCTTTCTCATCAGGGCTAAAATTTGCCTCCACAGCAGGCAGAGCACCAGTGAGCGAGTGGGCAGTGGCCTTTGCTGCTCTTCCTTCTCATCACAACCATTGAGGGTGACAAGGGAATGGGCAGGTTGCACTGGTGAAGATTAAAGCTGGGACGAACCCACTCAGAACCTCTCCGTCCAGTATCTACAGACTTTCTCTCATGCCTGGTTCAGTACTGCAAAGCAAACCTAGCCAAGAAGAAGCCTGAAAATGTTCACGAACTCCCAGTTGTGCAACCAGGAATCAGCCCCAGGCAGTGATGGCATGCAGGGAAAAGGAGCATGGCAAACAGACAAGCCAGTGGCCATTCCAGAGGCCAACCTCCTTCCTCACCACAGCTGAGGCTGTAGAACTGCACAGCTCATGGGGTTCGATTCCTGGTGAACTCCCACAAATCCTGGCCAGAAACTCAGACTAGGAGATGCTGCAAAGTGAACTGAAGTCCAGGAACCTGAAACGTGAGCATCTGGCAGATCTTCTGCTCAAACCTGATGCCCCTGGTGAAGATGGAGAGCAATTCCAGGTGGCTCTTATCCTGGGCCCTTCTAGGTCCTTGGCAGGTGCCCAACCAAGCCTTCCCTTGGTGCCAGCCGTGCATGGCATGATCTGGCAGTGATGATAGTACTGATGATAGCACTGGCCAAGACAATGCCACCACAGATCCTGACATCACGCAGATGCAGGAATGCAAAATAGAAATCTCCTAAAGAGCGTTTGTTTCTGCTAAAAATGTTTCTCCTCTGTGAGCTTTGGACATGCAATGCATTACAATAGAGTAACTGTGACTTATGAGGTAGATAAATCAATTTTAAATGTGGACAATTCAGGGTATGCTCAGGAATATCCAATATCCAGTCCAATGCAATACAATAAATAAAAAATCACTATTGATATTTTTCAGTTTAGCCAGGCATTTCTAATTTAATAATTCAAACAATTAGAGAGCATAGAAGGTTGAATCTAGGATCTGCCTTCTGTGACAGGAAGGGACACAAGAAAGAGTCAGTTTGGGGCATTTTTCACCCCACCAACTCAAACAGTTCAGTAAATTCTCCTGATTGTCTGAGTAGTATGCTGAGGGGACTGTATAAGCTGCCTTGGGAAGGAGGAGCAAGGTAGATCTCTTCCACCATTAAACTTGGTCCAGCATAAATCCAGAACCAGAGCACTATTCCCAATGGCTCAGCCTGGCCTACTTAACATGTCCCTTATTTTTGTTAGTATCATGAAAGCTAGATGGGCATTACTGCCCTTAACAACATGGAGGAGAAAGACTGCTGAGAGAGAATAGCCTAAGAATTGTGAGGAATTCATAGATCACACTATCAACTGTCAATCTTAACATATGCTCTGGTTAATATTGAACACAGTCCCCATACACCTTCATCCTTATATACATTTTGCTTCATGTATATAATCTAGTCAAGCTGGAGAAAGTCGATATAAACTGAAGAACCATGTCTAGGCTTTTCCGATTCCTTCCTCTGTTATCAGAAGTCTTTTATCAGTATTTTCCTGTTAAAACCCCAACTCAGAAGTATCTAATTATAGAGCTGTGAGCCATATCTTTGTTCTTTTTTGTTTTTAAACCCCACTGAGAATCTAATTAAAGACAGAATGGTACAACTACTTGGATACCTATAATCCCAATGAATACAACAGAGAAAAAGAGAAGAATGTTTCAGACCAATCACGCTAAATCTGTCTGCTGCGTTACACAGGGCAGGATTCTCTTAGCCCTGACAGACAATGGGCCAAGATTTTTAAGGATCATTTATTTATTTGGCATTCTATTTCATCCCTTTTCACAGGGTGATGCAGGTCACTGTGCTTTTAGCCAAATATATAAATATGGGATCAAAAGCTAGAAAATAAGTTCCAATAACTAAGGCACTCAAGGCCAAGCTACATGTTACATTTACTATGTAGTGTGCAACTTTTTTTTCTTATTCAGAAGTAAGCATGAGGAGGCAAAGTGAATTAGGGGCATGATATGCAGTTCGGAGTGTCAAGCCTTTGCCTCCCACTTTGATCATGATCTGGATAGATGCACCCAAATCAGTGGTGCGGCTAGATAATTTAAGACCTTGGTTGTAACGGGCTTATGGGAGTCCCCATAGATGGTGTGTATTGCTGGTTGTGAAGCAAACAGCTAGCATTTCTTGGCCCACTCAGCCCACAACAGCCCCAACTCTATGCTTTGTGATTGCTTCTAAGTTCCAGATTTGTTAGGAAATAGTTAAAAAACAGGTTGCCAGTGCTGATTCTCAACAGAACAAAAATGCCCTGCATTTTGCATTAGAAACTGACCTAGTGCCTTCATGACTACAAGAATAAAGTGAAGGTTTTTTCTGCTGCTCCACTGCCTTCATCACCAGCTTCTCTCTGGGTGCTCATTTTGCTTTCTCTTGCGCTATGGGACCCTCTTTCAGGGCCAGCTGCATTACTGCTTCATGCATACAATTTGCATAAGAAAAAAGCCTCGCAGATTTCACAGAATGTCAGGAAGGGCCAGGAACACCACTGAGTCAGGATGCTGGCTAGCGCAGGATGTCAGTTACACCATCCTGATCAGATAATTGTCCAATGCATCTAGTATGGAAGAGCACACAACCTCTCTTGGCAGCTAGTTCCTCTCTTGTACTGCCATCACAGTTAGGAAATCCTTCCTTGTGTTTAGCCTGCGCCTGATGTACTGTAGCTTAAGTTCATTGTTCCGTGTCCTACAACCTGGGATAATTGAGAAAAGGTCTTTTCCTCCTTTGTGACAGCCTTTGAGGTACGTGTAGAGTGCTATCCTGGTTGTCTTTTCTCAAGGCAGAACTGGCCCAGTTCTTTCATTCTCTCATTGTAAGAGTTATTTTCCAGGTCCTGTATCATATTTGCCCTTCTCTGAACCTTTCTAGATTATCAGCATCCTTTTTTAATTCAAGTGAATGGCGGCTTCTGCACCCCCTGTGGAAATTGCAACCGCATCGATGGACCAAAGCCTGCTCTGACCAATGCTAGAAGTAAGATCCAGATCCATTTCCCCAAGTTTACTCCCAAGAAAGAAAAAGAACAAATATGGCTGTACACTCCATATTAGACAGTATCTAACAGGGACCATTAGGCTGGATTTGGCATTAGAACAGAACAAGATCATTTATGTAAGCTCCACAGGAGTGTTTTTGCCCCTTTCACTCATTCCTGGTTGTTGCTAGAAGTACTATATTCCCGTTGTGCCAGTGGAAAAGCATTGCAGAACAGAATTGGTTTGGGTGGAGCGAAATTGAGGGAGCACAGCACCCCAGTGGATACTGTTCATGGGGTTATGGCGCCTATTACTGCCCTGCCAAAGACAGAATACACCAAACCTTATTTTTGCTTTTGACTCAACAGTGCACAAATGATTTGCTGTGCAAAAATGGTGTGCACTGCTCCATCAACCTGCCACATGACCCTTTGAATGGTGTCTCTTAAAGACTATCATCTTGCCCCTTAACACATATTATAACGTAATTGTTAAAGTGCATCCTCATGGGGTGGGGGTAGAAGATGACTGCATAGTAGAGGAGATAGGAAATTTTCCTTCTGTGAGCTTCTTTAAGTTAATTGATCATTGGATCCAAGCTCCTGTTGTTGTTTTCACATTTCAATCTTGAATGTATCAAAGAACAGCCCTTTGAACCTTGCTGTGAATCTTGCTTTCCACTGAAATGTAATTGCTCTTTAAATACCAACCTCTGAATTGGTTTCCATGAGTAGCAGTTGGAGAAATGTGAGCTAATAAGGACACAGTTCTTAAATCATCATCCTAGAAAACACCCACAAAATGAAAAATACTGTTAGATTTGCTGATTTGGCTTTGCATTTTAAAGGCATATGTCATGATTCTATTGAAGGCAGGCTAAAGGAAGCATATCAATCTTCCTTTTCATTTTAAAAGGTAGAAGGCATTTATGTCAATAAACATGACCAGTTTGCATTGATGGCACATTTCACTTCTCTCTGGCATGTAAACATGATGAAGTCTTCTCCATTAATTTCCATATAGGTCAGTGACCTATATAAGCACTGTGTACTGTAAGCGCTTTTACACTCTATAATATGCATTGCATATTAGAAATATTATCTCTGCACAGCAAACTATCACTTAATGAATAGTTGACTAAAGGAAAAGCATCCTGAAAATGAATAAAGATTTCAGAAGGCAATTAAGTTGAGCACGATGTTTGTATTTCCCTCCATCCCATGATATTTGCATTACAAAGAGTTTCATAGGACAGGAAAACTGCTATAAAGACAGATATGTGATTACTGTGGAACTCGAAAGACTTTGCTACTGAAGTTTTTTCAACTGTTCCTACCATGCTGATGAATAATTTGTTTGGAATGGAAGCAGGATGCTTCAACACTTGTGACAAATAAACATTTATAAATATATTATCCATCTATGCAAAACAGGATAAGAAAGGGAAGATATATGGGTGATTTGTGCTTTGCACAAAAGAGTATCCTTGCTCAAATAATATCTCAAAACTCATGTTGACATGCATACTTTTCACATGGACTAATCTTTTGTCAAAATGTTCAGTCTTATGAGTTGAGAACAAAGAGTACAGAATACAGGCTTAGAATAGAAATCCAGGGAGGCATGCAAGGAGCAAGAAGGAGGAAAATGTTCTGGTTAGAGCAGTGGCAAGATGAATGATGCAGTTTCACTAGCTGAGCTGCTCCTGAAACAATGATAGTATCAGTAAACCATAGATGAAGAAAAAAAATACTGTTTCCTTTTGCTGGCTTTTGGCCTATCCAAGCAGAGGCCTTCTGGGAGCATTTTCATGAGCAGACATCTGCCACCCAAGGTCTCTTCAGGTTTGGATGACAAGCCCCAGAATTCCTGGCATGGGTCATACTTGTGGTGGCTGATGGGAGTTGACATGTAAAACAACTGGAAGACTCTATAGAAGATTCTGACTGGCGGACAAGCTACCGTATTTTTCTGTGTATAAGACAATACATTTTCTTAAAAATATTTACCTAAAAATGGAGGGGTGTCTTATACATGGGGGGTCTAGAGGAGAACCGCGGGTGTGCTGGTGGGGAGGAATGGCATAATTGCAGGCGTGCTCGGGGGGGAGGCGGGTGTGGGTGCGATCAGGGGAGGAGGTGGGCGTGGGCTCAGGTGCAGATGCGATTGTGGGGGAGGTGGGCATGGGCATGATCGGGGGAGATGGGAGCAGGTGCGCGCATGCAGCAGCTCGCTCACTCGCTCAGAGTTCGGTAAGAAAAGTGGAGGGTGTCCTCTACATGGGAGCATCTTATAGTCAGAAAAATATGGTATATGTATTTGGCTAGCTTTCATTTAGCCTTCATAGTATTACATTATATTTACTGCCTCTCTATACCAACCAGTAAAGCAAAGTTTACTGAGAATCTCACAAAATGAATAATGTTCATATTCTGTTTCATAGATGCACATTCATGAGTGCTTGATTATCTAGTTTTCTGGATCATGTGGAGATCTACCACTGGAAAACATGTGTTTCTTCTTTACACAACTCTATGGGATCAACAACGGTGGATGGGGGACTAGTATGCTCCCCTCCTTGCATGAAATAACTCAGGTTTCATCAACTTATACTTCTTCCTGGTGGTGGTGGTGGTGGTGGTGGTGGTGTTCATGCTGTTGATTTGTCTCCAACTTCTTGTGGCCTGTGAATGAAAGCCCTCCAGAATGTCCTGTCCATGACAGCCCTGCTCAGGGATGTTCAAGGTATCCATTTGGGAGGTGATTACCTGAGCCTAGCTCCCCAGACTCCAGTCTGCTATGCAGTAGCCCTGGACCCAAGTTCCTGGCGAGCACACACAGCTACCACCACTGAGTGCACCAGGTGGGAAAGGAGGGCAATCACTGGGATCACCAGGAATGGTGCCCACACATCTGCTAGCAGTGCCCCTCTGCAGCGTCTTGCAGCTGGTCTTTGAGTGGCTGCCTCTGATTTGGAAAGTTGCCAGTTATGCTACTGAGGCTCCACAAGTGTTTACAGACTTCATCTCTACTCAGGTCATTTTGTTGGACCAAACCAAGCATGAGAGGAAGAGGGCAGGTGCTAGAAGGATGGAATCCAAAAGGATCATCCCAACCCTACCTGGTGCTTTATGTAGATTGCTGCAAGTAGATGTCTAGATTAAAGAAAAGGGCTGGCACAAGGTGCAGCAGCAGAAGTTGCTACCTCAGCACCTCATCTGGGGCATATGATGCCCACTTGGAGTCTTTGAAGCATAAGGGGGGGGGGGGGGAGATGATAGAACTGTCCCTTAAGAGACTAAAATAGAACCATGGACCATTAAGAAGAGCTAAACACAACATTCAAATGCAAATATAGTCTTGACATTTTGACTTTGCACCAAATGGACCATCATCATTCTTCATTAGCAATTTCATCTATTTGCTCACACCTAACTCATGTCAAGACTTAGCCAACACCTGCAATCCCAGTTACCGTGGTCAGACTTCCCATCTTCATAGCATTGCATTGCTGTGTTTGAACTGGCTTCTTTCTATGTTCAGCAAAAAACAGGGTCCAGTAACAAAACGTACACTTTGTTAAGTTGCTCACACAAAGTGAAAAGAAAGACCAATTTCCTTTTACAGCATGCACATCTTTTTTTCTTTATTAAATTACATCTTGAATCAAGAAAGCATTTGAATTACTTAGAAAGTAACCTTTCTAGGGGCTGCCATTTGACTTAAATGTTTGCCACATTGTGTTTCAACCTTAGTAAGGACAAAAACATACTCTTCAAATATTCTTCAAGCATGTTCTTTATGATAAGTACAGCCTTTCAAAACCCAAGAAGATCAACAAAACATCTGAAATTATTCATGTAGCTACTTACATTATCTTAAATATAGGAAAGACTTGCCCAGACATGAAAGTAAAGCATTTTTATGTCTCAGAAAGTATTTGTTATGTATAAAGTTCAAAATGTTTCATGGCAATTTCAGACCAAGAAGTTTTCACCTACTACTTCCAGAAGGTATAACTACATCACATCTTTTGGCAGCTTTGTAAGCAAGAAGGAACTGATTCTGATTGGCTGGCTGAATGCTGAATTCATGCATATTTCCTTCGATATTTGCAGATCCCATTCCTAATGGAAGCTGACAGAATGTAAATGAGTTTCTAAAGGAAGCAGCAAAAGTGGCAATTTTTCTCATTTAATCTTCAGATGAGCTGTCTGTCTCCCAGATGCTGAGCTTCATTAGAATTCTGAAACTAATTTCACCTATCAACACATGATTATTGGTTAGAGTGAGGTTTTTTGGAGACTCTGGGTAAAAATCACTATCAAATGCAAGTTGGCTCAATAACAGAAAAGAAAAGACTGCACTCAGGAAATGGCAGGCTGCAAACTAATCTGTTTTGTAACTACTTCAACTGGTAAATACTTAAGCTTCTCATTTGGCCTTTGGCCAGAAATCACTGATATAAAATCAATTAAGAAGATCAATACTGATATCAATATTATATTGCCATCAATGCACACACATATATGCTACTAACAGAAGTCTCATTTAGGATTTGTACTCCAATTCTAAATCCATTTATTTGGGTCTAAGTCCTACTGATTTTAGTGGATTTTACTTAGAAATAACTACTGCTTGGTTTGCAAGCTCGTAGTTATTGGCAGGAGCCACACAAACATAATTAGGATTGTCTCAACTGCAGAGATTGCCCCTGCAGACACGAGGTGACTGATGAAGTATTCTGAAGAACAGGAAAACACACACTTTGTATAAATGCTTAGTTTATGGCAGATATCATACCTTTCCTAATTATGGTTCCACCATCTGATCAAGATAGTTCTGCTCCATTAGACATTAGTCTGTCAGATGCAGTATTTTTGCTAGGCTGATCTTCAGTTTTTAAAAATTATTATTATAGTTCTGGGTACCACCCTTCAAGAAAGATGCAGAGAAATTGGAAAAGTTCAGAAGAGGGCAACAAAGATGGTCAAAGGCCTGGAATCAAAGCCCTTTGAGGAGAGATAGAAAGACTAAACATAGGCATGCTTAGTCTTGAGAAGAGAAGACTGAGGAAAGATAGAGCATTTTGCAAATACCTGAAAGACTGTCACACAGAAGAGGAACAGGATCTCTTCTCAATCATCCCAGAATGCAGGACACAGAATAATGTGCTTAAGTTACAGGAAGCCAGATTCTGGCTAGACATCAGGGAAAATTTCTGGACTGTTACAGCAGTACGGCGATAGAACCAATTACCTAGGGAGATCGTGGGCACTCCCTTTTGGAGGCATTCAAGAGGCATTTGGCTAGCCATCTGTCATGGATGCTTTAGCTTGGAGTCCTGCATCAAGCAGGGAGTTAGACTCAATTGCCTTATAGGTTTCTTCCAACTCTGCTATCTTCACCCTCGTTATCATGGATGTCTCAATTTTTAAATACGTTATATGTCAACGATCACCCTGAACATAATGAGTACCAGGGAAGGGCAAGGTATAGCCTTTCTGCACAAAACAATAAATGACACAATTATATGCTGATTTTATGCTGTATTTCCAATACAGGTTGTTATAGCCATGTGCTTAAGAACAAAATCCTGTGACTGCAACTTCCAAGTGGCACACTAAACATGTGACTTCACTGGGCAATGGCAGAGGCTACATTGGAAGGGCCCAATCTTGTGCATGCTTAGATGGGAAATAGCTCGGCCATGCTGAGATTTATGGGATTTTGTTTTGGTTTAAACATGCTCTGAATTGCATCCTCCATTAATGTAATTCAGTTAAAGCAAAAGAGCAGCATTAGAATTGCTATGTTCAAATATTTAATGCATCCCTGTAAGCCTAGCTTTGGGCTGATGAACCTCTCTCAGCGCAGGAACCATGTTCAGTTTTGGACTGGCTTGCAGAGTTGGGCGTGAGGGCAAAAGAGACAGAGTGAACTGCAAAAGAGTTTATGCTGCAAAGCGGATCCCCACACATAATGCAGATTTGCAAGAGAAGACAGCTGTGGACAACCCTGATTGGCTGGTTTCCGTAATGTTCCCTAGAAAGCCTACTCTGGGGAGGAGTTTTGCACTTTAGGAACCAGCGTGTTTTCAATGACAAGCCAAACTCTGCAGTCAGTGATGCACACAAGAGGAAAGGGAATGGATTGCCTGAAACCTATTGAGGCCCTTTCCCTTCCTTGGCCCTACTTCAGGTGTCCACAGACTGGTTGTGGATGCCTGCAGGAGAAGACTCTATGTGCCCATGCTTCCGCTATCCACACACTCAACGTGTGGCAACCTAGATCTGGGACAACTTCTCAATGTCCATTTCAGTGCCAGTGGTGCTCTCCCACAGCATCTTCTACTTATGGATAGCCCTTAAGCAGACTTATTTATCTATTGTTAATTGTAAAGGCAGACTCCACCATGTTGGAGGGATCTCTGGTGAGCATGCTTGGTATACCATTTCTGTCTTCACTGTAAAGGAGTCCATGTCTAAAATAGTAGCACTCAGGCTTGCCTGCAGAGAACACCTGACTGGGGAAAACTTACCTGGGAGACCTGGGAGACCACCTGACCTGGGAGAACTTACCAGGATTCCACAAATGTCAGAGCAGGGCAGGGGTGTGACTGCATGAGGAATACTGGAGGCTCGGCTTGAGGTAGCTAAATCATGAAGTGGAGGAATGACTAGATTAACAGAATTAAAGCAGGTGGGTTCACATGTGAACTAACCCCTTGTTTTTCTGTAATGGGCAGAGAGACTTCTTGTATGCACTTATCTTTAGGCTGACTTTAAGGGTAAACTTTCTCCTTGCACATAACAACCTGTTTGGGAATTGGTTTAAAAGCTGTACAGATCATAGTCTAACAACATTAGTCTACATGATAAGCATTCAGAGGTTGCTGTTTGATCTGTGGATGGCATGAGGATTTGGCAAATTCATGCTTGGGTGGCAAACATGAACTCTGAACTCAGAGCTTCACTAAAGGTTTGGCACAGAAATCACATGCCCATTTTTGCTGTTTGTTTGTTTATTATATTTATATCCCACTTTTTACTGCGAGGAACCCCAGGTGACTTAGATAATGTAGAATGCATAGAAGATCAATATTCTTCCAATCAGTGCCATCTTAATACCTGTGCAATGCTGGCATTACTGAGAGCTATGTGATTGATGACAAAATAGAGGTACTTACCACATTCCTTTTAGAACAGTAAATACATTCATGACTGCCCAATGGGAGATTTAATCTACCAATACAGTATAGAGAGATGCATGATCCTTTATCCAGTTCGTCCAACTTACATCATTTAAGCTAAAGTCAAGTGCCTTCATCCAGCACAGTAAATCTCCAGCTGGAAACTTCTGCACACTTTCCACTAATTCAGAAATATGAAAAGCTCTGGAAAAAGTCTGTTAGTGCAGCTCCATGGAACAAAGCTGAGAGCCAGTGTGGTATAGTGCTTAAGAGTGAAGAGCTGGGACTTGGGAGATCCGGGTCCTAGTCCCCACTCAGCCATGTTGCTCACTGGGTGACTTTGGGCCAGTCACAGAGTCTCAACCCAGTCTAACTCACAGGGTAGCTGTTGTGAGGATAAGGCTGAGAGGAGGAAGAGAATTATGTAAGCTACTTTGAGTTTCTTGAAAGGAAAAAAAAGGTGGGATAAAGTATAATAGATCATTCAGTCAAGGATGGCAAGGAACTAGACACATGTCCCACAACCCAACAGTAGTTCTAGGAACTGATTGGTTCAAAATTGAGAAAGGAGTTCGGCAAGACTGTATATTGTCGCCCTGCCTATTTAACTTATATGCAGAGCACATCATGAGAAAGGCGGGGCTAGATGAATCAACAGTTGGAATTAAGATTGGCGGGAGAAATATCAACAACCTCAGATATGCAGATGATACTACTCTAATGGCAGGAAATGAAGAGGAACTAAAGAGCCCCTTGATGTGGGTGAAGGAGGAGAGCGTAAAAGTTGGCTTGAAACTCAACATTAAGAAAACTAAGATCATGGTATCCAGTCCTATCCCTTCCTGGCAAATAGATGGGGAAGAAATGGAGGTAGTGACAGATTTTATTTTCCTGGGCTCCAAGATCACCACAGACAGGGACTGAAGCCAAGAAATTAAAAGATGCTTGCTCCTAGGAAGGAAAGCTATGGCAAATCTAGACAGCATACTAAAAAGCAGAGACATCACCCTGCCAACAAAAGTGCGTATAGTCAAGGCTATGGTTTTCCCAGTTGCAATGTATGGCTGTGAGTGCCAAAGAATTGAGGCCTTTGAATTGTGGTGCTGGAGAAGACTCCTGCGAGTCCCTTGGACTGTAAGGCAATCAAACTGGTCAGTCTTAGAAGTGATCAACCCTGAGTGCTCTTTAGAAGGCCAGATTCTGAAGATGAAACTCAAATACTTTGGCCACCTAATGAGAAGGAAGGAGTCCCTGGAGAAGAGCCTAATGCTGGGAACAATAGATGGCAAAAGAAGAAGGAGACGGCAGAGGCTGAGGTGGCTGGATGGAGTCACTGAAGCAGTTGGTGTGAGCTTAAATGGACTCTGGGGGATGGTGGAGGACAGGAAGGCCTGGAGGAATGTTGTCCATGGGGTCATGATGGGTCGAACATGACCTCGCGACTAACAACAACAACATCTAACAATAATTTAAACTTGGCTTTGCTGTCTATGCTATACAATTAGAAGTGTCAGCTAGCACACCTTTAGGTCTGGACAGTATAAAGCTTATTTTTCATGGTCCTAAGTGACACAACCTTCTGTCTATAAATGGTGCCAACTGAAGCAAGTGTTCTATGGGAATTGGCCAGAAGTGCTGCAACCACATCACCCTCATGACATATCCTTGTTCCCATCCTGTCTGACATAACAAGGTCTGGTATAAGAGGCTATAGAATTCACCATGGGTTGGTCTAAATCCACCAGTCACTCATAGGCTTATCATGACGTCTGAGTAATCCCTAGCCCCAGCACTGATTCCTGGATATGCTAGTTTCATGACAATGCATTAGCAATGCCATTATCCAAACCTGAAATATTCCACTCAGAGCCATAAATCACTTTGAAGTGATGCAATATAAATGTTCGAGGAGGCACATAGTCCTTGGTGTAGGAAACTCAGTGTGTGGATTATGTAAACAATACAAAAAAAATGTGATCAAACTACAAATGAAACCAAATATAATTCTGGAACATAGACAAAAGGTGTTTTTATTCTGGGGCTTTGCAAAATACACCCCAGCATAATAAAAAAGCAGCCAATTGTCCCAGTTTGACTATTCATTTTATTATTCTGTCATAATTTTTAGCTGATCCTTTATTGTCTCCTTAGAATTTAAAGGTAAATGTTTCCCCTTGACATTAAAGTCCAGTCAAGCCTGACTCTAGGGGGCAGTGCTCATCTCCGTTTCCCAGCCAAGGGAGCCAGCGTTTCTCTGCAGACAGTCTCCGTGGTCATGTGGCTGACATGACTAAACACCGAAGTGTGTGGACCACTGTTATCTTCCCACCTAAATGGTACCTTTTTGTCTACTTGCATTTTTATGCTTTCGAACTGCAAGATTGGCAGGAGCTGGGACAGAGTACAGGAGCTCACCCCATCTGCAGATTCGAACTGTCGACCTTTCAATCAACCAGCCCAGCAGCACAACAGTTTAAACCACTGCACCATTGCATCCCTCCTTAGAACTTAGACACCCAGAAAAGCAGGGAGAAAATATCAATATTCACTCTCCTGACTCTGTTTCAAAATATAGGGTACCACAGCATCCATCACCTTAGGAAAGTGTCTACTGGCTCGGTTGCCATGAACCTGCCTGGAATAAAATCCTATATTTCCTGCTGAATCTGCTGCTGGGGACACTTTGGCAATTGATGCAAGAGATGAATGGCCCCATGTGAGCTTGCAGGCCCTACAGTGTGAGAAGAAATGGAAGAGGCACAGGGCTGGCCTTTCTCCTAAACCTACAGCCCAGACACCTGCACCCTCAGTATCCTGGCTCCCAGATTAATGGGGCAGAAATGAATCATGGAATTGCAGAATTGTGGAACCGTGGAATGATAGAATAGGGGTTGGAATGGGCCAAGAAGGTCCTGCTTCTACTGTGACACATTGGAACAGTACCAGATGTGACATCTGTGTTTCCACAGCTGACGCACCAGCCTATGGCAATTGTGCTTCTGGAAGTCTAAGGATGGCACCAAGATTTGAAATTGAGCAAAGGCCAGTGAAGCTCCTGGTTAACCCAGCATGCCCAAAGAGAGACGGTCAGCAGGCCAGGTCCCCCGCACACAGACACACCCCATTCACTGCAGTGACAACCGGACAGAGAAGGATATTTGCACTACTCCCATTGCACTGGAGAGCCAACTGCTAGAGGTGCTTTAACTTGGGTTCTGCGGTGAGTAGGAACTGATGGCCTGATCTGCCCTTCCAGTTCTACTGTTCTACAATTCTATGTAAGGCTGGAAGTTGCTGACTGGCCCACAACACACAGTGAGCTCCATGGCTGAGTGGCGACTGAAACCTGGATGCCCCAAGTTCCCATTTCCTATTCCACAGCAGGTGTTTGCTTTTGCTCTTCCCAGTACTTTCAAAATCCCTCTGGCAAAAATTTCTGTTTGTGGAAATACAGTCCTGTTTCACTAAGTTTTTTTGATAATATCAAAGGATTATCTTTCACACTAGGCATGACGCTAAATCGTAGTGGCCATTTATTTCCTTGATAGAAACCTGCACTGAAATTTTCTTATGTAATCTGCTAGTAGATACTTCTTTTGAGTGCTTCCCTTGGGCTGCATTATTTGAGAAATGGAACCATCCATGTGCGTTCTTTGTGTAATAAAGATGGCACACTTTCCCCCCAAGAAACTGGTTTTCAGTCTACATGCATCCTCCCCTCACACCTTTGCAATATGCTAAAGGTCTCCACCTTTGTCTCCACCTTTCCGTTAAACAAACCTTTTCTGTGTCATTTGTTTGCCCATGATCATATAGCTGTGACTCACAACTAGCAAGCTCAACTTCAGATGTTTATTGCAGGTCACAGGAAGAAAGATGAGAAGACACTAACAGGGTTAAAGGCTGCAGACTGCCTTTGTTCTTTCTGCTTCTTTTCAAGGAACCACCTAAGGGAAAGCTGGTCGGTGCAGCATCCCAGCCAGCTTACACAGTTTTATTCGGAGCATGAGAGATTGGAGTTTTGCAATGGCCCCATTGATCAGCACTACAGAATAAGCCTGCCTAAGGCTCAGGAGCAAGTGCTTAACTCTCCTTCTTTCTCCAACATGGCACATGGAATTGGAACAATCTGTTCCTAGTTGAAAATAACTACAACTTTGGTTTTAAGTCCAACCAGGCCATAGTGGGTTTGTTCAAGATTTAAGCCATATTTTATCGAAACAAACCAAGATCAATTGCAGTTTCTGAGCTTATTTCAATTAACTGCAGTTGCTATTAATCATCATTTCTTGTCTATGCATAGTGTATTTATTGTTTTGACCCAGCATGGTGACTAGATCAGAGTACTGAATGGGGAGTGGTGAGACCCTGGTTCTAATCTCTACTAAAGTGATGGAGCTCACTGGATGACTTTCGGTCATTCGATGACCAGCACCCAAACCTACTTCACAGGGAACTGTGAAAATAATAAAATAGAGTGGAGTATCTATATGAGGATCACATAGAGAGGTGGGTCAAAATTTGGCTGCTTGGAGAAAAGGTTGAGAAGTTCTTCCTATTCCAGAGAAGAGACTGAAGAGGGTCCTAGAACCCAGGGCTGTACTTAATGGACATCAGGAGAAAAAGCAAGTAAATTCAGTTAAGCAATTCAGAGTAAAGTTCCAGTACACTCTGGAACAGACTGGGAAACTTCACAGAAAACACAAAAAGCAGGCTGAGATTCATTAATATGCTCTTGCAAATGATGCAGTGTACACAGTTAAGGGGAAACATGAGAAAATAATCCAAATACAGAATAGGCAACACTGCATCACATGCAACAAGATTAAATGGTAGGAGAAATTACTCTCAGTAATTAGCCAAGCAGTGCAAGGACTTTGGTTCAACTAGCCTGTTTGGTGTTTAGCACAACAAGGCTAAACCTTGAAATAATCAAATGGAATTTAATGCACAAGCTCACGTTCCGTGTTTGGATGTTCTCTCAGTCTCCAGGCCCATTTTCAAAGCAGGATGGTGGCGGTGTGGGGTGCAAATGTCTTGTAACACCAAGGCCTGCACTGGAAATTTAAAACTCATACTGAAAATTCGGTACACATTCAGGACATTTCTAAATGTCAGGTTCACCAGCTTGATCATGATGTACATTTCAGCTATACCAGAAGATGTAACAACTGCTTCAGCGCAAGGTCTCCCTTGAACATTAAAATATACAGAACACATGTTGTGGTGTGATACCTCTCTTGAGCACTGAAGAATCACAGTGTAGATTTTTTTCATAAGTTCAAAGACCAATTTAGTCACCGTTCCCTTTTTCCAGACAGCAGCATAGGAGGCAGACAAACAATGGACATTTGCAATGCAGCATCTCAAACAAGGCCTCCATAAAATAGCGCTTTACCAGTATAATTAGGACTAGAAGATATTATTATACCAAAGGAACTACAGTAAGTTCACGTGTCAGGACGTAAATATTGCAAATGTAATTGCTTTTCCTGTCAGAGCTGCCTTGTTATGTGCAAAAGTTGCATTCTTGGAGTGCATCTCTCTAGCATGAAATGTACTGTGTCATTTGGCATGTCCAGATGTGAAACCAGTTATAGTTGCAGCAACGCACTGCTGTGACATATCAAATGGCTTCACTTGACCACTGTGACTGAAACATATGTCAAAGTAGTTGAATGAGCCTGCAGTCCATTGACTATTTAGAATTGTGTATCACTTCAAAATAAAAGGTAAACATTGAATCTAGTGTGGAACTGAATCCCTCCCCGTGCCATCAGGGCTGATGAATGGCATTTACAATAGTGAGTTATGGTCATTAGTTCATTAATTCATCTATTAAATGGATATACTACAGACAGAATTAGAAGCCTGCCTTCTTGCTTAGTTGGCTGGACTCTAGCTGTGATGCTTTAGGGTTTTTTCACCAGTGAATAGCCCAATTTCTCATGAAGTATGAATAAGGCTCATTGATATGAATTTCCCCGAATTCCAATTGTGCATGCAAGAATATAAGTGATACTAGCTTCATAATTACAGACAATTACAGAAAAACATGGGAGTTCTCACCCGTCTACTATCAGTCTCAAATGCAAGTGAAGGTGAACAGATTTTCCCCTTAGGTGTGCTCCTTACACGTACAATAAGATTTATTTTGTGTGCTCTTTTGCTGTTGTTCTCTTGTACTTCCGCACACTGGTAAAATACCACACTGACAAAATATCAATAGAATACTGCATACACTAGGGCTGTTTTTTTTTAAGTGCACCCATTCATGTAAGCTTGCATTGATTGATTGATTGATTGATTGATTAACTGATTGATTGATTGCATTTGTTTGCTGCCCCACAGCCCAAGGGCTGTCTGGGTGGCTCACATAGCATACATAGCACAACAGCTGGCATTAAAATAATAAATAAAACACCAACTAAAACCCACATACAATCATACTGATGAAAAATACAAAAACAGGATGAGAAACAATAATATAAGCAACAGTAACACCAGCAGCGAGAAACCAAATAAAGCATAATTCTAAAACAAATATGAAATGCTTTACTTGGCGATGAAAACAAAATAATGTGTGTGCTGGTTGCTCCTCTTTCTGAAGAGAATTCCAAAGGTGAGGTGCAATAACGGAGAAGGCTCTTTTCCTGGCTAATTCCCCCTTCAATTCACTTGGTGGGGGGGAGTTCAGGAAGGAGGTCTCTGTTGATGGTCCAGTAGGAATATATGGAGACAGGCATTCCTTTAGCTATCCTGGTCCCAAGTCATCTAAGGCTTTATGTGTTAGCAGGAGCACTTTGAATTGGGCCCGGGCAGTAACGGGCAGCCAACGTGGTTGGTGGGCGACCTGTGTGATATGCTCTCTAGGGCAGGTCCTTGTTAATAACTGCTCTGCTCTGTTCTTAATTAGTTCAATTGCCCAGACTATCTTCAAAGGCAGTCCCATGTCTAGTACATTACTGTAATCCACACAAGAGGATAGTATCATTATACGTAATATTAGGGATTTCTAATGGCCAATGGCAAAGAGGATGCTTACTTTTTAAAGCACAAACATGATGTTCAGTCCACCTCAAGTGTCAGCAGCAGGTGTGTGATGCAACATTGCTCTTCACTCCTGTCCCTGCCGTCCTCTATGCGTGCCCCAAATCTGCTCCAGGAGGTTGGGAGACCCTCCGGAGAAGATTTGAGGATGCACGGGGATGTCAAGTGGGGAGAGGAAATACATTCCCCTGGTGGTGCCTTCCCACAGGTGGAATGCCATCACTGGATACAACCCAGCCTTTCATACAGGCAAGGCAACATGCAAGAAAACATACCATGGTTGAGCCCTCATGCCTCACCCATGATACTTGATTCCATTTCCCTTGCATCCAGTTTTGCATTTCCCAGGCTGCCTTCTCATGGGGCTGCCTTGCAGGTTCCCCCCACCAATACTGGAAAGTGTGTCTCCTTAAAACGGTCATCTTTTCTTTTGCCTTAGTGCCAGAGTTCCTGCTGCTATGCTCCTCTTGTGTGTGGGTGATGCCATTGTAGCTACATAAACCACTGCTCTCATACTTGAGCATCAGAAATAGCAGGTGTCCTGGCCAAACCTGAAGAACTGTCCACAGCGCCCCCGTCAGTACTTACTTGCATAGGGTTGCTTACCCAAGCTCTGTTAACCTCACAGGGCAAAACTGCAGGCACAGTAGTTGGTTATTTTCTGCTATAGCACTACTAACTCATTCGAGAATAAATATAAGTATGTTTGCTGACTTTCCATGATTATCACCAGAAGAAAAGAACGTGCATGGAAATCGGTCTCATCAAAGTGGAGCATTGCTAGGCACTGAAAATATCTGGGGTTGAGGCCCACAAGACACTTATCTGGATAAAATTTGCAAATGCTCATTTATGTGTATAAATAAAAATGCAGAACTAATTACTAGAATATATTTAAATTTTGTGGAAGAGAAAGCTAGGAAATTAATTCCCCATCTAAAGCCCACCAAATGCTGTTCTTTAATTTGCACGGAACCTCCAGATGATCCTAAACCAGTGCTTCCTCATCAATCAAATTAATTTGCAGTGAACAAGTGTGAAAAAACTGAATAGAAAAGAACTTTTGTCACGAGCCCTTTTAAACATGCTCTTGTGCAATTAAACTTGAGGTGGGGTGGTGGACACCTTCCGTTGGAATCAATGAAAGGTTTTTTCCCCTTTAGTCTTAATAGCTTTGGAGAGGGGATTAGGATGGGGACTTACAGCATGTGAAGAGGGGCAGGAAGATTTAATTCTTCCTTTACCAGCTGTGATTCCCTTTGGATATTGCCCTTTTCCTGACTGAGATACTTTATGACTGAGAAAACTCTTCCATTGGCACCAATGGTTACTCAGGCTCTAGGTCAAAAGCCCAGGATACTGACAAATGAATTCATTTATTTATCAGAATAAACTAACAATCTCCTGCCTAAAAGATCAATCCATGTGACCCCTCTTTCTGATCCTCAGTAGTGAAATGTAGTGTCCTTTCTCTGCATGTACATATGATCTTTCTTTTTTATTATTAATTTACATGTTTCAGAGCTGACACAGAATTCAAGACTAGTTCTTTGGCTAAGCCTCAGCAAGGCCTGGTTCAAATTAACCTTGAATCAACCCAGTAAGAGAGAACTGAGCTAGACAACAAGGGAGTGTGAAAGTAGGAAAATAAGAAAGAGAGAGCGAGAGAGAAAGCTGTATGGAAAGCTGGGGAGAACAGTTATGGTACCAATTAAGGCTCCTGGGCAGAGAATAGAAACATGGGCGTCGGTATTGCTTTGAAAAGCGTTCTCCCACTGAGTCAGTCTAATGGCCGATATGCTAAGAATTGCCAAATAAATAGCACTGATATTGTTACATTATGGGAACTATGAACGACTTTTCCCTGTCCTGATTCTAATACAGTTCTTACCCTTTTCTATTCACTGACTGATTACAGATATCCTTTAAACAGCTACAATGTATGCAGCTATTTACGGGAGTTGCTTTTGTATTCAAAACGGGTTCATGCGAGTTCCTTTTGATTGAAAAGCCATGTTGCATTTATAGCGTCGTCCTGCACAAATGTGTTCTCTGCAGCGGAGGAACTACACTGATGAGTCCAATCATGACTCATTCCCAAACCCCATATGCTGAAATGTCACACAATCAGACCTAAATAAATAACAAAAATCAGAATGTACCATCCAATTGACTCTGATTTTGCTACTGCAAGGCTGAAGTCATAAAGGAAGAGTAAATTGCATTCATTAAGAATATCTCTATGATCAACACAGCTAATCCGATTTTCAAATAGCTTCACTTTTGGAAAATGCAAATTATTGACATAGGGAGAAGCAGTAATGTGAGGAGTGATCAGAGAGTTTCCTAGCCTTTTCTACCCAGACCTCAGAGAACTGGGAAAGGAAGCAGAGAACTGCTATCCAGGCCTGGAAAACCTGCTTTATAAACTGAACAACACAGCTTGCAGAAGCCTTTCCTTTCGCAGAAGAGATGACTGCCAAAGCTAAGAATTACAAATTGCAAAACATGCTTGTTCAGATTCTGCCTCAAAGCTCACTCCATTGTGCACCTACATCAGATTGTGAGCTTCCCATTTCTCTTCTGGTGCAAAGTTTTGTGCATCGTTTCATGCATTTTCTCTTTCAAATGTACTTCTTGTTTGTTTGCATTGATTAAAATATACATTTTTCTCCCCTGGATTGAAGTGTGCCTACTTTGTTATCTTCTCAGATCCAGTTAAGCCTGCCCTATACCACAGGGCATTTAATTCATTTTGTACTTTATTGGGCCACTGTGGCAATGGTGCAAGACATCTTGTGACTGGATTTGTCTAAACTATTGTAGATTTTAAATTTGGCTGTTTTGTACTGTATTGTATTTCTGCATTGTATTTTATGATGCTTTTATTGTTATTTTATATTTAGTATTATAGCTTATCCACTGTTGTGAACTATCTAGAAGATTTGGCTAGTGCAAAAATATTAATAATAAGTGAAATAACACTGGTCTACAAGGAGTCAGCCTCGGAAATGAAAGCAGCTGAATTTTACCAGCATTGGGTCACTAATAAAGGAAAATTAAGTCCTGAGTATTAAATGGCTCCAGTTTCCAAGATACAGCTTCAGGTCAAAATTGGATCAAAATAAATTCAAAAGGGGGATGTGCAATTATGCTCCATAACTTTTCTGCAAAATGTGATATAGCAATGAGAATGGTGCCACTCCACTCATATATTCATCTTTTCATTGATACCAATGACATAGCTTTCCATTCATTTATTGGTTTTTCATGTAGCATTTCCATGCTTTTTGCATGAAAAACCAACAAGCTCTAACATCACATTAAACAAGGTTCCATCTTTATTCAGTATCCAAACTGCACTTTTTGGCTTGTCTTTTGTGAACTGTGGTAGAATCATCCCTGGAGAGATTCCAGCAGTAATCGGCAAGCATGGATGGACTCCATTTCCCTTGGTATCTTTTCTCCATGCTCTCACCATGCTCACACCTTTCCGTCCACACCAATGAGACTGTGAAAGCCATGGACTTTTTCTTCTTGTTTAGCCAATGACGCAAATAAGTTGTACATGTAATGCAACAATTATGAAGGGCCCAACTCTTGTCCTGATCCCCTATTTTGCACCCAAAATATAGGTGACATGCCTTTTTTTACCACTGTCATCATACTGCACTTTTGAGATGCTAATATAACCTTGCCAAAAATGTAGAAGTTGCCTGCGTTGTTTACACAGTTTTGAGGTATCTTGGCTTCTGAGGTTAAATATCACACAACTGTTCCTTGGCAATGTTAGGCAATGCCACTTTCACAAGCCACCAGATGTAACTGTATGATGCATAGATCTGACCAAGACAGATGTACCTTGCAATAAAAGAACAATAAATTACAGTTAGGTAATAATCTTTAGTCTCAAAGTGCAGATAAATTTCTACACTTCCATGTGGTACCATTTTCACTGTTCTACCATACTTTGTTGAGAAGTTACGATGCATCATGATCATCAGACACCTCCCTTCCTTGTAGACAAGTATACTCGCCTGTAATAAATCTTTATTGTGAAATATCTTGAAAACTTTAGCCAAACAGCACTTTTATCACCTCTTTTCTAATTCATCTAATCAAAATATGTAAGATTTAGCACATTTTGTCTTGGAGGTCGATAATTTCCCAAAATTTATAGAACAATGTAATCATGCTACTGTATTAAAATGCAATAACTAGAAATAATATGCTCTTCATATAGTAGATGATATAGAATTGTTTTATTACTAATCATTGTGAATGGATGGGAGCTTACGGAACCAATAAACAAAACAGCAAAACACTGAACATGGTTTAAGAATGGCAGAAAAAATGACATTGGAATGTTATTGACTAAGCAATCAATAGATGACAAAGTAACCAGTGAAAGTAACGCTGACCTTTAATTTGAACTGAGAATCTGACTTCTTTCTTCCAACTTCTTCCTATGTGGTTTTACGGAAAGTGTTTCTAAATTTTCTTGTAAGTTTAGACTATTCCATAGTGTAAAGCGAATCCTTTCATTTCCATCAGAGGTGATCAGTGCAGTGAGGCAGAGGTAACAATTGCCTCCAGTCAAGCAGGAGAGGAAAGCGAAAATATTCAAGATATTGCAGAGAAGAATGGAGTAGTAGCAACAGGAGAAGCAGGTATTGGATGTGTCCACAAATTTTTTTGTATACATGATCGTTCAGAGATGTACCTGTGCAAACATGCACAAGGCAGATCTAGAGGAAACTGTAAGCAGAACCCTGCTTATCTACAAATTTTTCCATAGGTCAGTGTGACATGTGGTACATCAGCACATATGCCCATGCACTATCTGAACATGCTGATAATACTTACGATTGTTCACACTCTGTCAGCCTCTAAGCCTGTAACTGGCTCAGGTGGCTAGCGCCACAGTGCCCAGGTCTAACTGAAGATTCAGCAAAACTCCAAACAGCTTACGCAGTGCCATAACTTTTCAAACAAGATGTTTCCACCTCATTCAATCATGGTTGCTCTAGAACCTGCTGAATCCCTTGTATTTAACACCTACAACAGAAATGTACCTGCTTATGCTATTAACCTTGATTATTTTAACCCAAAGCACAATTTTAACAATTACTTACTATTTTTTCTTCTTGCTTTACAGCAAATGGAAACAACCTGGGCTGCCCAGTGGAACTACAACTCCCATCAGCCACAATCTATGTGACAAATGACCAGATATTGTGGAACTTGCAGTCCAAAACATCTGGAGGACACAAGTTTGTCTACCCCTACTTTAAACTTATTGTTTGAAATAATAAATGGGCAGGAGAAACCTGCTCTCCCCATTTTTTCTTCCTCTAGCAAAGAACAGAGAGATCAAACCAGACAGGTTGCCTCCGGGACAGAGCTTGTGAACAAGGCAAAAACCTCACTAAAGAACGAACTTTGTGTCCTACCAGGAATGGTGATTTGATTATGTAAGACACCAGAGCCAGTGACAAATCTTTTGAATCTCAAAATAAGAATTTTAAAGAGAAAACAATATCTGTTACAAATAGGATCGGGGAGGGGGGAACATATTTGAGGCCAGCCATGCCATCATGATGAAATTCAAGTACAATGAAGGTTGGCTCTTTTAACAAGTGCTTCCTATTCTTAACAAAGAGTATGTGCATATTTACTGGAAATGCCTCTTCTCTCTCAAGCCAATCTGAGAATCCTATTAATATTGAACAGAGATGGCTTCATCCACTAAGAAAAGAAATATTCCTATATTACCATGCAGATATTTGTAAATCTTTACTTTTTTTCATATCCAGAAGGAGTTTACGTTTATAAATGTGTAAACAAATCAGCATGAGTGCTGTTTTCTATGAAGTGTGGTTAGATTGCAAAATCCATCATATGACTTAACACTGATTTAATCTACTGGAAAAGGACAAAATGTGCATTCATATTATCTGGCATAATGAACTATAAATATAGCAGTTGGGGGCATATATTCTAATTATTTGTAAGGGCATTAATTATATGGCTCAGCTTTAATTAACAGGAGCTTCCATAGATCTGCTAACAATGCTGGTTTATATGATGTTAGTTACATAACATATCTTAACATATCAGAGATAAAATAACCAGACATTATGGGAGTAACTCTTCCCAGAACTCTATACACAGAATGAGGTAAGGAGAATACGCAAATATAAATGACTTTTCCCCCATGGGTGTACCAAGCAAACGTCATAACTATAACCCTAAGTCACCTTTAATTCAAACCATGCCCACTGAAGCCTGAAATAATGTGAACGTTGACAGCAAAAGGTTCTTCAGGTTCATGATGCAAAACTTTCTCCTCTGTAGAAGCATGTGTGTGTGTGTGTGTGTGTGTGCACGTCACATACTACAAGAGACATAGACAAGCCCACACTCTTCTGATGCTTTGGATCACCATAGTTTGTGTTCCGATGGGAATTGCAATCCCAAATCTCTGGGTAGAAAACAGCTTCCTAATCCTGTACTGCAATTATACAAAGAGGAGTACAGAAAGGAAATGCAAGCGCTACACAACCACCACGCTGCCTGATCTGATTTATTATTACCTTGCACTGCTGCCCCACTTCTTTCCTTTAGGAAAAGAAAGTCCTCTTGCCAGGAGCCCACGGTGGCTTGCCAAGTCCCAGGGCACCCTCATGACGAAGAAGCTGTGAGGAACGTTAAACCGGGAGTTTAAATGGAAGCAAGGGACTGGTCCAAGGTCATGCAGTGAGCTTCATGGCCAAGTAGAGTCAGAATACAGGAAGGGCGTTCATTTTGTTCCGTGCGTGTGTGTGTGTAAGTCTATCCCCTAATTTTTTTGTATAATATTCAAAGTAATATCATCATCAAGTATTCAAACACCTAGAACATTTTTTTTCTGATTATACATGAACTATGGCTATGCCAAGAGAGTACTCGGGCCACCTGTTCACTATAATCAGATCTTTTGTATAGACTTTGAACATGACTGGGAATTCTACTATCTTTTGCACATCTTAGTCTTTAAAAACAAACTTTAGGTGTACATTGGCATATCCTGTTGGACTGTTAACTAATGTTGGAGTGCTGAATGTTGCTATTCTTTCTCATTACAGCTGGAACTTTTATCCAAGTAACCCATTAATCAGTTAAACCAGTTATACAACTATGTGCAAAAACCATAGATAATGAGCACTATCTGAGAAGAGGCTTTCCTGCAACTCCCCCTTCGAAGCCCAGCTTTCTTCAGCCACTTCCAGGATGACCTATGAGGTGGTGGAACCCACACAAAGGTCCCGTTGCTAACTAGCTTTGGAAGTCCAAGATACGGTGGTACCTCAGCTCACAAACGCCTCAGTTCATGACCAAATTGGGTTGCAAACAAAAATTTCATAAAAATGTTGACTCGGGTTGCAAACTCTGCATTGGGTCGCAACCGCGATTGTGGCCATCTCCCCACCCCGCCCCCGAATGGGGAGATGGCCACGATCATGATGGGGGCGGGGATGAGATGGCCAAGATCGCACCCGTCTTTCCTGCACGAGCACAACCACAATCTCAGCCATCTCCCCCCGCCAGCATGATCGCGCCTCTTCCCCCCAACCGAGTGCGCCGGGATGATGGGCGTGATCGTGGTCTTGCTGGGAGGTGGGAGATGGCTGCGCTCATGTTCAGGGTGGCGGGGCGGGAGATGGCTGCAATCTTTGTTGTTCTTTATCACTTTGCTTCACATCTTTCTGATTAAAAACATATTTACAGAACGGATTAACTTTATTTACATTGAACCTTATGGGGAAATTTAACTTTGCTCACGACCAATTCGGGTCATGAACAGAGTCCTAGAAAGGATCAAGTTCGTGAGCCAAGGTACCACTGTATCTCTTATCAACACAAGTTCCAGCAAGGAAGACTTGAGATTACCCTTGCCAATCATAATGGGAATGGAAACTCTCCTCTGATCTCTGATCCCTCAGGAGTGACGAGAAATAGCAGAACAGTTTCCCTTAGGAGTGCTGGGATTTGACTTATCTCTGCTGTTTCAGAAGAGATTGGAGATAAGCAAAAGCCTTCACTTGTTAACACAGGTGCTGGCAAGGGAGAGCCATATCCAGGCTGTGTCTGGATGGATTTTGAGGAGAAAGCATGCGTGGGAAAACTGCAAGTGAATGTGTGTGAAATTATGGCTTTGAGTGTATGATTGCAATTAGATATATGCAGTGCTTTTTTTGTAAAAAAAAAAAAAGGTGCTGGAACTCACATAATGGTTGCCGCCAGCAGTAAGCACTCAGCACATGACCACACACACCAGTCCCAAGCCGAGCAGCGTCCCAAGCCGGACAGCGCCCTCACAATCAGCATGGACACACAAGCAGCCTGCAGGTGAATCAAAATCACTGCATTGGAAAAATCCATCAAAAAAAGGTGTCGGAACGTCATTCCGGTGCGTTCTATGACCAAAGAGAGCCCTGGATATATGAGACTGAGTGTTTCGGAGTCTGAGCGAGCACATTGGCATGTGTGTACCAGCGCTGATGCAGAAGCTCCCTGACACAGCAGCAGACACATGGCCAAGAAGGTCTGTCCACCCTGCTGTATGGTCCTTGGCACAACATCCCTGCCTGACTGTAACTGAATATGTGTTGCTATCACAAAGCACATTCTCTCCCTAGTTTCTCAGGCTACCATTGCCCTCCCTTTCCCCTGTTTCATCCCCTGCACCTACTTATAGATGGGAGGTGATCAGAACATGGACTTGCCTTCTTGTTCCTCAACAGAGAGATGCAAACAGTGGGGTTCTCCAAACATCTGTCCCAGGGCTGCAGAACGTAAACGGGGTTCCAAGTGAGCAAGTGATGCAAATCAGGGGCTGGATGTGCATGAATGAGAGAATGGGCTATACTGCCTATCCTCCCCATCCATTGCTGGCCCTTGGCCCTTGGAGGATCGGTCATAAGAACATTCAGCCGTCAAGCTGAGAAAGAGTCAACTCCCCTGCTATAAAGCATTATCCAGATGGATGGTGCTGTATAAAATAAATAAACAAGTCCTACTTTAAAATATGCCCTTTTCTCAGTCCCCTTCTAGTTTCAAGGACAGTCTCTTCAGCAGTGACAGGCAAGCATTTTATTTGGTTCACATTTTACAACAAATTGACTGATTTTGCACTTGAAACTGGAAGACACTCATTCAGCCATTGTTTGCATTTATCAGAATTTTATGATGCAAACAATGAATACAAAAATGCAAGTACTGCAGGCAGCACATACAGAATATGTATAATATGGAAATCAGCATTTCAAAATGTCTACGCCAAGGGAAATGGATTGCAAAAATATGGTTATTAGGGGAAATTTTGTACAAAAATGTGGCCTTTGAGATACAACCATAAATATGTGCTTTTGTTGGGTTTTTTAAAAAAAGAATTCACATGGTTATATGAAAATGAGGTGGAATGAAAATATGAGAAACTGATATGGACCCAGATTGCCCCATGTGTCTGTCCCTACTGCTCACAGGAATAGCACCCCCTAGGGGCTGCTGTGGGAACTCCACATGGGAACTACAAATGTAGAAGCGCTGTCCACTGCTTTGCCCTCCAACAAAAAAAAACAAAAACTGGGCATAGAATGGGTCTGTCAATTAAGTGGTTTCAAATCATTTGCTCAATAGCAATCACTTGACATGCTTGGGTTCATACATTGTTAATAGGCATTTGACATCTGACTTTAAATTTAAGCTCTTCAAAACCAACAGAGGAAATCTGGCTTCCCAGTATCTTTGCGCGTCTGAACATGCACAAAAATACCAAAAGGCCAATGCTGAAATGATCATCTTCTCTAAATCACATTAGACAAAAAAATATTGTTTTCATCCTAACATGCTCTTTCTTTTTAGTGTAATTCACAAGAGAAAAGCCAGAATGGCAGCTGCCACTTAGAAATTGCCTGGATAAACAGAGATTAGCTCTTTGCTGGCTCATTCCCTCTTCCACTGATTTTGTAATAAAGAAATATTCGGGCTGCTTTGTATGGATTTCTCTGAAACAGCTGCCAAAGCTCAGGAAATAATCTCTCTTTCTCTTGCTGGCATAAGGGGTGTGTGCGTGTGTAAGGGATGTGTTTCTGTATAAGATGACAGATAGATAGATAGATTATAGAAATCCAGTGACTAAGGGGACAATCATCTGCAAGTTGAGCTAGAGAAAAGGTCTACATTTCCCAGTATGCTGACTGGTTCATGCTGGGAATTGTAGGCCTCAACTCACAACAGAATATTTGAGGCATCCTATGCAGAGTAGAATAAGATCGTCTCCATCTTACTCTGAATTTTTGCTAGGCAGTCTTTATTGGCAGTCCACCTGGAGCATCTTGGATGTGGAGGGCAGGAAGTGGCAGCATTTTCAGGAAACATTACATCCTGGCTGTTGCAGTCCCTTTCCTCTTCTCTTCTAACCCCTTTCCAAAGTCACGTTCCTGACCTTGGAAACTAGTTGGCACCAATTTTTTTCTCTTTCCTCAGCTTTGCGGGGATGGGAAAGAAAAACAGAGTTCGGGTTCTGGCTCTACCTTCGGAGCATTCCCAGGAGACATTCTGCGACTCTTTAGACAGTGGTTCAGCTGGAGCATCAGAGGCCTTCACAGCTATTCCTGAGCTGCAGTCCTGTCCCCGAATGAGTGTGTGTGTCTCGTTCTCCTTCCCCTACTTCATCACAGGAAGGCAGCCCTCAGAGACCCAGGCAACAGCAGGGGCTACTGGAGACTGTAGTTCTTCAAACTCCACAGGTTCATGGCAATGAATTTGCATAAGATGGAGCTGTGCAACTGATTATGACTGTCCCTTGTAGATGCAGTATTTTCTGCTGAATGTAAAGGTATTGCAAATAAAGGACTTGTGTAGCAAAACTACTGTGGGAAGATCATTAGGAATTCCAAGGTTTAGGAATTCATGCGGTCGACCATTACGCAGTATGTTGATGTAAAGGAACTGAGCATCTATCAAAAGCAATATAATACTGCTGTCAATCACAGCTGCATATTCAAAAGCATAACTCTGAATAATAAGCCATTCAGTAGTTGTTTTGTTTCTGGAGTCAAGTTAGTCCGCAGAACTGCTGGTTTGTGGAGTTTTAATAATATGCAAAACCTTCCAGCAATGTGATTTGAATTGACCCTGAATATATTCTTAAGATTACATTTTTAAGCTCCTTTTTTTACATTTTAAGAATTCTGCAAGTAAGTTTTTGTATGGTTTTAATATCATTGTCAAGGAGTGTGTCTGTGCGCACATGTGCATGCGTGTGCGCGCACGTGCGCGCGCGCGCGCACACACACACACACAGGCTACAGTCCTATGTTCTGTTATATGAAAAGAAGTCCACTGAATTCAGTGTAACTTATTTCTGAATAGATGTGATAACTACTGGCTCACGTGTTCATCGTACAAACACAACTGGCTGTTCCTTTGGGATTTTTCTTTTTAACTTACTCAGAATTATTCAGACTGAACTCATGAATGATATGGCATTCATATCTCACTCCATTAAGGGCATGAGATTCATAGGATTATTTATCTGACATTGATGTGTGGTCCTTCTGGTGTTTTGGCATGCAGCTTCTGCCACCCCTCACTCCTGGCTGTGCTGGCTCTTGCAGATGGAAGTCACAGGCCAAAGCATCTGCAGAGCTCCATCCCAGACCTAACTTGTCTTTGATCAAGTGAGAGCCTTCCCTCTCCCTCCCTCCCTCTCCCTCCCTCCCTCCCTCCCTCATTCACACACACTTTAACAAAGGTTCTATGCATATATAGATAGGCACACTATCTCAATGAACAGCTGCTATTTCATTCTGCACAAATATCTCAACAGCATCAATGAGTTGACAGCTTTTGTCAACCTGACCATGCCACATAGCACCATCCTCTTTACAAAGTGTTTCTTTTCTTTTCTTTTTCTTTCCTTTTTCTTTTTTTTTTCATTGAAAGATACAACTCAATAAAGAAGCTTCATGGGTCAATTTCTTACAAAGCTTTGCAAACCTTCTTGGAGTGGGCTTTTTTATTAGTTGAGAAACATATTAAACACCTTTACTGCAGAGCTATATGAATAATCCTTTGTTGTGTGTATAATCCTTTTGCAATTATATGGCCACTTATTAATAGACCGTATCGAATTCTTAATCCGGGTATTGTTGCGAATACTGTGGGCACCTCATTGAAAAAGAATGGCAATCACCAGGCTTGAATAGTTCCAAAAACCCTGAACTTTCATTGAATTGCAACAGCTTAAAAGGAAATTTATACAGCTTAGAAAGTAAATCAGAAGCTGAGAGGTCTTTGTCGTGACACCAATGGCCCTTCTTAAAGCAGTGCAAATTTTCCAAAAAGCCAGTAAATCTGTAAGAGTTTTCCAAACAGCCATTTTATTGTTTTTAATTTAGTCTTCAAAGTGCAGTGTAACAAATTTCCAAGACTCCTGTGCCTATCAAAAAAGAGCATTCAGCTTTTAGTGCTACGTTTTCCAAGGTAGGTGCTGGATTCAGCAGGGCATGATTTCCTGGGACAGAGAAAGGAAATCTCTGTTTATTTTATTTTTTCCTATACATTTTGATACAGATACGTTCAGAGTGGCTAATGAGGCAAATACAACAAAAATGGTCTGCAACATTTGCAGAATTTTTAATATGCTATGTCTAGTATTAATAGCCAAAAGTATACTCATGGCAAAATCCTGTATATGCAGCCAGATTCTGTCTGCATATGCATAGGATTCCACCCTAATTTTCTTCTAGCTATGGCTGATTTAGGAGCACACAATCATTGATGCTCCACATCTACTGCCATCAGAATAGCAACTCTCCTCCCGTAACTCCAGATTCCACATGACATTATGGAGTTGGGCGGACACCCCCATTTTGCAAGACCCAATGGCTTGAGATACGACTTTCATCAGAGCCTTGCCTTCTTCTTTCATCAGAGCCTTGCCTTCTTCTTTTATCCCCTTTGGTATAGGCTGAAATGTGAGTCCTCACTGCACCCCACAGCACTGAAACTTTGGAAAAAAGAAAAAAAGACGCTCTTTGGAAAGGAAAGGTTTAAAGTATAGAGTTGATTCCCAAAGAGGAAAAGCAGGTCACAGAGAAGAACATGGCCAAAGCAATCCATGAAGGCTATCACTGGCCAAAAATGCTATTGAACCTCTGTGCTATGCAAACTGCTATGCATGTTTAGACCCAGAAAAGGTCCTACAACTGCCCATCCCTTAGTTCGACATACTGGACGGGGAAGTCATAGGGCATTTTTGGTCAAAACTGGCCTAGGATTCTGTCTAAATTATCTATCCTGACCCTTGAAAATTCTTTGGGAAATGCAGGTCTTTTGTCATTTTTGAAATTTGCAGCTGAGAATTTGATGGCAATGGAGACATCTTTAAGATCATGGTAGCTCTCTGATAGACCCTCATTCTAAAAGGCTCTCCAGCCGAAACGTGATTCAAAAGGGACCTTCGACAATCAGGAAGAGCAGATTTCAAGCACGCCAGAAATGCTGCCATGACTGCGACTGATACAGTCACCCTTTTCGCTGGCACACTGAGAAAAGTTACGAAAACCTTTTCAAGTCCTCTGCGGAGCAGAAAAGCACCTCTTTGATGTGGGGAAGATGTGCAACTATGAAACCCAGTTAATTTATACAGGCTATTTAAGATATTAAATGAACCGTAAAGGCCAGATGACAGAGACAAATATGCCTCTTCCCTGAAAGTGCCTCGATTTGGGGCTCGGGTCTCCCATCCGCATTGATGCATTGCCTGGTACTCTGCAGGGGCCTGGCTGCTGCTTTCTATAAATGGTTTAACCTTCATCTCCATGTGGTCTGCCTAGTACTGTATGCTGTCAATTAAGGAAAATCAATCTCTGGCACTTTTATGCCGAAAACGTGGAGTTCCCCTTGGGGAGTAAATAATTAGTTCAGAACTGCTTTAGGCAATAATTAACCAAACCAGACTTATTAAGGAAACTGCCTGCAGCACTTTTACTTCTCAGAGGTGTTTAATATCTATCAAGTTGCTTCTAAACGATTTTGATTTAAGCATTTCAGGACTTTCTTCTTCTTTTCAGATATAAAGTAAGTGTATAATTAATGTGGTTTGACCAGACCCCTTCCTAGGCGATAAATTGCACTTAACGGCAAGGCCTGGCTGCTTATTTACACTTCTCCTTCAGTTGTCTGAAAGGGCAATGAGTGATTTGGCTCCAGTGCTTTTAATCTATATGGCTATTTAATGATACGGTTTTAAGAGAGGTGGAACGCTTGTCTGCAGCTGTACGAATCACGGTTCAGGAGTTGATATTGTGAAGCCTCCGTACATTCTCATCATCCAGAGTTACATCAGAAATGCCAGTATGAAAATACTACCTTTTCCATAACTTCATGATCTGTACAACATGAGACTATTCTTCTGTGGGACTCTGGAAGTTAAACAGACCTCATTACTTTGGGGAATCTGTAACTGAGTTACCAAAACAAAATGATTATTGTCCTCCAGCATGGCTTTTAATTCTGCCTATAGAAAGGGTGGGAAATTTGTGGTCCTCCAGACAAGGCACAAAACAAACCACCTTGAAGAATCCTTTGACACATACCATCCTTTTGCTTCCCAAAGTACACATAGAAAGATTTCTAGAGGAAAAGGGCCACCACTGAGTTGGTCTGCCAACAAGAAATTACATGGAAACTTTCAATTGTTTGGAGGACCCCTTCTGAAGACCTTAACAAACAGCTGCTGTCTATGTAGAGGAAGGTGATCTACAAGGTATCCTGGTCCCTAGGCTTTCTCATGTTAACAGTGTAAACTTGGAAATGGCTCAGTAGCTAATATGCAGCCAGTGGAGTTCCTTTACCACAGGTTATGTGACTATAGCTGGCTGTCCTTTGAACACCCTGGCTCCTGCCTTCTGAATGAGGAGCTTCTGAATCAGGCGCAGGGCACTTCCCCATACTGGTCATTACAATACTGTGACTGTGAGGCTACTGTGGCTGGGCTGTCCGCATTCAGGAATGGATGCAGTTGGTGCATTTAACTGGTGTTGGTAATGGGTGGTTTGGCCCACAAATGTCACCAGTGACAAGATGAGCCCAGTAGCGCACCAAAATCACATGCCTGCTTGTGAAATTCAGCTCCATCCAGAACAAGTAAACAGCCCAGTTCAAAGATGCAAGAACCACCCACCCACCCTTGGGGTCTCTGTCTTATCAGAATTCAGATGTGGTTGGTTAACTCTGATCCCAACCCTGACTGCATCTAGGAACTGATTCAGAAGTTGCAAATAAGTGCAGCTGGATGTCATCAGCATATCAGTGACACTTTGCCCCCAGTCCCCTAATGACTGCTCCCAAAGGCTTCATGTTGATATTAAATAACGTTAGCATGAGATGCCCTTCAATTATTTTGCAAGTCTCATCGCAACGCTTAGGAAGGCATCAAAGGCACACATCTGTCTTGCAGTCTGGAGGTTCCTCACCTTTGCTCTATGCCATAAATGCATTAAATGGAACAAATAAGGTACCAGGGGAACACAAATCCAACGTGCAAACTTTTTGCTACAAAGTATGTGTATGAAAATGCAGTCTGCAGTGGAGCTCCAGTTATTAGGCAGTATAGCAATATTATATATATTCACATCTAGAACAACATTGTAAAAGAAAATTAAAAGTTGTTAGAAATATCTGAGATGGAGCAAAAAATACTGCACAAAAGCAAGCAGCCTGGAATCCAGCTCTCTTGTGTTTTCTGGGCTTCTTTCCCATGATTGGCCCTGCCCAGGAAATGAGAGGCAAGCTGAGATCCAGTCTGTGAATGCTCAGGAACACTAGTGTAAAGGAGACACAGAAAGCAAGTCTTTGTGCAAAATACGCAGAGCCTGCAAGTTGTGTGTGTGGGAGCAGAACTCTGCTTGAACGTGCTTCCTGCTGAATGTCCCTGTGAATGCTTGGCACAAGGTGGACTTAAGCTAGAGAGAAAGCAGGCCAGGGTCTGGGGGGCTGAGCAAAAGAAGTCTGGAAGATTCCCGCCCACACAGCCGATGCCTCCCACATTCCTAGTTGCAAGCATGGGCCAAGAGGGTTACATTATTCTCCAGTAGCCAGTGGCAACTCGGACATTGTCCAATAGGAACCTGTAAGTCTGCACCCCACCTTTTCCCACTGCACATGGGCCGGTTGCTCTGGAATCTACCTGGGAAAGCTGTGCACAAGTTGCCCAAAGTGCAACATAGAGGTACAGCTAACAAAATTTCCCCGCTTAGAATTGCTGCACAAGTAAGGAATGTAATTGTTACAGAAATAGCTAACATAACTGCCACAGAAAGTGAATGCAAACCAAAGCACAGTAGCAATGAACAAAGGAAATACATTCATCCCCATTTCCGTGTCCGTAATTATTCCAGTGTACCATCATTCCATTGTATACCTGTCTTTTCCAAATGTAGCTACTCTAGTGTAATTAAACAGAATCTGCTCCTCTGTGTAGGGATATGGTCTGTCAACAAGTTAATTACTCACAGAAATGAACCTGAGACAAGATGATAGTGAGCTATTTTATCATGGCATAAAGGAAACTTTTCACATTTAGCAATGTCTAGTAAAGCCTTAATGCGTGCTTCCACCATGGAAGCAGACTGGCGTGAGCAATTAATCAGAATTTAGTCACATTCGGTTCTTTCACACTTCCCAGGCAGCCACTTGGTGTCCTTTCAAGATCCAAGCCTCAAGGAAACCAGCTGACAGAGGTCTCCCGGGACATCGACGTACACAACCCTTCGAAGCTCATGACCAAGCTAGGCATGCATTTAAAACAGTCACTGCATAGCATTTGGATTTATCAGTAGGTTCTTCAATTTCCTTCAAAGGAAAAGCTGATTAATCTATATGAAAAGTATAGTGGGAAGGGGGTTCTCATGTTTTCCATTTCATCCCTGACACCATCACCATCTTCACCAGGAAATGTTGTAGAGATGCACAACTAGTGGCTAGGGTATATCATTTACACACCTGCTGACTGGCACTTGCTCTATTATGACTCTAAGGGGATCAGTCCAGATTTTGTAGGGGTTAAAGCCTCACCTTTAAGTATGAAAACTGATTATTTTAAGAACTGTTCAGCTCACAGAACATGTCTGACTTTGGTCAGCCGAGAGCTAATTTCAGTCATGTTAGAGTAATAGCTACTCTATTTTACTCAATAGCTACTAAGCTACGCAAAGTAGCATTGCTACTTTGCAATGCTTCCTTAAGAGTATGTATTAATTCTACATAAAAAGGGCTTTGCAAATTAATGGGAAAACAACAACAGTGGATAAGCCTGGGTCCTACAGCATGAGAATAAAGCAATAGAATGCAATAAAAAATGAAAATAAGAGAATATTGAAATATCCAATGTGTTAAGAAAAAACAACTGCAGTGAGTTTAAAATGCATTGCACACGAGACAGACAGATGCCCTGTTGAACTGTACATTTATTCAAAGTGTAAAGCAGAGATGGGCATCCAGTTCTTCTCCACTCCACCCACAGACTCCCCATTGGAAAGGTCTGAAGTAGAAATGTAATCATGCTCAGAGGAATGTGCTTCCAGAACTCATTGCAACTGGGAATATTGATAAGGCACACTGGAAACAGATAAGAATGTGATGTTACACCTTAAAAAGTTAGTCTAAGAACAACACATTCAACACCAGTTGAGCCGAAATACTCTTCCATGTCTAAAGGAAAAGATGAAGAGAAGGATCCTGAAGGATTTCAATAGAAAGAGCATTACAGAGTTGCAGGGAAGGCTCAGCTGCTCATGCTCATGTGCCCAATTAGCAGGATGGCGCTGAGAGCAAAGCTTCTGAAGTTCTTGTAAGCTTCATAAATGAGTTTCCATGGGAGCAAGTCACCCCCTAAGGCAACTGGATCCTAAGCCTTTTAGGCCTTCAAAGCAGTAACCTACAATATGAATAAGAAAAACCAGGTTGAATCAGACTAAAAGCTTGTCTACTTCAGCATTATATCCATTGCTTACTTACTAGGTGGATGGAACCAGACCTGATGGATGGGACCTGACCTGATTTCTGTCGGGCGTGGAGAGAAATCTGCTCACTGCACTTTGGGCTAGCTGAAACTCCCATGCCATCTTCAAGGCCACCTCATTTAGAAGGCGTGGCAGTAGTTAAGTGGATATCTGAGCCCAGGAAGGGTGACAGCCGTCATATCAGCTAGTCAAAGGCACTTCTTTCGATCCACATCACCAGAACAACCAGTGAAAGTGATGGCGCACCCCCAAGTCATGTATCACCTCACTGAGATTGTCAGCATTCTTTGTACTCTACCTCGCCTGGATTAAGTTTCAGCTTGTTATTAAGACAGGAGGGGATCCTGTGATACCCCACAAACTAGTGCCATCCATCCCAAGTAGAATGGAGGCACAGAAAAGCATTACCGCATATCTGCAACCCAAGCAAATGACCCAGAATGATATTGAGGCCAACAGGACCCCAGAGTTTCCAGGGGTTCTGATAGACTCAGTGATGCATAGCAAAACATAGTTGCACTGAAGTTGTTATTACCTCCAGTGGAAAAGATCTTCTGGATAGTAATAATTATTCTTAAGAGTCAAAATGCTGGAAAGTTTGTCTTCAAAGAGGCCCTTTTTGGTGGAAATGATAAAAAGACAGGAAAAACAACAGGCTGTTTTGTTGACTGTTTTCTCTCTATGCAATGCCGTGTCCTGCTTTTTCAAAGTATCTGGAAGGTAAACAGCTGCCAAAAATTAACTAATAGTGGCCATTAAGACACTTTGCTGACAACCACATAAGAAACACAAGGTCAAAAGAAAATAAAGTCAAATGGCCCATTTTATTATTTCATGTCAATAACAATCTCTTGGGTTAATGGTAACCTTAACGTGGAAGTATACCAATTAATTTTCCCGTACAGTCACATCCCTTTATACCCTTCCCATTCGTGTTCACCTTAGTTTGTTTCTTTTGACTTTCATGGCTGTTTTCACTGAAGCCTCTGTAATGATCACTTGACATATCATTCTGGCAATATTGGGTGGCTTTGAGGAGAAGCAATGCTAGTGTACTTAACGATTTGTCCAATACTTAAAATCCCTACTATTTTCCATCTGGATACCAGTGAGACAGGGATACCCTACAGTGCTGAGGTTCCTTCCTGCCTCTGCACCTTATTTGAACTTAAGCAAAACAATTGGCAGCCTTGATCATTGATGTCTCATGTTTCATCTAGCTTCTTTTGTAATATATTTACTTTTTCATTTTTTGAAATTTAAACATTGATTTCCCCTTTTTCAGGTATATACCTCTCAACATGGTTTAGAAAAAATTGGGGACAAAATTATATACTAAATAATAATAATATACTATTGTAAGATCTCAACCAACTAAATATACTGAAAAGCTTAGATAAATTATAGTAATACTCTGTCCTCCAAGTAGTCCCAGCAGAAGCTAAGATCTTCTGGTGAGACATTGCTTGGATATCCTTGTGGATTACAAGTATAAGGAACATGGGGAACTTTTCTCATAGATTCTCTTTTCAGAAAGAATGACATAGCCAGTTTAGCCAGTGTACAAGACTTTAGACTTTTGGCAAAACTTTCTTCTCAAGACTTGGGTACTCTGGGGTGAAAACCTTGTTTTGGATCTTTCCACTTAACTGTTTTCACAGAAATCCTGGAAACTTGTTCAGCTACTGCAGGTTAAAAAAAATACACCCTAGAACCCAAAAGCAAAAGTATTCTAAAACGAGCCTCATCATACATATATTTCATAATACAGCGTAATCAGATTCTATTGAATACCTGATGACAGTTTTACAAATGACATATTTTTATCATTATAAATCAGGATGAACAATATTGCTATTAATGCTGTCTGTCAAGTATTTCCTGAAACATCCTCATCAACTTTAAAGAAAAATATTAGAATTCTACTCCAAATGTTTATCTCTTACGGCTATGCAGCAGATTTCACTTGTCTTAACTGGAGAAGGGGGAGAGACAACAAGTAGAACACCAGCATTACTATTTAATATACTGGTCCCAGTTGCAACTAAGTAAGAATGAAACTGAGGATACGGTCTAAGCATACAGTCTAACACCCTGCAGGAAATGTGGTTGATGTTTAGCCTTACTTTCATGTTACTTGCATGCAAAGCACTTATGCATCTCAAAAGCAAGGCCATTTTTCCAACATCATGCAGCTGAGCTGAGTCCCACTCTGAAGCCTTATGTGTTGGGTGTTGGCATCAGAAGAATTCCAAGGGTTGGTAGATGTTTGTGTATTCAGAGGTTCCTCTTCAGAAATGTGCACTCATTCTTCCTTGCCTGAGTGGCCTACACATGAAAAAGGCCTGTGTCAATGCCTGGTGTCTGTCTGTGTTTACCTTAAAATATCTACACTGGAAAGGGAGCACATGGCTTTCTTGGACTGTAATCCAAGGGATTTGTCTCATGCTACCGCTGGCAAGCTGGGTCTTCTGAAGTCATTTCCCATCCGGTTTGCTTGCTTGTTTGGTTTGCAGTCTCCAAAGCATCACTGGAAGGGGGAGTGCCCTAAATCCATTGCAACATTGAGGACTGCAACCAGAAGGGAAAGCCATGAACCCAACCTGTACATGCAAGGTGTCATTTCAGTCTCTTGATCAAAGTCACGGGGTATCTAAAACCGTAGCATGAATCAAGCAAAAGAAAAATACAGCCATCCTCATGCCCAGTTAAAAGCATTAAAAAGCTAGAAAAACACCCTTTTTGTTCACACTTTTAGGTGATGAAAATATAATATTTGCAATTGTTATTCCTGCTTTATGAGATGTTGTTATTCCTGCTTTATGAAATCTAACAAAATGTCCATTAGTTCCTGCTTTACGGAATTCTATCAGCATTTAAAGGGCCAGCAGGGCCAAGCATCCCCAGCCAGTATAGTTGGGGTTCGTTGGCCCGTTTTCTGTTTAAACTCGCACAGGCTTGTACCTTTACTTTATTAGAAGTTCACATTAACCAAGGGTAGTTTCAAAAAAGTGTTATCTTTTAGATAGCTGATTTATCAGGAGGAAAAAAAACCCCAACAAAATCCTCTAATAAGTAATTGAGTTAATAATTGTCAAGCAAGTACAGATGATCCAGTGATAGTTCTGCAGTTGAAAAGAGAGGCTGAGGTCTCAAAAGTTCCTGCAGCTATCATTTGTTGCTCATTGATATTTGCTTGCAGGCTTTGATTCCACTGTTTCATAACCACCTATTAACTGTAGAACATCTTGGGATTTGCCACGGATTCTGTCACAACTGACCTTGTCCCTGCCATTGGAAATGCAACAAAGCAAAGGCATGAGTTCAGAATATTGGCATTTTCTCGGCCATGCTAGCAACAGTGAGGAAAACAGCAGGGAAATAAATATTAGATATTGATTTCCTTCCCATTTCCAAATACAACATAATTAGATTTAGACTGTAAACAATGCTAGTGCAGCCTACAGTAACCATGGGTCAAACAGGGAGTTTAACAAGATCTATGTATGCTTTTAAAAGGGAGTTGAAATGAGTAGTAGCACGGACGGCTGATATACACCTGCAATTATGCAGGAGAATTGCTTAAAGTTCCCTTTCTATGTCTACACTCCAGAGATTATGTCATTAACGGCAAAAACAACTTACCAGTTAGCATACCTGAGCACAGCTGCTCTCTGCTGAACCTCAGGGAGTCAGAAAAGAGATCTCCAGCCCAGAGGGAAAGCAGCTCACAGAGGCGAGCTCCCTTTAGCAAGAAGATCCCCGCATCTGCACTGGTCTCATCCTCATGGGTGGCAGAAACTTTAATGCATGCGAGTTCCTTGCCAAACCTGGTGCCCTTCTTGCTTGCACAGCTTGACTGTACCATGCCAGACCACAGAGAGGGGCATCTTTTCTGGTGCTTTCCCTTGGGTGGCCGCTTCACGTGTTATCCTAAAAGAGGAAATGTGCCATGACAAAAGGGGGCACAGATTTGCATGGAGTGTGCATGGGCTAACCTATATGCATTGGGGAAAAAATAGAAATGATTAGTACAATTGAAAAAGGAATGCAATGCATCTCACCTGAGCGCCTGTACAGAACACTGCCCAGGAGCTGATCACTTCCAGGCCTGGCTCATTCTTCTTAGGTTTCTTGATCGTTAATCCAGACTTGGACCAGATAGGGTCCTTCAGATAGAGGACTGTTCTCTGGCAGGCCTTGAAACAGAGGACTGTCGTCTGTAAAGGAGGACAAAATAGCCACCGTACTATCACCTTAGAGAAAGAAGATACAGGGAAGTTTGTCCATTCACATGGCAGAGTATTTTTTAAAAGCATTCCAGGGTTTCTCACTTGCACTTCAGCTTTCTATCACCTTAGTTTCAGTAATAAGTGGATTAGCTCAGCAGGCCTCAGACGGTCTGCACACTGAAAGGATGCTGGAGGTTTAATTGTCAGAAATGAGTAAGATGAAAGCTAGCACAACAGGTTAATGAATGGAGAAGGAACCATCATGGCACTTGTGTGGATGGTGCTGGTGAGATGTCGCCTGATAGGAGAGTTAGAAAAGCAGGAGGGGTTGAGTTGTGCTGTCCAATTAGTGTTGGGAAAATTTGGATAAATCCTGTCTGAAAAGCATTACTTCTGTGTGCTTTTGCATTGCGGGATCAAATCCCGTACTCCTTCTCAAACCAAGCTAAGTCACTGTTTAGAATTGCATTCCTCCCGGGCAATTCAGAATGGTGCAGATGCATTGCTTCGGGTCTGAGTCTAGATAAGGGTCTGAGTTCATGAATAGTGTCTCAGTAGCTTGAATTTACATGTCTAAGCAGCCCTGGAGATGGGTTCAAGTTACTCAACTAAAATGTCAATACACTGCAATTAGAAATATTGTAATCTTATTGTCACTGTATGATTGACTGACATTCCTTTATCTGTTCTGTATGTGATGACCTCAGAACCTTATTGTAATGTCTGCATTCTGTCATCAGTTGCCCTGTACCTGTGACTGGGAGGGTATAAATGCCCTGTAATGGTATTGAAGCTTTGCAGCAGCAGTTTACCTCTGCCTGCACAGTAATGCATTCTCATGAGTCTACTGCGAGAACCTGGGTAATACAATAAAGCCAAGATGGTCTGGACACTTGATCTTTCCCACAAACCCAAGTTTTATTTCCTCTTCTCAAATTGAGATTCCGGGATTCTGACAATTAGTATGGGAAAGCATGGATTTCCCAAGGGCAAGAGGGATGGAGACAGAGGTATGATGCATGACTGTGGAAAGCATCCCAATAGTTATCAGAATGGGGGTTTATGCTGTGAATTGTTACTCAGATTAAATATCTGTGGTGCAGCCTTGTTGAACTGCAGCTTCTTCATCCGCAGCCAGCAAAGCTGCATCTGGAAAGCACCAGAGTGAGGAAGGCTAATCTACATTAAAGCCAGGAATAAAGGAAATATTCTCAAATAGCAGAGCTGGCTTGCCATGTTTTGCTACTAGTTACCAAACACCGGAGCATGACCACCAAGAAGTAAGAAAAGAATAGGAATAAACCAATCTGCATACAGTAGTTGTCCTCAAGAAAACAAGCTGGTTAAAAGAAATTTCAGGCAGCCCCAGAAATACTCAGGGCTACTAAATCTTAGATTTCATGAGATCTCTTATTGTTTTCAATACTTAAACCTCTAAGTACCTGAGAACATGTGCAAAATAAGAATAGCTAAAGAATCATGAACTAAAGCTAAAGTAGCATGATCCAGGACTGCCATGGCATTAATGCTAATGATGTCACTGGCAAAGAGGAAATACCCCCTTCCCCCAGTTGTGGCGCTGTTCCCTTTGACAGCACATCTCTTCATCTTTGCCTGCCAGGCGTGATGAAGTTGCTTAGTGCTGGTTTACACTAGTGAGATGACAGCACTGGGGACTGCCTGGAGTTCAGATTTCCTTGAAAGGGTTGCTATTAAAGGCCATATCACCTTTTATAGTATAATAGTATTGATATTATCAATGGTGCCTGTTTGGTGCCTATTCGGTACATGTTCAGTGCCCATTCAGTGCCATTTGAGAATCAAGCTTCTGTGCTTAAGGGATAAGTGTTTTATTGTTTTACTGCTGTATCTTATTGTTCAGATGTTATTTAAATGCTATTGTTTTATATGTTTATATTATTCCTACATTCTATTGTTTTATATGTAATTTTCTTTTTTCAAAATAAATTTTATTGTTTTCACTACAGTCTAACTTTAAAAACAACGGTTATTTAAGACATCGGATATACTGGGTTGACACCTTCCTCATTTTAACAGTCAGCAGTCATATTCAAATCCTCACATAGTCCCGTTTCTCTAACTGATAGTAAAACGAGTTCCAAGTTTGGTAGAGATATACGTCCTCCTTCTCCTTCAGAGACAAGATTGATCTGTCCCTTTCCGTGCAGTCCTATATGTTATTTTCTTGTTAACCACCTATTATGTAAACTTCCCAGAGAGCCCTGTGGCCTATGGGAGTGGTACAGAAATGTAATAGTAGTAGTAGTGGTGGTGGTGGTGGTTGTGGTAGTAGTAATATCATCGCAATGTTGTATCAGCCTTGCACAGTGGAATTGGATCAATGGTACACTAATGGCAAGTTGTCTCTTCACAATGAGGCATATGAAATGTGTTTCACAGATAGCTTCTGCTACACACGGTTCTTGTCTGAAAATGGGATTTAATATTTGCTTTGGGAAAAGGACCCACTTTCCACTACAGGGAAGGTAAGCGGCATCACTGAGACGTTATGAAAAGCAGGCCTGTGGGACTTTCTTTGGCTCTTGGACTACTTAAACGATGCATGGATTAGGTGGGAAGAGAACTCCACTTTCAGTGAGGAACATGTGTCTGCAGAAAGAAAATTAGATCACACACACATACTAGCAGCAACAACATTTTTCTGCCTGAGCAAAGGCCCGGACACGCCCCCCCCCCTTCCACTTAAAACAAGACAAACAGACTAGCGGTTGAGTCTTATTTCAACACTAGTGGTGGGATAAGGTCCTCCAGTCCACCTGAAGGCATCAGGCTAATTTAGGGTATGTGGGGCAGCCACAGAGCACTCACTGCTCAGTCACCTAACAGGTCTGCACCCTCCAACCACATGCAGCCTGAGCTGGTCCGTCAGTCTGCCTGTTGGCAGGGCTCATCCTGAGCACCCCAAAAGCTTTAGAAACAAGACAGATGCAGGCATTCATTACATATAAAATATATACTATACATTCCCCTGTCTTTTTATGCTTTACCACCCACTTAAAGATTACATTTTAATACTCTGTTGTAGCTGTAAGTTAAATATTACACTACCTCCCCACTAATTATACTGTTTTTCACACTTGCAAATCAAATGAGTCATGATATGCAAAGAGATGCATTCTTCTCCTGTCTTCGACAGAACCCTCATTAGCATTAAAACAAGGCAAAGACTGGCTACAACCTGTACACAAAACCCTCAACTATATGAATACGAATAGCAGCCCCCAAAATTTCCTGAATACCCATTTGGGAGCTCTAAGTCTTTTGTGATTTAGAAGAAACAGGTCAAGCATCTATCTTTATCCATTTTCCCATAAGAACCACCTGGACACTATGCATACGGATTAACTGGAGACTTTCAGCAAGGCATTCTTTGTGTTTAGAGAGATTTTAAAAATGATAGTTTTATGGTTAATTTTTAAAACATTGCATATTTGTATCTATTGACTTGCAACAATAGAAAAAACGAAAACAAAAGCAGAAGCAGAAGAGGAACCTGCAACAAAATATCACATTCTGAGTTTCCCGTTTGCTGTTCCAATCAACCCGTTGTGCCCTTCTCCAGGATACTCCATTCCATTCTCCCTCTCCCTTTGTATGCCGTTCCTTCTGCAGCAACCCGTCAGCATTCGACTGCCACAGAGCATGCTCAGTCCTTGCTGGGAGGTTTCTGGTGGCCCTCTGCTGTTATTACTGTCTTGCGAGTGTGTGGTGTCATTTTTATTCCATATGGATCAGTCTAATGCCTGTTGACCGCTGAGTCAGGGGCAGCCTGCTTCATTCTTTCTTTGAGCTTAGAACTTCAAAGGGCAGGGCAGGGTTGTTGTTTTTTTAAGCTGTGATAAAAAGAGGGGCATTAAAATTCATGAATGCTAGTGTAATGTAATTTTGATCTGCACAGTTTTTCAAAGATAGTTGTCAGCTTCTATTCCACCGTTAGCCATCATTAACAGCCACATATGACAGATACAGTAATAAAATAAATTTGGTTGTGTTATCATTTTAATCCAAAAATATAACCCTATTTTGTGACTATGTAGGTTATATCAGCCTTACCCAACCTGATGCCTTTTACATGGACTATAACTCCAAGAATTCCCCATGTAGCAGGACTGGCTGGGGAGGGGTGCTGCAAGCTGGGATTCAACACCTTTGAAGGGAACCAAACTGAGGAAGGCTAGTTTACATAGTTTTATGGACTAAATCCCCATGTCAGTAAGAGGGTGAATTCAGCTAGAATATGAATAAAAGGTGGGCAGTGGAGATATTTTGGCTGGTTAAGAACCATCTTGGAGTCTGCTCTAGAATGTAAGAACTGGAACATTCAAAGCCCATTATGGCCAAGTTGCTGAATAGTTTGCAGATAAAGTTACCAGTATCTTGGATAATTTAAGACACCATTGTTTTAACAGTCCTATATTTAATTATTTTTTAATTTAATTGGAAGGATTTCTTGGCTAGCTTTCAGGACAGTGCCCTTCCAAGGTGGTCTACAACAACAAAATACATAATAAAAACTGATGTAATGTTAAAAATGATAAAACACAATAAAATAGCAACAACCATAACATACTAGGGAAGGTGTTGGGAAAATTTGGATAAATCCTGTCTGAAAAGCATTACTTCTGTGTGATTTTGCACTGTGGGATCAAATCCTGTACTCCTTCTCAAAACCAAGCTAAGTCACTGGTTAAAATGGCGTTGGAATTCAGTTTACCAGGAAGTATTTTCCTAGCCCAGAGGGCTTCATGTGCCCTGGTCATTGAGAATGTCTAGAGTCTAGATAAGGGTCTGAGTTCATGAATAGTGTCTCAGTAGCTTGAATTTACATGTCTAAGCAGCCCTGGAGATGGGTTCAAGTTACTCAACTAAAATGTCAATACACTGCAATTAGAAATATTGTAATCTTATTGTCACTGTATGATTGACTGACATTCCTTTATCTGTTCTGTATGTGATGACCTCAGAATCTTATTGTAATGTATGCATTCTGTCATCGATTGCCCTGTACCTGTGTACCTATAAAATACCCTGCAATGGTATTGAAGCTTTGGAGCAGAATTTACCTCTGCCTGCCTGGTAATGCATTATCGTGAGTACGGACCCACGGGGAACCTGGGTAATGCAATAAAGCCAAGATGGTCTGGATGCTTGATCTTTCCCACGAACCCGAGTTTTATTTCCTCTTCTCAAATTGAGATTCCGGGATTCTGACAATTGTCAAGGTCAACTGCTATGTTTTCATGGTCTTTTCAAATGTCTGCAATGACAGGGCTCGGCAGATCCTTGATTGCATCTTATCCCAGAAGTGTGGAGCCACTTCTGATAAGGCTCTTTTCTGGGCCTCACTTCTAAATACTGTCAAAGAGACAAATGGAAAGGCCCCCTCTTGTGCCAGCAGGCTGATATAGGTGAAGGTGGTCCTTCAGGCAATCTGTTCCCAAACATTTAATACTTTTAAAGTCAAAACCAGGACTTTTGGGCTCAGAAATATACCGCTAACCAGTACAGATGGCCCGCTCTATGTGTATATGATCTAAATGTGGTTTTCTTCATTTGTGTATTATATTTCTTGTCTTTTTCTGTAAAGAACCCAGGGTAACTGACATAATGCTACTATTCATCAGCAAAGAGGTAATGGGGACAAGAAAATCAACCAAACTATATGGGGGAATAGATCTGATCATGTACCTCTCTTGAAGGACCAAGTACACCTTTGGGAAAGCTCAGGTGGAGGCCAGGTGTACTTTTACCACCATATGGTGGCATGCAGGAAATCCTATCCTGATGGATTTCCTGCTATTAAATGCAAATATATATCAATTAGTGCACATATGTTGAGTTTTACCACTTCAAAGACCTTGCTTGATCTTAGATAAATTTCGACTGCCAAGTATTGGTTTTGACACTTGCAAAAATTTATGTAAAGAGAATTGGTGGGGTTTCTTCCACCTTTCATATCCTGCTTGGGAAAAAAAATCACTTTTTTCAGGACATGCATCCTTCCCTTTTACAACAGAAAATGGTATTTTGACAGTCTAAAAGGGTCATGCAAAATGTCTCAAATTTTAAATCCAGAGGAATAACCAACCTGTGTCAAAGAAGGTAGCTTGGGTGACAAAATCAGGCTTTCTGCAAAGTTCTTTTAATATTGCTGAAAGAAAAGTATTGTTTAAATTTGTTTGGTGACTCGGATTCCATGCAGAAAGCTGTTTTCCTTTCTCGCTACAATGACAGAAAATACCATCCCTTCTTACAGCAACATGTCTGCTAGTGATGGAAAGTGAACTGGTTAAGAAAAATTCATGATGGGTTGTAGAATAGTTACTGCACATTGTCAGGATAGCAGAAATGAAGAATTACTCAAGGAAACAAAGGGGAATTTATCTGAGGTTTCATGCACAGCCTGCAAATCAAACATCTATTTCCAAACAATCCCTCATATGATTGTCTCTTGGAACTGATTTATACTATATTTCCCAATCATGGGAACACTAGTACATGTACTCTGAGAAGGATTAATATATGCTGTTTCAAAATTTATGGACATGCACTTCTTTCCTAAAATCCATAATCTTTACAGTCAAATTTAAGAACTCAGCTGAGCATGGGTGAACGGGAATGGAAGCCATTCAACATGCACATGTCAAAAATGAAAATATTACATTGCAGTGGGATGGATGCCAGGGAAGATAAAAAAGAATATGTGAATAGGCCCATATTTTCTTCCTTTTGATGAAAATACTGTAGACCAAACCCTCTTCCATTTTTCAATGGAAATTCCATGAGGTATAACCATTTTACATGACTCAGATTAAAAATTCGATGTGGTGCTTACAGAAATATCCAAAGATCAAAAACAGATTATTAACAGATCTGAGTCCAGTGGCTCATATACTATGGTTCATTCCCATTATGCTAAGAAAACAAAGATCGTTGTTAAACCATAGCAGTGCTCTCTGCATGCAGAAACAACCGCCTTTCTCGATCATTCACCTTTTTCTAGGTAGGAAGTGGAAACCTAAGACCACCAAAATGGCTCTTTCTGAAATGCTGCTTGTTTCATATAAAAAGCCAGTCGGATGAGGACGAGGGCAAGGGTGGCATAGGGAGAGAGGATTCAGATTTGTTATACCATGAGACTAGAAACCCTGAGAGGGAAGATTCATCCTCTGACAATACTGGGCTCTAAAGTAGCATGTTACCATTCCACAGACTGGAATGCTCAGGCTGAGCTTGAGATGGAAACCAAATCAGTGCAGTTCAGCAAAAGCAATTGATGCACAAGGGGGCAAAACACCCAGCTTCATGTATATATTAATGGCATCTGACTTAGTGGTGACTGAGATCTTGGCGGGGGGAAGAAAAAAAGATCTTGGGGATGTGGTGCACAGATCAATGAAGAAAAATAACCAAATTCCATGTTTGATACAATTAGGAAAAGAATTTTAAAAAATACTCTATCACACTGCTCTTATACAAATCTATGTGTGACCACGCTTAGAAAGCTGTATGGTTGTGGTGCCAGCATCTAGGAAAAGGACAGAAAAAGGCAACTACAATTACCAAGGGACTGACACAGCTCCCCTATGAGGAAAGCTTGCACTATCTCAAGACAGTTTAGTTTAGCGAAAACATGATGGGTGATATGATAGTGGTGCACAAACTCTCCACAGTATGGAAAAATTAGAAGGAGCAACATTTTCTCCCTTTCTTACAGTACTAAAACCCCTGACACTGAATTCAGGACAGATAGCAGGAATTACTTCTCTACATAGTGCATAGTTCACTGAAACACTTCCACAGGATGTACTGATGGCCAGCAAGTTGGACATCTTTAAAAGGAGATTGGAGCAACTCATTGGAAACCAGGCCGTTTTTAATGGAATGAAATTGGCAGCTTGTTCTGAAGGCCACAGAGCACCTCTGGTATCTGAAGTGGCTTACTCATTTGTGCCAGTGGCTGGAGAGCGCATGCAACTTCATTCGTGCCTTCCTTATGGTTTTCTCACAGGAATATGTTTGGCTGCTGTGACCAGAAAATACCGCAGGGCATTTGCTCTGATTCAGCACGGCTCTCCTTCCTCTTCGTTTTCCAGCACTACGTGAAAATTGTATTTCTGTTGTGACTAACAACCATAATAAAAACCAAACTGCTTTATTAGGCCTTGTTGTGTTAGTCCAGTAAAATACAAAGTATATTACTGTAGCATTAATATTCACAACTTACATGTTCTGTCCTTAGGAGTTGTATAGTATTATGGAATTATTAGAGATATTATTAGGGATATTAGTTCTGGGTCTTTTGCAAGTGTCAAAAAATACAGCAATGTTCCTTGGCTCCCAGCTGGCTTTTTTGTATTTCCTAGGGGGAAAAGGAAAAAAGAAAAGAAAGAAAAAGGTTCACATCACACCCAGGAACTGTGTGCTTACTTGTCAGACAGTAGCTACTCCCAAAGGAAAGTTGGTTGGATGCAATAGAATGCCACTCACAGTGGATCTGGCTGTGGAAGTTCATGTGTATAGAAAGATTGTGCAGTACAAACATCCATATATATATATATATATATATATATATATATATATATATATATAGAGAGAGAGAGAGAGAGAGAGAGAGAGAGAGAGAGAGAGAGAGAGAGAATATATATATTCCTCTTAATCTTCTTATTTACATGGAATATTGTCAGGAGCTAGCTCTCTGGCAAAAGCTCCTTATTTCCAACATATATCCAGCAAGCAATAGCCAGCAAAGACATACTCTCTGTGACATACAGAGAGTATGACATGCACAGAGTAGTTAACTGAACCTAAGCTAGAAACTGTTTCCAAGAACCCTCCTTTTGAGGAAGCCTCTGGGAGTACCCCTCTGGAGACAGGCATGCCCCCAAATTGTACACAGGCCCTCTAGTTGGCTAGCCCTCCTCTCCCGACACTGCATCATGGGTTCAAGTATCAGACCAGTCACACTTGGCTCTTCTTGCATGTCTCCTCCTGGCACTTCCAGACCCTGTTGGTTGGAAACATGGAAAAAAGTGAGTCAGAAGGGGCCTCCTGTGCCATCTAGTCTGACCCCTGGCTCCAGCTGGTTCCAGTCATGAATCCCCAGGGTCTGTCTGAACAGCTGGATATGGCAGCCTTGAGTTAAGCTGTCCCTCCTCCGGCATTTCTACAACTGCAGGACTTTCTTCTCAGGCACACTCATCTGAAAAGTCAGTGTCATCCTGGCCTGGACATATATGCCAAGAACAACTGCCCCTTTCATTCCCAATATTTGAAGTTGAAAGTAAGTGATTTGGGCTGGATGAAGTGTGGTGGGTGCCTTAAAAAGGCCTCTGTGTTAGATTTGGGATGGGACAAAGTGTATTATGGGGTGCCTATTCCCGGTTTCTTCATTTTGTAATACACTGAGGATGTTCTAGAACCCGTATTTCTGGAGATCTCGATATATTGTCTACAGTGGCACTGAATTTTCTTTGGGGTCAACATATCCAGTTTCTTATGAATGAGTGTGTACAGTATGTGGTGGCTCTCATTGGCATGAGCTTTGTATCCAAATGTATCATTCTGATGAACAGGATAGTAAACTGCTTATTATCTACTGGAGTGTTGAGGTCTTGATAAGGGGAACATGCTTTCAGCTTTGGACTCATTTCTACATGCAATGGCTACTATTGATATGGCCATGTCATGCTTGACAGTGTCTTGAGCACCACGAAGCATAGAGTCAAATGTACTGTTGCATTTCATAGAGGCCATTTTGCCTGAGGTTTGCATGTATTACTTCATTTGAAGGTGTACATGTGCAAATTTCCTATCCAGTTTTGAAAGCTTTCCATATTATTTGCATAGTTGCACCCATATACCAATATAAAGACTGGACTGGATGTGATGCTATAGTGCTTTGCAAAGACTGCTCCTCTGGAAGTGTGGATTTTGTGTGGGCCAAAGCTTATTGTGAGGCACAGGTTCTTATTTTTCAGTACACCAGGGGTCTCAAATTCGCGGCCCACGGGCCAATTTCTGGGATGGGTGGGGCACGGGGGAGGGGCCCTGCGGACTTCAAAGCACTGGCGGCGCCCGGGCCGGCCTCCGGGAGTGACTCGGGATGAGCGGCCCACCACCACCGCGGTGGTGGAATACTTGATGCGGCCCAGCCTCACCCAGACTCTACTTCCAGCGGCCCCCAGGTAAGTTGAGTTTGAGACTCCTGCAGTACATGGTGTATCATTGGTCTGAGAAAGTACCACCCTTGGCAGTATCTTACTCTACAGTAAGACATTTGGTAGGGCAAGAGGCTGTGGCCTCCTATACAGGCCATTTTCCCTGCATTATTTGGTCCACAAGTTCAGTTTGGGATGCATATACCAGCCCTATACGAATAACTGAGCATGTCTATATTTGGCCATGTTTTGTACCAGTATGCTTGACCGGTGCCCAAATAAACTGTGATCTTTGGTTTGCGTGGTGTGGGAAGCCATGATATACTAAAAAGTAAAAGCTGCCAAAGCCCTTCTTCCAGCCACATGGGAGAGGACAGCGCATAAGCCTTGAGACTGCTTGGCTCATGCATGTCACACCAAATAAAGCTGTGACATTTTCTTCTCACTCCAGTAATCCTATGGCAAGAAGGAATTGCAGAGTGCAGGACTGTTCTAAAGATGTATGCATACCAGTATTCTACAAAACAAGTAATTTCTTTTAAGAAGACAAACAAAATAACTCTGTGCCCTATAACAGAGTGCTGTAGAGATTAGAGTTAGACTGGGATCTGGGAGATCTGGGTTCTAGCAATAAACCTCACTGGATGACTTGGACCAATCGCTAACGCTCAGCCTAAGTTACTTCACAGAGTAGTCGTTGTGAGGACAAAATGGAGGAGGTTTCCTGCAAGAGGGAAAAAAAAGGGATATAAATGTAATAATAAAAAATAAGCAAGTTAGCAGTGTAAGTCTTAATAAAACAGCTTAATAAAACAGCATGTGGACTCCAACAAGGTATTTGTTACAGACATGAGCTTAATAGAAGCAAGAACACAGCAGCTGCATAATCCAGTAGGAGTCATCACTCTCATTTAACTTCATCAATGAAATATGAAACAGGACATGGATCAGGCAGGCACAGACTCAGTGAATTTAGAAGAAACATGGGAAATTCTATGCAATGGGACAAGAAATGTGCTTAATCACAGAACACATGATGGAGAGGACAAGTATTGTCAGCTGTGTTCAAGAGGGCCCTATTTCCTATAAGCCTTTTCTGGCTATGATGTCTGTTCTCTCAGGAATACGTTCAGGGTAGCCTGGATTCTTGTTTGCATTTTACATCTTGACAAAATTTCAGTGCATTCGCATACAGTTTGGAATGTGCACATCTCCGGCCCTTTGGCTTTCGTGAATGAATGGTGTCACCATTTCTCAGTGAGTACAAAATGTTGAAAATGCAGCCATTCAATAGGAATGTAAAGCTTACAGAACTGAAGCTTGCTTGGTTTCTATGGCAAACATATAGATATGCACACGAGATCGTAAGAGTTTATTAAATGTGAAAGTGCATTGAAGAAAGAAAGAGTACATCAGTAAGCATTTCAAAATTTAGACTAGGCAAACAATCATTCCAATCAATCTTGTTCAAAGCTAGCAAAGTTCCTTTTCAGAGGATAGATTTTAGTTGTATGCCTTTACTTAATTCAACAATCTAACCTTTCTTGGGAAAGAAGAAAAGGTTAATTCAGTACTAGAACATTAAACTCAAGTCACTTCTTTAGATATTAGCCTGTTGTTGACAGAGATGCAAAGAGAGGAGGAGGAAAAAAAAGCCCTAGTAAAATGCATTAGTAAAAGCTACAATTCACAGGAAGGGGTGTTGGCTTCTCAGTTGCAGGTAGATGCTTCCCCCTGGCAGCCAGTAACAGCATATGTAAATCCATTTATATCATCAGCTTGTATTGCCAGGTCTAGAATGCCACCAAATTAGCCTTTTGATTATTAGTTTTCAGGGTCAATTGGAAGCAGAACTGTGAAAGAGAGAAAAGATGTGAAGAAGATACTGCATATAAAGCAAAAAGGAATAAGACAAAACACATTGAACCTCCAGGAGAGGGTATCTCCATATACTTGTCAGCCTTTGTCATCTATTGCCTCAAAGTTCCAGGAAAAGTGAAACCCAATAGGATGACTAGGTTACTGAAGGCACTAATCTTGGCTTGATTGCCTGCATAACCTTTGCATATATGTTAAGTATATGCTCAGTTTCTGTTGCAACAATGTGCAGCACACTGGTAGGATATGTTGAAATAGCAGGGAAAATTTTCTGTGCTGAACATTAGATATAGATAATGGAATTCCAGTTACTGCATTCACTTATTGATGTGGCCAGAGACTTTGCTTGTATTACTGAGCATACTGAACAAGCACATTGACATATCTGTTGGTCCTCAGCGATGCCTCAAACATCTTTTTCTGGGAAAAATTGCAGCCATGCATGCCAAATGATTATGAAAATTCCTTGCATTCCAAAGAGCCTGCCCAATTTGTGTTTAGAATTCATTTGCTATAACCTAGTCTGATTTATTCACTGGAGTTTTTCACAGTGTCCACAAGGCTGTACTAGCTTACCAGAAATACAGTATTTGTAAATGGATCCAATTAACAAAACAATGCATGAAAAAAAAAAACCACTCTGTAGCTTTGGAAAACCTTTTTTGAATGTATTTACCCCATCCTTTTTTCCACAAGATTTAAACAAATTATATGCCTAAACGTGAAAGGGGTGAATGCCACAATCTAGCATTTGAAAATTAAAATAGGCTAACTTTTCAGATTGTTGGAACACAGTTGAATACACACATGGCAAAAGAGGAGTTTTTTCAGTGTAATGGGACTTATGCCCCATGGCACTTTTATTAAATTTCTTGAAACTAAGATGGTCAGCAGCCTGTCATTTCCTAAAGAGCACTAATAAGAAAGACCCTGTGTTGCAAAAGTGGACAGATCTAGACAGGTAGGATTAACAACAGAAACATCTGAAGAGCTGGCAAAACTATTTTATTTGCATGCCTTAGTTAAGCTTACATACTAGCTTATATATGGATGTTCAGAAATAAACCTCAGTTAACCAGTCATGTAACTGAGCTTCATTACTGAACGCAACACTGAATGCAATAGCCGTGAGAAAGCTGGCAGATGGCACATCAATGGAAGACCTTCATATCACACTGCACAGAATGCCTGTTGCTGCTCTAAGGAAATTTCACAAATGGGGGATGAAACTAAAATAATCTGATGAGTTGTTGCTAAGATGAAGCTATAAAATGTCTGCTGGAAGACCCATCTCAGGGAAACTCATCACTGGTCAAAGCAAAATTAACTGCTACCTCTGTAGAGAGAGCTGCTTTTGGTAAAAACCGAGTAAAAAGTTGCTAACCAGCTACTCTTCCATATTGTTGCTATGAAAACCCCCATCTTGCTCACTCTATTTCCACAAATAGATCTTATGCTGATGAAAAATCAGCATAACATTGTTATAATAGTAACAGAAGTGCTGTTTTTGAGTTTCTAGGCAATCTGGTATCTTAAGCATTAGGAGATGAACTTTTGGCAGAAGGCCTTAGGGAAATGATTTCATGAGACAAAGATAAACATGGAAAAACTTGATGACCAGGATGTAGCTGACTTGGAAATCACACCTTTTAAAAATAAAATACTTTTTCCTTTACTTCGTGCTTCACATCAGTCTTTCAAGAAGCAAGTACACATTGGACCTTGAGAAATGATAAAGAATTGAACATTTCTCTTTGAAACAACAAAATAGCACTTGGTGTTCCTAATTTTTCTGGCCCAGATTAAGTCTTATCATTTATGCAGTCCTACCTGGATGAGTAAGCAGCTTTCTACTCAAGCTACCATTTACTCATATGTTGAATAACACAAATGATGTCTGTACTTATTGCAAAAGCTGTCGTAACTTCAAGCAATTGTTGGCATAACACCTATACTCATCCTTCTGTTGCCATATTTGTACACTACAAAAGGACACTCCACATGCCAGGTTTTAAAATATTTCAGCAATAATAATGCAACTGAATTCTATTTCTGAAAGAATTCCAGTTATCTGCCTAGAATGTTTGTATATTCTGTTTCATTTGGTGATGTGCTATTGCTTAAGAAGTTTATATTCAGTATGAGAGAAGGTACAAACTGAGCCTGATTCTACCAGATTTATACAATGTCTGTCACTCTCCATCTTTCCATTGTGACTTCAGGGAAATGATTAGTTTAGACTAACATGGTTTATGAAATAAATATATTCAGCTATGTTTTTCTTTTGGTTTCAATGTAAATATAAATAATGTAAGGACAAATCATTCCCCCGCCCAGCAATTCATGTTCCCATGTATTACCAGTGCAGGGATAACTCTTTTGGCTGTGTCAGAAGCACAGAGGAGAGCAGGGAGGTTCGAAAGAGAGAAGGTGAGACAAAGTGGGGAGAGGACCCAGGCCTCGTCCATCGCCAGTGTGTGCCTGCATCATAGGAATGTACTAGCAGCCACTTTGGGTCAGCCACACGGCTCAGTCTGGTTGAACATTCAGCTGTCCGTGGTAAACTTACAAGCAGGAAACAAGTGCAACAGCACCTTTGGCCCAAGTTCCCCAGCCACTAGGATAGCCTGTGATGTCTGACCTGGTGTCCACTGCCATCTTATGGCCCTTGGAGCAAAAGACTCAAAGCCTGTGTGTCTCTGTGTGTTCGAAGTTACCAAGGCTGCAATCATATACAGATTTACTTGGAAGTCCCTCTGAACTGAATAGGGCTTACTTCTCGGTAGACAATCATAGGATGGTTCTGCAAGTCTGTAGTCCTATGCATACTTATAAGTCTGCACCATTAATCACAGGATTACTTTGAAGTAAACATGCACTGGATCAAGCTGTAAAGATTACCAGGACTGCATTAAAAGGCTTTAATACATTATGATTTAGACTACCGGTTTCAAAAACATTCTGTTTTTTTTTAAAAGAAAATGCTCTGAAAAGAGAGCTTTTAGGGTAGCCTTTCTGAATGTAGCTAAAACATTATGCTCAATTAGATGGACCTTGGTTTCATCCAGAAAGGCAATTACTATGTTCTTTAAATTTCAGTTGCAAAGTGGTAGGCTGACTTGCATTCATTTTTTTGAAAACTCTGACACGATTTCTCCTCACCTGCTGTTTGTAACACGCAATCATTTTGGTGGCCTCAGGAGTGCTTAGAGACCAGTTTGCAAGCCAAGAAAACAAGCGTGTGCAGTACTGTTTTATTTTGAACACCTTTGTTTATAAAAGTTAAGAGCATCAAAAGGGATATCTTTCTGAAGCAAAAATGTATGCCTTAATGCATATAGGAAATAAATGATCTTTTCCATTAAAACTCTACAGAGAAACACATTTCAGTTAATACAGCCAAGCAAATGGTGGCTGTTCATTCAAAATGGTACATTTCGAAAAGACAGCTTGGAATGAGCTGCCTTTGGAAATTGCCTGAGGCTGCTGTCATATAAAACTAGGCTGAAATTCATCTCTAATTAGAGTACATTGGATTGCTTCTTAGCTTGTTTTTTGTGGATTTTCTTCTGACTTGCAGGAAGCACCATGGATGATATTTAATCCTGTTTCCACATATCTTTGGAAAATGTCCTTATCACCCACATAATAAAAGTAATGCAAGAGGAAGAAAGACCGAGCTGAATCAAGTCAGGGAATACGTTCAGCAAAACAAAGGACATTAAAAAAGGGCAAATTTAGGTTTAATGGAAAAAATAAAATGTATACACTCCCCTCAACACACATATCTAAGAATGCAATCATATTTTCTCAAAAGTAAACTCACTTTTTTCAGTTGGCAAATATGCTTAGGATTGTAGCAAAACCTTTCTTATAATTCAAATGCTTTTAAAGAGCTTGATCTTTAAAACCAAGCACTAACTTTTGGGGCAGCATTTATATACGCTAAGTGCATATAAGTATGTTCTCAGAACACACTTGTATGTCAGCACTAGCAAATATTGCATCTTTCTAAAAAGGTTGCAACTTTGAAATAACTGGGTTTACAGCACAATCCTATGTATATCTACTCAGAAGTAAATCTCATTGAGTTTACCGTGTCTTACATCCAACTGCTAATGTATAGAATTACAAATTTAATAATTGTATTTCTACTATTCCAACAATAGTTAGCACATTCTTTACTATTTTGTCATCAAATCTTTCACTGGACACAAGGAAACCAATTTCTTGTCCTAGTTAATTGTGGGAAAACTGTATTTGCATTGCATACTGGTCATTAGGTATCATCCAGTCCAATTCAGGGTTATTCTATGCAATGCTCCAGAAAGCTTTTGGGAGTTGTGGGTAGCTGTGGAACATGGACAGAGAAAAGCATCTTTCTGTGAACTTTCTTATTTTAGATCCAAGTCATTTTCATAACCATGACAATCAAACTACCTTAAGTACACGTATTTGTCAATTCGGTTAGAACTTAACAAACTACTTATTCACTTTAGACTGTAGAAATTCACACATCATTTTACAGTTTCCAAATATCTTTGGGTTTTGAGAACCATTCAGATTATCAAACCCAGCACAACCCAGACCTGGTTCCAACCATTCAGTCACTTTTTCATTAAAAGCAAGTTTGATTCTCCTCACAGACCCTTTCTCTTCTCATACACTCCCTCCTTCCAAGAAATAGCCATCTCATGTTAGGAGCAGCAAACAAGAGTCTCACTTATAAAAGGATTTTCTTTATTTTTTCATAATTTAGCTGAACCAACACAAAACTGAATACTGTAAAGCAACAAAAATGTTGAAACATTTTAATTTTTGTTCAGTATTTACTAAATAAGGCTACTACACTCCCTTCAAAAAATAAAACCATAACAAAAGAGAAAGTCAGTGGAGTGAGGGACCTGGCTCTTCATTTCTTATAATACAGGTGAAGTATCTACCACCATTTATTGCATGACACTTTAAATCAGTTCATAACACTTTTCAAGTGGCTGGGCTTTAATTGCTACTTGGACACTGATTAAAATCCTTATGCAGAAATAAGACCAACGACACAAGTATTTTATTCATAGATACTGTCACCTATAATTCACGGTTTCCTTAACCTGTGCATTAAAAAAAAATCCTGAAAATTGGGAAAGGGCATAAATAAATGAACTTTTTTCTCATACCTCTCATCTATGGTTGCTTGAACAATCCCTATATATTTTTCTTTAGTAGCATAGAACTAGCATAATACTAAAAGTTAATTGGAATATTTAGGTAGTATACTACAGTGGACATTGGGGAAAAAGTTTTATATTGGCAAATATCTGTGGGGAAGGAGAAAAACCCATTTGCTGATCTCATCATACCACTATGACCTAGACTTGTAGACAAAAGGGGGACCACATTTGGAGTTATTATCCTCCTTTCCTTTTCTAGTATTTTAAATAATATTCTTTTTCAAATTATCACTACCCTATAATAATAGAGAAGAGGGCTTTCTAAAGAATGAAAAAAACAAACAAACAAAAATCCCACCCATCTACATCTTGGTTAAGGGACAAGCTTGCTTTTATACCAAATTGGAAACAAGGGAAGAGAGACAACATAACTCAATGTGGAAAGGAAATGGTTAAACTATTTTACACTGTTTTACTGGTAAAAGACCACCCTACTCAAAGAAAAAGGGGGAAAGGAAAAGGAGAACAAAAGAGAGAAAGAGAGAGAAAGCCTTCCAACAGTGCAATGGTTGAATGCATTTATGTAATATAAACAACATTATTCTTTGCTTTACTACAGAGTCCTCTCTGGTCATGCTTTACATCCAGAATGTCCCAATGGAAGAAAGCAAACTACACCAGTCATTTCAGAGACAACTGAAGTAATAAAAACAACAACTTAACTCTGAACCATTTTTTGTGTCATCTCTGTCAGAGTTACCACGTTAATTGTTAAATAGGATTTTCTACAAATATACAACATATAAAAACTGTTAAATATATAACTTTAGGCTTTTCAAAATACATTTAATGATCTCTTTCAAACAAGTGTTACTTCCCCCCCACCCCTTGGATTTGCTTTCTGGTGCTAAATGGTGTTTCAGATGAGACATAGGCCACAGATGACCGAACATGCTCTTTGCAAATACTGTATTATCCAACTTTTAACGATCAAAAAATGGAACCATAGAAGAGGCATGTTGAACTGGTTAAACTCAAAAATGATTTTAGTACGAGAAGTCAATCTAAGCACAGAGGAGTAAAGGTGGTGCGTAGACAGTTTGTGTTGTTTTTGATCAAAGTTCTGTTTTCTTGCTGAAGAATGGTCATTTTCTCTCCTTGTTCCCTTATATTTTTAAGTGTACTTTTTTCCAAGAGCAGTTCCAGCTTTTTCTGCAGTATTCCATAATTACTTTTGCTGGACAGCAACTTCACAGCACTGGGCGAGCTGAATTCGTGCAGGGTGATCTCCATACTGCTGAACCCAAATAACCTTGTTAACAGTAACATTGTGTCCACTTTAAAATAGATTTTGCTCTTTGGTCTATTGTATATACTGAAACATAAGAAAATAAAAGCAATTCAGGCAGTCTTGGGCACAAGAAGAAATTGTCTTCTGCACCTTAGTGTCCTCCCGTAGACAAAACAGTCTTCTCTAAGGCTGATTGGGATGAGTACTCTCCAGTGTAGCTGACTCTTCAGATTAAAACATGACCATAGATCAAGTCCAGAAGTGGTGTATAACGCAGATGAGACGTTAACTGTGAACTGGTGATTGTTGTTTTTGTATTGCTAATGCCCAAGCATTTCTCTTACATTTCTATTCCTTAGTCCAGTGCTCCTTAGTATGGTAGAACAGACTTTAGCTCATAACATAGAATTATGCTGTCTTTGATGAGATACAGAGAAATAGACAGTTGAACTGATGACATAGAATGGACGATGATCCACAGCAGTGAAACTTGACTAGGGAATGTAGCCCACAGAGCCTAAAAACTCTCACAAGGCTTCTCTGTGTTGCATTTGTCAGGAGACCTGCAAGTCGATAAGAACAGATGAGTCAACACTATGATTTTAACCTGTGTCAGTGTTTCATCCACAACATCTTTAAATACTTACTGATCCCTCTTCTAAAAATATTAGAAAATACTTTGTCTACCTTAAATAGGTGAAGATTTAACTATACATGGTTACTGCTGTCTCAAAAAGGTGGGGAGTTATACAATTTTACTATCAGATAACCTAAGGGATATTCTGAAATGCAGAATTATTTGCTCCCAGTATTCTATAATAGAGTAAATTATTTGGATTATTTCAGGTGATTTCCTGATATTAAGATACAAGGTCATATTTTGATTATTCATTAAACTAATTTAATCAATACTGCCCTCTAGTGATACCATTATTAAACAGATCTTTATAATAAATATAATTAAAATAATGATCTTAATGACAGAAACAATAAATGAGAAATTACCATATATTAAAATCAATATGTACAATGGTAACTTTATTTTAAAGGATCTGTCAAATTACTAATTAGCAAAAATAATAATTTTAAAAGAAATGTATACAGAAGTAAAAACAAAAAGTTACACAGATAAGAAAAGTCAAATGAACAATTTTTGAACAAAATGAGGCATTACGAAAAAAAGGGGGAAGATTTAAAGATTTCCAGTCCATAGAAAGTAGTGTAGTATTGCAATAGATGTGTCTTGCAAACCTGAATTCTAAATGTTAAAGCAATGTTTCTTTTGACATTTTCATGTTTCCTTGATATTTAGACTGTTTACTATTGATGGACTAGGAAATATGAAGCAGCAAGTACTGGCAAGTGAAACAGAGAGCAGGTCTCATTTCACTCGCTTGAAGCAGAGCATGAAATTTAGATCTTGATTTTTTAACCTACCCATTTGAGAGGTAAATGAAAAGAACATCTGCCTCCAACATTTTAACAACAGTTCCATATAGATATATATGCTTATATAAGGCACAAGGTTTATTTGACAGAGTTCTGCCTTTAGCCTCTCACCTTTTCCAGGAAAAGAACCCCAGAACTCTTGCAAACAGCCTTTCCTTTTTCGGACTAGTGGTCAGACTCCAACCCCCATGGCCTCAGACAGGCTGAAGGCAAAAAACTGGGTTGATTATTGTGTAATTTCCCTATTTTATGTATATACATTTAACAAGAAATACCATTTGACTTTTTATCCACTATTAAACTTCTGCTTTGTCCAATCTCTATATATGTCTAAAGCCATTAAGATATCACAGCATCATCACACAGTTCTTGTAAACCTACAATCAAAGCATTGGTAGATTTTACAATCAATACTATGGTGTGAAAAGTTAGGTCAAGCTGACCTTAGCTCGGTGGAACAGCAAGCTCACTGTTTATATAGAAGACACATCTACAATAGCAGGTACATAGAAATCTGACATTCAAAATATCAAAATGTTTATTGTATATATTCCAGTTACTAATCCTTGTGATAGTAAATGAAAGCTTCCATTTAGTTCATTTTGCATAGCTAATACATCTTGAGAAAAGGCTCAAAGAACTAATCTCTAACAATAACCTCTCTATTCTGTGCTTTGCATGACAAAATAATATTGATGATAAAAATATTGACACAGAATTATTCACACATATTCTTAATTGTCCAAAGTCATCAAATGTTTCAGCCACAGTATATATTCATGAAAAATTGTCAATCATTCAGCCATTTCAGATAGAATGGGTCTCTCACTATGGAGTCAAAATATGGCTTTTACCACCTGGTTGTCAGGATGAGGATTTGGGGGGTTGATATGCACCTTCTCTGAAAGTATACACAACAACTTCATTCAAAAATTATACCTTCACACACTTTAAAATGGAACTATGTAACCCATTCATTTCCATTGTATTAGTTTGCACCATTATTTTCAATGTTTGATAATGTTTAATGTGACTCCTGAAAGACCACCAAAGGTAACCAAAAGGCCTAACATGTTCAGTTTAAGATAATATTTAAAAAAATTGAAGCAAGAACACACATCAGACGTATGCCTCTAAGATATGCAACTCTGGCAATTCATAGAGAATGAGAAATTTAACGGTTTAATATTCTTGTCAGAGATAAAACTAGGATGTTCCTCAGACTATCTAAATCAATAGACGGACTAAGGGGCCTTGCAAACCTAACACCAGCTCTAAAAAAATACTGTGAATAATGCACGGTAATCCATGAATCCATCCACAACCTCCCATTATTCAAGAGCATATATAAATACGTTACAGTGAACCTGGTTTAGCTTCCAACTACACAGTACATTTCAACACAAAGAATGCAACTGGACTTTCACTATCAGGTCTCCTCCTGAAACACTCTCCAAAGGTGTAATGGTCACATCAGCAGAAGAAATGGGTGTTTCTAATGGTGACTGGGGGGCGGGAGCAGGAAGAAACTCTTGAAGGGCAACTTCTGAGGAACAGCAATAGTAGAAAGCAACACTGGTGGAGGATCTTTTACAGAAAATGGCAGTGACACTCCAGCTAACTCTTAATAGTGCAATGCAGAAGAAGGTAATGGTAAACTGCTTCTGAATGTTTATTATCTTGAAAGTCCTATGATGAAACAATCCAAAATAAAATAAGAAATAGTGTCAAAACATGAGACCCCCAGGTAAGAAGGCATTCAATAACCTCCTGGGGAAGAACCAAAGCCAGGTATGAATAGTTCTGTTGTTAATGACATAACTAGATCAGAGCCAAAAAGCAGTCTAGAGGCCAACATGCAAAAAGTTGATAGGAGATTCTGATGCTTCACAACCCACACTGTGGGAACACGAAATCTGAGAAGTATGACTCAAGGCAAACTGAAAACCATAAAGTAAGAAATAGAATGGTTAAACATTGCAGTACTTGGTGTCAGCAGACTGAAGTGGACTTGAAAGGGACAGTCAGACAAACCAAAATATTTTACGCTGGAAATGATAACTCAAAATAAATGGAGTTGCTGTAATACTGAGGCAGGATGTACAGCAGGTTCTAAGGGGTTATAATGCAAAATCCAATCGACTCGTATCCATCAGATATCTTAGAAAACCTATCAACATAATCACCAGTCAAGTCTATGAGAAAAAAAGAAGCCGAAGAAGAAGAAATCAAAATGGTAACACACCAAAACAAGCCATGCTAACAATAATAGATGGTTGCAATGCAAAAGTAGCTAAAAAACAGATTCAAATTTTGTGGGAACATTTGGCCTAGGATCAGAAAAAACCAGAAGACTCTTACAAAATTCTGTGAAGACAACAACAAATATATACTTCAGGCAAACAGTCAGGTATCTATGCATGCACATCACCAGACAATCAATAGAGAAATCAGACAGGAGTATCAACAATTAGAGACAGGAGTATAAATATCAAATATTAGAATAAAGCTGAAAAAGAACAGTAGGACAAACAAAATAAAACTTAACATTCCTGAGGAATTTAAAGTCCACATACAGAACAGATTTACATTATGGAACTTAACTGATCAGAAGAACTGTGGAATGAAAGTAGAGATATTATTTGGGGAAAAGGCAATTTCTGTAGCAACAAGAAAGAAAATGCCTAGATGGATGATGGAGGAAATAATCACAATTGTGAAGGACAGGTGAAAGAAAAGGCAAAAGGTGACAGAAAGGATCAGAATCATGAATGCAACTTTTCAGTCACTATCATGTAAAGTCAAAAAGAAGTATTACAATGATCAGTGCAAAGAAATAGAAGAGAGCAACAAAAGGGGAAAAAAACAAGAAACCTTTTCCAGAAGACCCAAGAATCAAAGGGAAATTCAAATCTAGATTAGGAATATTAAAAGACAAACAAGGGAACATACTATCTGATGAGGGAAAACTAAGATAAGGTGGAAGAATATAGAGTAGACCTATACAGAAGAAATAAAATGATGAAAAATTCCTTTGAAAAGAAATTATGTGAAGGAGAATCTGCAAAATTTGAACTAAGTGAAAGCTGCACAAAGTGAAAAAGGAAAGCAAAAGAGCAGTTAGGCTACCAATAGAACTACCCCAAGCTGCAGAGACTGAACAAGATTATGCCAACAAATATGGAAAACAAAACAATGACCCATAGACTGGAAAAATACACTTTCCAATCCTCAAGAAAGCAGATGCAGCTTCATAGCTTGGGACTGCAGTATCTGAAGGTCCGTGTTTTTTCATCAGTAATGAGAATGCCCTTTCTCTTGCAGCCACTTGCCATATCTTAACTGACTCTGGGTCTCAGAGAAGGTCTCCATGGATTATCTCAGTCATTAAAGACTCCTTGTATCTAGCATAATTTCCCAAAGAAGGCTCATCTGGCATCTACTGTGATCTCTTTTTTGCACCAGGCAAACACCATTTTATTCTCACAGCCTATTATGAACTTTTTTTTTTAATTCTCTGCAACATGTAGACATTTTTAGATATTGCCTTATTTCTTTCTTGTTATGATTTTTAGTTTTCTTGTTTTAATTCATTAATAGTGTTATTACTGCTTTATAAAACCATTTTGTATGGATTTTATGATCCTAAGTTGTTTGTCTGTTGCTTAGGGAATTATTATTATTGGGTGACTAATAAATAGAATGAAAGAATGAATGAATGATCAACTGATCGACCGACTGAACAAAGCTTTTCTGTGTGTTTCAGACGCTTTGTGGTATTTACTATTATGTATAGAGCTCCCAGAGATTAATTTCAGTAATTTTTTGGCTGAATGGTAGGTTGACCATTCTTGTTAAAATTAACATATTTCTTTTTCTCTCCCCCACTTTTTTTTTTATAAACAGAACATAAATACAATTGAAGTACAAATACATAGTCTTCAAAATATATCAATAATATTAGCATCTAAATTAACAATAAACACCATGCGCCCACTCCCCAGGAGACCAACTGATACTTCCATTTCACTTCATATATTGTAACAATTAACAGTATATAATGAAATTAACGTATTTGTTAAATGAAGCAGATAAATATATAACTTTCAGAAGAAATGTTTGGTGTTTTACTGGTTAAACAAAGAGTAGACTTTATGGACTGTAGAAATAATGAATTATTTTAGTTCTGTTCCCTCTTACTTTTTTCATTTTTGTTAAGAATAACATATATTTTAAATAATGTATATCACATTGTGAAGTTTTATTGTTTATAATAAGCAAAACTACTATTTGATTCTCTTCAATAAGAATAACTGTAGAAAATGTTCAATACTCTTTAACAACTGACACACATTTATTTTATATAATATGAGAAACAGATTAATAACCTAGAAATTTTGTAAATCCTAAACATGTTGGTTTCCATCTTGCTGCTGCACACCTGTCTCTATATATCCACCCACACATTCAATCACTTTTATCTATAAATCTATTCATAGTGGTTTGTTTTGTTCTTTATGTCTGTGGCCTTCAGCTCTGAACAAAACCTTGCACAATACAAAATAAAAAATAAACATTAATACTTTACAGAAAATGGATCACAACACTGACTTGGAGTCCAGATGTGCCTTCTGTGAGTAGAAGCGATCCTTCTAAAAGATCCTTCTTTGATCTGGTGGCGACCCCTTTGGTGGAAGAAGGAACAGTTGATGTTTGCTGGTTCCTGCTATTCTGATGGACAAAGGGGACTAATGAAGGTAGGTAAAATTTGTAAAAATTGCCTCTCTGCTTCCACAAGTGGGAATGCGCCATTTTAGAGTTCTGCTTACGGAAATCTGTAAATCCATAAAAATTAAAACAGTTTGTCCCAAACAAAACAGTTTATCTGCTAGCACATTGTTTCCTCAGGAACTCCCATGATTCTTCATATTGCTTGGTCAATACAGCTCAGCTTCCTCATCCTTCAACGCTACTCACAAGAAGAAAGGTTGAATACAAAGCATATACTGCCTAATAAGCTTATAATATTTTATTCATCCGGCCCGCTCTGCTGCCCCTCACCACCGCCCCCCACCCATGCGCGAGCTTGCAGCGCAGGCTGGAGGCGGTGGCTTGCTCACTCAGAGATGGTTTTGGACTCATTGAGAGATCTCCCAGTGAGATCAAAACCACCTCCAAGCGAGCAAAACATCTCCACCTGCCTCTCCCGCGCATGCGCACTTGCCACTGCCTTGCAGCGTGGGCTGGAGGCAGTGGTTTGCTCACTCGGAGATGGTTTTGGACTTGCTGGGAGATCTCTGAGTGAGCTGCCGCCACGTGCACAGAGCGCCACCTCCTATGCACCCGAGGACGCCTCACCGGCCCGTGCGCCCAGCCCTCCCCTTGTCACCGGCCCATGCATGTAGTCACTACCTTTCAACTGGCCCCCTATTGAAAAAGTTTGAGGAGCCCTGTCTTAAAGCAAAAGGTTTTATTTACTCTTGACCTTCAGTTATGCAATGAAGTCAGATCAGTTGTACCTTCTTTGTATATATGGCACATGTTTGCATATGTTTTCACTTGCATATATGAGTGAAAACACTTTGCATATGTAGAAGAAAGGATATGTTCTGATTTATTTTCCTGAAGAAGCATTCGGTCATACAACATGGGATGCCATTCCAGACAGTTCCCTGAAACTCATGCATAGATTCTAGATGCATGCAGTGTTGCAGCTGAAAAGTCCCAGTACGTGCATGATACCCTATGTTTAGCCCATCAGATACCAGCTTAAGTTTATATTAGAAAGGGCATAAAGAAGAGCCTTGTATAGAATGCAGTTGAGGCAGAGCCATTATTTTCACATTCAGGAAATACTTTCTTCTAATAAAATGTGTAATACATTAATTGGCATACAAGCTGTTCTTCTTCCAGGAAAATATGTCTTCTCTTTAGAATGGGTCATATTGTATCTGTTGTTCATATTTTTTAAAGGGTTGAAATACAGGGAGTATTTCTTTTGGGAATGGTTAGCTATCCTGATAATAATGTGGTTCTTTGAAGATAGATTTAATACCAACATTTCCTGCATGACTAATTAATACATATTTTTCTTTAAAACTACCCCATCTCCCTAAATAACAATAACAATTCCAGAGGGTTGTTTATCTTCCATGTTATAGAAGTAAGAATTTATTTGTTCCTACCCCCCCCACTCCCCTCCCACAATGACATTTTTGCAACTTTGCTTGTAATTAATATATTTCACTTGCTGAACAATATTGAACAATGGCTTATTCTATGGATAAAACATTCAAAATCAATTGAACAAATACACTGTGGTTTGAAGATCATGAATAGTTTAATTAAGTCTATTTCCAGATGATTTTTGTAAGTCAACAGGCTATCAAATCAAAGTTAATTTCTGATGGCTGCAATTCTACTATGCCTGTTCTAAATGCTGAAGGTCCTGTTTTGTATCTGTTTGTGTCCCTGCTAGCCAGGTGACTTACACACCCACTAAACCAAGTGCCAATGAGGTTCAGTCAGGCAGAGATTCGTTCAGTTTTCTTTATTCAGCTGAGCAAAGCAACCGGGTGTCCGCTCCCTACACGCAGGCAGGAAGCGACACACACACACATTCCTCCCACTCATCCTTCTTATCCCTTTTCTTTTCTTTTTCCACTTAATCTCGCCCCCATTGTTCCCTCACCCAATCCCCTTGCGGGGTCTTCACGTCCGCTGCATGCCTGGCCTTGTGCAGGTGCTTATCTACATCCAGTCCCCTCACAGGGGGAGCATGATCACTGCGTGCCAGACCTTGCGTGGGGGTCTTCTTCACACTACCTCTTTGTCTCCCTTTATCAACTTTCTTTTGCCTTCTCTTTTTCCTCTCTAAAGCAAGCAGTTTTACAAAAAGCAAATGTGTTTGTTAAGCTAAGCAAACTCCTTCAGTATCTACAAGATAACTGTTTGGGGAAAAACGTCCCAGACACTGTCTGAGCAGCCATACAGCAGTTTGGATTCCTCACTCTGAGGCTTGAGATAGTGTTCCAGTATCAAATCTGGCAACTGAAGCTCTGACACATGCCCTTGCCTGCTGACATTAAAAAAAAGTGCTGACTGCTTTCCAAGGTTGCAAGAGTGATGTCAGAATGGGGTCAAAGGGACTGTTCTGAGGTACAGAGAGGGATCATACTTTAGCAGCCAGGGTACAAGCTATTCTGAAACTGCCTTCCCTCTCCCTCCAAGCTGCTCTACTTAAGACAAAAAAAATCCCATCCAGCAGAAGATGCAGAGGGGGAGGACATATTCATTTTCAAAAGTGAAAAAAGCCTCATAAAATATCAGTTTCTACTAACGATATATAAGAAGTTAGTTTCCATTTGTTTTTGATCAGGATGATCCAGTTCATACCTCCTGAACAGTCCTCGATTTCCAAGTTTGGAATATAATTCATGGACTAAAAATACACCTATACATTTCAAAAATACACATACAAATCCATATTATTCCAAGATGTGCACAATTGTGCTTTAATTAATAGAATGTGTGCATTTCAAAGTGCACACAACTGATGCATTTTTGGCACATTTTGAAAACTACAGAAAAAATACATATTTTCGTGTGAAAATAGAAACAAACAAACAAATATCACAGTCTGATATGGACATGAAACATCCAAGGGACCAATGAAATGTGACGTGTGATTGACATTGTGATCTTCAGCAAAGCTGGAAATATTCCTTTAAAATTGTTTTTTTTTTCCAAGTTTACTTATAGAATGTGTAATCTAAGAAGAATCAACAGATTTCCTAATCGACAATATTGGTGCCATATTCTAAATGCACATCATAAAGGGAAGATCCACTTTAACAAAACCAAACCTTTTAATATTTAGTTTGGCAGACTCCATATTTCACTTTAGGATATTTTACATAGCACACCCTATCAAAACATACATATGCCACTGCACATACATACATAACAGGGGAAGCTATAAAAAGTTCCAGTTCTCTAGAATATATTCTTGTATCAGGTATAAGTTCTGAAATACTCTAAGCTGTATTTACGTTTTAGATTGAAAGTGCTGTGTTTTTTGGCACACAGTAAGAATATAGTCCATTAAAAGAAACATAATTTTTTTGTAACACGTTAGAAATATGTATACCTCTTTCCTGATTAAAAACCTTAAGAATTTAATTTTTATTGGACTGAATTGTATTTCGAAAGATGATAGTAAGTCAAATAAAAGGTTGTCATGATGACAAATTTCCAAGATTATCAACATATCCCCACCCTACAGAAATGGAATTTCAAAAGAACAGATTTGTTTTAAAAACTAGCTGCATTCAAATTGGAGATTTTAGAACCACTGGGGAATCTCATAACTATTCCTGTAACCTACTAGAAACATTTTATTAAAATCAAAGTATTTAATTGAAGCAATTTCCAAGAGTTGCTAGAACATGTGTAGGTGGTTTTACAGTGTCTTTTTTACAGGGTATTCTTTATTATATAAAATGAGTCATGTCACAGAATATCTGTATATAGGGATCTCACATCAAAGGTGACTAATATTCCTCTAAACTATATCCTTATTTTGCAACTGTTGAATGCATTCAGTAGAATATTGTTTGGTGTGCAGAGGTCATAAAAGAATAATGCAACAATTGAGTAAAACTCAATCCCCTCTCTCCCACACATCAGCATTCAAACCCTCTGTCCTCCACCTGCTCACCAAACTAATGCTTCTCCAGCAGTGGCAGCAGGCTGCAGGTTTCTCTCTTCCTGTCCTCCCTCTGGTATGTAGTTTTCAGTGGAGACTGACAGATGGGTGGGAGTAAGGCAAGATATGTAGAAAACAGATGGCTGAGAAGGAGGGAATTTAGTGACTGATGGGGGTAGCAGTAGGGGAATGGATCAGACCCTGTTAAGTACCACAAGATGTTGATGCACAATGGGCTTTAATTTAATTTATTTCTAGGCATATAACTGGTATGAGAAGTATTTCTCTATTTTTAGGACTAGAGATATAGTTTGGTTTCCTATGTTCAAGTAGGAATTGAATGGTGCAGGAAAAGTTACACAACCCTTTTTTCCTATTCAGCTAGCATTCCAACTCTGTTATCAAGTTTTAGTTATTCATAATAATTAAAATTATAATTTTCAGCACACATCATTAGCAATGCACATGATATCCTATAGAGGTTCATAGGTTTAAAAAGTGTCTGATCAATAGGGAGCTTGTAGTCAACTCTATGTGGATCTTGCCAGGAGCAAATCCCCCCAGCCCAATTCCCCCCACCCCTCCAGTGGAAACCTTTAGAGCATGATCCTTTCTTGAGCTCTACAGGTTTCCACAAAACATAAATCAAATGAATTATCCCTCTGATACGTGGGAGCAATGTCTGCCCACGTGAAAAGCTGAATTCAAAATGGAATAGTCCCCCCTCCTCTGCTTGTCATGTAGGACTTGGCTCTGTCTTCAAGGTAGGTCACAGTGCTTGAAGGCTAGATGTGGGGTGGTGATGGACAATAGTTAACTGCCCCATTCTCTTGGCCTGATGCCTCTTGATAGGGTTTAAGAACCCCTGCTTAATCTCTACCGTTCCCTTGAGTGAGCCTATGGAGCCTCACCTTCTGCTCTAAAAGGGTTTGGTTCCCATGCTCTGCTTCAGTAATCCTGCATGGTGACCCTGACAGTTCAGAGCTCTGCCAACACCAGTTCATCTACCTTTCCCTACATATCTGAACTAGCTAGCTGGGGAGGTTGTAACGTGTGAGGGCTGGTCCTCCTTTTTACAGCTCTGCTCTCATCAACTCAGGTAACAGAAAAAAAACCATAACTGGTTTTTGGCTACAATGTAAAATGGTGACTTGCCCATCATTGTCAAAGCTCTGGCAGCTTCCACTGGCTTGGGGTGGGGGTGGGGGAGCAAACTTAATCTTTTTCTTCCTAGCTTTTTTCATCCCATGAGCTCCAGCTATAGGCTAACTGTGAGAGGCCTGATCTCAGGGCCTGATGAGGTTATGAAGGGATCCAGCAGATTGAAGACCACTTGATGGGGCTTCTTGTCAAGGCCTATTAGTGGCTACATCATCAGCAGCAGATTCATTCCTGAGGAGCTTTATATTAGTGTACCAAGGCAGTGGTGTCCCCTGCTGCTGGGAGAGTTGCCCTACACCAAGGTAAGGACACTACTTCATCTCAACTCCATCTAACCAGTGGATCTTGAGTTACATTGCTCCAAAATGTTATTAATACAATTATTGCCATAGTTACTCTTAGAAACCTGGAACATCACACTCAACATCTCTTGTCCTTACTAATATAGAAATGACATAGCTCCTATTGTCATGAATCTATTGTGCTTTAGTGAGGTTGAGAAAAAATTGACACTGCATTTCAACGATGACATGCATTTAAATTGATTTAAATGTTTGAATGTGGTTACTTATATACATATTGTTGATTATTTTGTTTGAACATGTTACTATTTGCATTGCATATTTTAAGATTTGTAAGTTGCATTACTTGTCTTTTTAACAGCCAAACAATATAGAAACAAGAACCACAACAAATAAAAACAACACAATAATGTTCCGAGCTAGTGATTTTTGCAAATTCATTTGAAAGCTTGCCCAATTTTAATATGCTACTTAATAACCCTAGCTCTGGTGGAGTGAGCTTTAGATGTTACTTTGATTCACCTCAGAATGACAGATGGAGTTCTGTACGCTGACACTGATAAAAAAAAATCTCCTCACTGATAGCTTTATCAAATTATAATCAAGACGGGGCAAAATGTTCACTCATAAGCAAGATGTGAAAGACACAAATATGAAAGACATAGTCCAAATACTATATACATCTCATGTCATGACTTATTCTGAATGTTTTGTATTCGAGACACTTATTAGAACAGTATGCATTTTAGAGAAAAATCAACAATTTGTTGTCAAAGCTACTTCTCATTACAGTATCACTATGTAGAAAATAAAATAGGCCCTGAGACTGTATAGCTTGGTCATTCCTGATCTATTTAGAAAGTTTTCAAACAGTTAACCCAAACATTATTTAAAACAGAAGGTAAAAAGCAACGGAGATAGTTAAAAATGGCTTCCAGGTTAAGTTACGTTTTGTATTCTGCTGCTTGCTCATTCTAATGGCAGGTATCTCATTGACCTTACCGGGTCATAAAACAGCTATACAGATGAAATGCAATGAACTGGCAAAGAAAACGAGCCTGAGTTGAGGACAGGAACCAGGATACTGCAGTGGCAATGTCATTAGTCAAACCTAGTGAGATATGTTATCTGCTTTTATCATGGTGCTATTTCTGAATTGATAATCAAATGCAACAGATCAACAAAACCCTATTAGCATTACATTTGCCTTCTACATCAGACTTGGCTTTCTTAAAGAGGAACCTGCAGTGAGGATGTCTTGCTTCTTAGTCCAGTAAACCCACATCCATTTGCTGGGGTGAGTGCATCTTTAATCCAGTGAGCCCACAGGATCATGGGAGCCCACAGAAGGGTTGCTGTTTTCTCAGACATAATGGTAAGGAGTGAATGTGTCAAAAGGCAGGGAGGCAGCCCAGTAGCTGGTATGACTGAGATGAACACACCATTATCTTTCCCAGTTCACAATTGTGAGGGAAGGTGGTGCTGGGAGTGTGAAGCTGTTACACTTGCAAGGAAGGTGACTCAAAAACAGAAATGACACTCAGCTGTGGGGCTGAAGAAAAGTGACATTTCATTTCCACATTTGTTCAAGGCCTTGGAACGCCATCAAAGACCAACAAGAGAAATAATCTCAGAAACAAGACACCTATTTGGGAATGAGGCGATCTGGGTTCGAGTCCCCGCTCAGCCATGGAGCCAACTGGGTGACTTTGGGCCAGTCACAGACTCTCAGCCCAACCTACCTCACAGGGTTGCTGTTGTGGGGATAAGATGAAAGAGGAGAATGATGTAAGCTGCCTTGAGCCCTTTGTAGGAAAAAGGCAGGATATAAATTGAAAAATAAAAATAAAAATAAAAAAAAATATTTGGGAATGAGTAGAGACTCTGCCTTTCCTCGCAAAAAAGCTGACTACCAAAGCCAGCACATTCTTTTGCCTCTGACCCTCCCCAGTTCTTAACACCACTATGGGAGTTATTCTCCCACAAACATACCAGGATGCACAAACTGCAGTTAATGTATTTAAACACTTCAAGTACTTGAACAGATATTCAGTCATTTGATGCTTTGGGAAAAAGCCAACTAGGTAAGAAAATATAGAAGGACCAATTATTAGTAGGTATAAAATAAGCTACCAAATTAAATATTTAGGGTCTGAAGAATAATTTGTTGTCCAGATGACATGAATAGATGAAAATCCAAATCTCTCCACCCACTAACAATTAAGTCTATCCTCAAGAGAATACACATGTGCCTGAAGCTTGGCCAGTGAGAAAACACACACAAACAAAAGAAACACATGAGTCCAACTTTTTCAGTACAAGTAGGAAGTAGCTGCACGTAACCTCTATGTACCATGTTAAAAGCAAAAGCATGCTATTGTCCTGTTTTTGGAAAACTACATTTTGGATGTATCTTAAAGCATCAGTGGCCATTTTTTAATCCAGTTCCCTTCATATACAAGTATCTATCACTAAAATAAAGGGGGGGGGGGAATATAGAATAAGAAGTTAAAGCAGTGATATATAACACCCCTATAAAAGCAGCACCTTGATCCATTGCTGCAAATTCCATGTAGGGTATCATTAGGAAATAAATAGAAAATAGAACTGTCACTATAATACACTGTATGTACATATAAAACATACCTAAGGCATCTATTGTGCAACTGAGAAAAAGGCAGAAAAGGACAACTAAAAGATTTTGGGGCTGCAGCATCTTCCATCAGAGGAAAGGTTACAATAGTTGGGACTTTTAAGTTTGAAAACAATGTACAGGTGGGGGGGATAACAGAGGTGAATAAAAATATGTGTGATGTTGAGAAACTGGGTAGTGTGAAGGTTTTCCTCTCTCTCCTTCAAAACATTAGAAATTGGGGCATTCAATAAAGCTGAATATTGGAAGACAAAAAAGGGCTTTATGAGTCAGTGCATTGTGGAATTTGCTGCCTCAATTTGGCATAATGACCTAAATGGAGGATAAGGCTTCAATAGCTGCTAGTCATAGTTCTCTCTTATCTCTAGGATTTGAAGCAGTATGCTTCTCAATGCCATATGCTGGGAGTATGAATAAGATGTAGCTACTATTATTATTCCCTGCTCATGGGCTCCTAGTCGGCCACTGTGAGGACAGATGCTACACTCAAAAGGTCTTTGTTCTGGTCTTACGTCTGTTTTCTTATGTTATTAACAATGGTGCAAATGTCATGCTGCAAAGTAATGAATTCTCAGAAAGTAATGCAGGTGGGCGAAAATTTGCATGGGACAGAGTTGAACTTACAGTTTACTCCTGATTTCTTAATTCTGATTATGACACTGGCAGCCATGTTGAATTTCATGGCATGATTCAGCTGCATAGCCTTCTAAATCCATTCTAACTTCTTACACAACACTTTTACAGAAATAGTTTAATGGATAATAATCACAAAGACTCTTTTAAACTCATAGTTTGTTAGGATTGTCTTTAAGGTGAACACATTGGAACAATACTGGGGTCATGAAATGGAGCAAAACTTTATCCACTCTGGTCCTTGGAGTTTTGTTACATTTTAGCATTGTTGTGAGCCAGAGTTTAGATCAGTGGAATTTCCTAGCCTGTTTGTTACAGGAAGGGAAAAAACTCCAACAAGGCCAGTGTTTTGCCAGGGGTCATTTTTCTCTGTTGGGACTGGCATTTATGGCAAAAATACAGCAGTAGAGCACTCAGCTATCCAAATTTCCAAACAACATGCCCTACAAATTATGCTATCTCAATCTGCTCTAGTGCCAACTGTCCTTACAGAACACAGCCAGTCTTATGAGTATTTTCACAAATGCTACTTTCCAACCAGAAATGAGAAATATTAGTCTGTCTCTCAATACATATGTGAATTAATCCACCAAGCATTCATCTCCTCTGATCTTAGAATAATTTTCCTTGATGAAAAAGAAAAAAACCAACAACTTGAAGTTTTGTTTTCAAAACAAGAAAATTTAATAGGGGAAGAAACAGAATTTGGTTTTATTTTTATCTTGCAGGAAATCCAAAGGGATATGTCTATTATGTATTTACCTGCTGACACAGGTTGATGACCTAGGAGTGTAGGAGTGCTCCCAGCCCAATTTCATTAGTCTAATCCCCTATGCCTAACCTTTCTGGAGCCATGGGCACATTTTGAAATTTATTGAAGTTCAACTGCTTTGCAATTTGCTGCTTTGGGCATATTCTTCTGGAAAGCAGCAGGCTAATAACATTAGTGATAGTGGTGGTGATGATGATGATGATGATGATGATGATGATGAGTATTTATTCTTTGAGCCTATACCTATGAGCTTAAGCACTGCAGCCAAAAACAGAGTGTGAACTAGACGGTTTTCAAGCAGCATAAAGCAGTAGCAAAGAAAAAAAAGGTGAATGGAAATGTTATTAAAAAGAAGGGGCACCTGAGTCAGTTCAGCATCTCTATATCCACACCATATTTTTCCATTTACAAACCCTTATGACCAATATTTGAATCAGAGTGCCAGAAGGAAAGATAATTAATCATCATACTCAAATCTCAATCAGAAATCATGAGAAGACAATTGTCTACTTTAAGTGATGCTAATGTCTCTGACTGGTTTTGCAAAATTGTTTTACATACTTGGGGAACAATAAACATGAAATATTTTATGGACCTAAATAAAACTGACAATTAGCCAGAAGTGTGGCTTCTAGATCAAGAGAGGTATTACTACCACTCTATACGACTCTGGTGCACCCACAACTGGAGTACTGTGCTCAGTTTTGGGCCCCTCATTACAGAAAGGATATAGCCAGGTTAGAGTCAGTGCAGCGTAGGGCCATAAGGTTGGTGGCCAGTTTGCAGGGGATGGGGAATGAGGCGAGACTGAGGGAACTGGGTTTCTTCAGCCTGGAGAAGAGGAGACTCAGAGGGGATCTGTTGGCGACAAACAGGTATGTGAGGGGATGTCACATGGAGATGAGTAGAGACCTGTTCTCCCCTGCAGAGGAAGGCAGGACGCACTCCAATGGAGCAAAGCTCAGGGAGCCAAGGTTCCATCTGGATGCCAGGAAACATTTCCTGACAGTCAGAACCCCGAGGGTGTGGAATGGGCTTCCACGATAGGTCATTGAGGCCCCATCGGTGTGGGTGTTCAAAGATAGGCTGGACATGCACATGGTGGGCATGTCGTGAGCAGAGCCGGCTAGTCAGACTAGATGGCCTGGGAGGCCCCTTCTGACTTGCTCTGTTTCTATGTTTCTATGTTTAATTTATGAAATGTTCAGGTGAAAATGTTTTGAAAATCACCATGATCAAAAGGGCCATAGTCTTTCTCAGACATTTTGCCACCCAAACCAGGTCTACTGCATTCTCTAAATGACACAAATGCCTGAAAACTTCCTTTGTGCACATTTATGTGACATTGCTAAGGATCCCAAAGAAGCCTTCAAATAGCATGCTTGTTAATTGACCTCATGGGTTGCTTGTTCATTCAGTTCAACCTCGGACAGCTCTGGATGTTATTTTCCTACCCAAGACAGGATACTGTCAATGCACTAATTTTACAGTATTTCAACGGTATTTAAAATAAGCAATGTTTCCTTTGCTTTGGCGTATTCATAGAAGACAGACATTACAGAGGTGCTCCACCACTCATGAGCACTTTTGCTAAATTAAAAATAAATGAAATAAAATAAGCACCACTCTGTTTGAACTCTCCAAGGCAAGTGTGCACTTGGCTAGTGTCAATGCTGATAAACCATGTCTATGAAATTGCTTAGCAGTACCCCATGCACCAGGCTCACCAAATTACAATTGCCAACTGGCCTTTGGGAAAAGACACTATCCATATTCATTATGTTGTGACGCACTTTTTGTTCATAAATCATCAGGTTTTACAATTATTTTTATCCACTGGCTGGGCAAGTTTTAGGCCTATTTTCTGTATAGATTTGTATAGGATTATACCCTAAATTATTCAATACAGATTTTAGAAACTTGGTTAGCCATAACGAGACTAGTGAACCAGTGAGCAAGTACATGATCTACTTTTATAGCTCTTATTCCTACGTGAGCTACAATTTATGGAAGAACAAAATTTATAAAAACTGCCAGAATTCATTTTCACATATGTGCAATGATGAATTTTCAAAAATGACCTGAAAGAATTTTTTAAATTGCCTTAGTTTTCTTCCTCCACCCTCCCCGCAATATGGCCATTGGCCTGTTTCATGTGAAGGAGGGTGGTTAATAAGTCATGGTGGCACCATATCTGTGCCTGCATGTGCCAGTCATATGCCAACTTTCCCTAACTGTTTTGCTGGGAAAGAGGTGTCAGATATTCTGGACTGTTACTTTGAAGAACTTTCCCAGATTAGTTTTATGTTTGTTTTTAGTCTAAACTGAATTATCATTGGTTTTAATCGCTTGTTAATTACTCCGAGCACATGGAAATGGGACAGTATAGAAAAATCTAAATAAATACATAAATAAACCTTTTTAAAATAATAATATATTCACTGGGGTAAGTTGTCATAAATTGCTAACATGATCTGTTGTATCTGGTGTTTGAAGCATTCTAATAATCCACTCTCCCTGGATTTGCCTAAAACCTGCATCTGCTGAGGATAATTCAGAAAATATGGAAAACATACAGGGGTGATTAACAAGTCACCATGCCTTGTTAACCCCCCTAGTGTCATAAGAACTGAGTTGATGTTTGATGAGTTCATGAATGCTTTTTACCTTTGAATAGCTATTTTTATATATGGAAGCTTGAAGTTTTAATTTTGTGGAAAACAATGCACATGAGATCTACAAGTAGAGTAGGGAATTCAACAGATACAGAAAAGAGACCTAAAATTGCATGTAAGGGCTGGAACAGACATATTGCTTGCATTCCCATACTCTCACTTAAGAAGAGGACTAGGCTGTTGGGTCATGTACTTAAGCTACAAATGCATGTTCGTAAGCCTTTTCTTTCATGCAAATTGTTAACCACATGCTGTTTAAAAATATTTAAGCACTTCAGCTATATGCCAACTACATGATGCACCAAGATAGTCATCTCCAGAGTTTAAGGGGCCTCCAGTAAAAGCTCCCATTTGAGGCAAGACACCAATTCATCATGCCTGGCTTGTTTCCCTTTTCATTATTATTTTGGCAGTGCTCCAGTGCTGAGTGGCTTCTGCTGTCCAAGGTCCTGGAACTTGAGTCATTCCAGAACACTGTAAAATAGTTAGCTGCAACCACAAAGAATGTTGTCTTTCTTTTTTCCTCCCACAGTGATCAAGAAAGACTCCTGAATCTTTGCAAAAAAAAAAAAAAAAAAAAAAGATGATGGCCAGAAGCCACTTTGCACCTGGTATCTGGGGAAAAAGTATAGCAGATGGATCCGAAACCATGCTTTGGGCCCTAGCAATTGCTTGAACGTATCTTGTGGTGATAGCATCTCAATAGGGTTAAATGCATGTTTGTGATTGAGCCTTGAACTGAAATCTGCACACTTTACACCAGGGGTCTCAAACTCGCGGCCCGCGGGCCAATTGCCGGGACGGGCAGGGCATGGGGAAGGGGAAGGGGCCCTGCGGCCTTCAAAGCGCCGACGGCGCCCGGGCCAGCCTCCGGGAGATACACGGGATGAGCGGCCCACCCCCACCGCAGTGGTGGAATACTTGATGTGGCCCAGCCTCACCCAGACTCTACTTCCAGCAGCCCCCAGGTAAGTTGAGTTTGAGACCCCTGCTTTACACAGTATACCTATACTGCTATAATCCTATAATATTTGAAAAGAAAAAAAATCCTACTACTCCCAGCATTTCTCAGAAAGTATGATTGGTTAGTGAATCCTGGGAGTTGTAAAAATTTGTCTGTATTGCCCAATAGCTAAACCTTTGTGAATGGTTCACAAATGTTAAAATGGAAAATGCAGCATGACAATTCATTAACTATATCTGTATCATCTATATCTATATCTAAAACCTTTAAAAGATTGAAATAACACAAAACCAAATTAAAATCAGAGTAAAAGCTAGGAGCAATGGAAATATTCAAAAATATTCAGTAACACTTTTGAAAATTAAACTTAAGGGCTCAAATACCTGAGAATTTTTTTAAAAAGCATTTACTTGGTACCAAAGAGAACACAGTGTATGCATTAAGGAAGCTTCTGTTTTAGAACTTTACGTTGCAATAATTGTGACTATTACTTTAATACAAAAACTTTATTTTTAACTGCTTTTACAGTACACCATATTGTATGGTGTACAGAATTGTGTAAGTCTGGGTTTTTTATTTTTACAATTGAGTTAATGACAATTAAGAATTGATGTGTTTAAAGCTTCATCTGTCAGCCTTTTTATTGTTGTTATAAGACACACAAGATAACATAGTTTACACACTTTCCATATTTTTTGTTCATCACACAAGCAGCTTTCAAACAAAAGAAACATAAGAAAGAAACGGCTATGACAACATAGGGAATGTTTTTATTCATTTGGATTGTAATAACATCTCACACAGGAAAAAACTTGAAAACATATGATTAGATTATTCAAGTTTGTTGTTTGAAAGACTTCTTTTGATCAATATTTGGAAACTGCAGTTAGTTCAGAATAGTGCTTCCAGACTGTTACGTGTAAATTGCTATACTGAACACACCTGGTCTTAAGATCGAAAGATCTTAAATTTGGTCCGAAAAGCTCCTCACTGGGTACAGTTCAGAGGGCTAATTTACCAATCTCTTGTAGTATATAAACTGAGTCTCAGGCACACCCACTTTTGGCTGGAGTCCTGCCAGGTAAAGACAGTGTATACAGTCCTTTCAGTGGCAATAGCAGTTTATGGAGGTCCTCTTCAGATATTGTATGGTGTTATGTTTGCTTGAGTAAAATACCTCAAGTCTGCTTTGATCATTTCCTTCCCCCTTGCAAGTTCCCACACCAGTCAGGTTCACTAGCCCTCCAGGCAGTATATTGGGCTGAAGCAGAAGATGGGGACAAGTTTATTTCTTCTTTATCAACTGAGTAAAATACCTGCATGTTTTCTGCACAAGTAAAAAGATCACATTTTATTATCTATTAATGGAAAGTAAACATTTAGGGAATAGCCCATTGCAAGCTATCAGGACCATGCTTTCACAGGCCTGCTCATAAAACTATGCTATTTCTTCACCAGTCACTCTATCCCTTCATTGAAGCAACATTTTTTCCACTTGTTCCTCTCAGCATACTATTTATCTGTTTCTCTTCCCATTCCCTACTTTTTAAAGTAACACAATAGATCCCCTACAGAATTCTCTGGCTGAGTGGCATAGCCCTGACTTGCAGGCAAGGATGTGGAGTTGGTATATAAAACTTTCAAATCCAACTCCTTTATTTATATTTATTTATTAGATTTTTATTCTGCCCCATAAGCCATAAGGCTCCCTATATATCAATTATATATCAATATAGGAAAAAAATATGCTAATTATTGCCTATATTGATTGAAAGCACTCAACCTACAAAGTATATTATCACTGCCAACGTGAATCATCAGGCTACTTCTTAGAACCTTAACCTATTAAAATTAAATAAAACCTTATTTAATATATATTACATTAAAATATAACCTGAAAAATAGGCTATCAAATTAATATCTGTGAAATAGGAAATTTTAACCTATTAAAGGTAACGGTTTCCCCTTGACGTTAAGTCCAGTCATGCCTGACTCTAGGGGGCGGTGCTCATCTCTGTTTCCTAGCCGAGGGAGCCAGTGTTTGTCCACAGACAGTCTCCGTGGTCATGTGGCTGGCATGACTAAACACCAAATTTATTAGGAGTTGGAGTCAGTACATTTTTACTGACTCCAGTAACCCCAAAATTGCTTCTGACTCTGAGTTCACAACTCCAATTCTATAGCCCTGCTTACAAGGTTGTTTCTCTATGTCAGGGCATGTACAGCTTATATCTCTATGTTATAAGTTTTCTTTAATCACACTCCAATCAATTTATCTTGATTCACGTAGAAGTATAACATTAATTTCATATCCTAAAGTCTAACAATGTTCACAACTATACAGTCATAAAAACTTTCATCAGATGAGCTTTAGAAAATACTGAAATTCTGAATACTTGAATGTCATGCACACTGAGAGACACAAATAATTTAATACTATCAATTCTTCCACTGTAAGAATGGATCATTCAACTGCTTTTCTGTAACTGTTATCCAAATGCCAGGTGCAGCAACATCCCATGCAATTAACATGTAGTTTGGTCATCAGTTCTGACCCCTGCTACAATTTGTGGTTAAATATAAATGATTATAAATGATATAAATGATATTTGCATACACCTCAGCCCTGACAGATTATTTATAGATTTAAATAGTGAACACCCTTGTTATATATTTACATTTTGCTTGAGCTTTGGATTCGAAACAGAAAAAGTGATAGGTATAACTCAGCTTTCAGCAATATATAATTGAGAAGTTTATCTAATAATAGGTCAAGAAAAAACCATTAGAAGCCATCTATTTTCATATTCTTTTGACTATAAGTCTGGTCACTTTCTTCATGTGTCATCAAGTTTGTTTTCATATTATCCAGGGATGTTCAAATGTATGTGACTTTGCTCCATAAAAATAAAGCACAATTTAAATCTGCTTTGTTGTAGCTGAGAAGTTATCAAGAGCCGCAACTGGTATGACAAAATCTATAGCATTTAAGAAATACATTGCACTCATAGGATGAAAATATACTTTAAATTTGTTATTAAAAAGCAATTATTTTATGGGAAGGTGCCATTTTACTTTTATTATGTTGAGCAGTTTCCAGTCCTGTGCTTCCACAAATACTTTTGTTCATATCTTGCTGGCCCCAATAACATAAGCATCCCCCACCAATTGCACATTCCAGAACTGAATATTCAGAAGAAAGTTCCAAAAGGAACAGAAATGCTCCTTCTGGAAGAGAGCAGGCTTATGGAGACAGCTTTTCTGAAAGCCATCAATTGACCCTTTGCAGAAACCAGCAATTCAAGGCATTTGTGTTTCCTCAGAAATCCTAAATTGCAGAAGCAGCGGGGCCACTCACACAACAGGATCAATGGCTTCAAGATACATGTGGATGGTCAGCATTGGATACTGCTCTTTGTTAACAAAAGAATGTTAAAAGCTGCCAGCTGCCAGTAACTTATATAGACAAACCATATAGAAACAAACGAAATATTTATGTGAAGAGTATTTTAAACAACATTCTGACTGATCTGATGGCAAAGGATATAACTAGATGTTGCCTTGTACTCAATGAGTACTTTGGTTCATCTAGCATAACAGCAGTTAACCCACAATTCAGTGGTATATTTTACTGAGTATTTGTAAGCCTCTCTAGGAACCTCTTTTACTGAACAACAGGATAGAAAAATTCTAAATAAGTAAATAAACTCACAGCAGCTTCCCAAAATATACTGCAATTCTGCTTAAGTAAAAACAAACTTCCCACTATTTGTCCAACTGCATGCTTCAAAAAAGCTCCAAAGATGTCTGTCTCCATCACTGATGTTTCCCAATGTCCCAAACTCAAGAACTTAACTCTCTGGAACGCAGCAGATTCTCACTGGGGACTGTGACCTGATGGGTGAGTTTGTCATCCCCCCTCCATTATATTTTATTCCTGAAAGAGTCCAGCTAACAGTATGCACATGTCACTAGCAACAAAACACATGCACCACATACATACTGACAAATATGAAATAGCAACAGTTACTGTTAGTGGAAGAATGAAAAAAGCAACATTGACAGACTTCACTCAATGAAGAGGCTGGCATGCTATAAAGGATTAGGGAGATGTGTACAATGTGAAGCCCATCCCTTTTGCAACATGAACCTCTCTTATGTGAGTACAAACAACTGCAACATGTTAGCCAGAATATTTGGCTTGTTATTTGAGTTCTACTGTTTGAACTCTATTTTCTTTTTCTTTAAAATATTTGAGGCAATCAAAAATGAAGCCAACCGAATAATGCAGTGAATATTTCTTTACTTTGTTCGAGGTTTTAAACACTCATTTAATAGAAATATGTACCTGTTCTTTCAGTCCTGCTTCCCAAACTGAACATGCTTTTAAAAAAAAATATATATATATATATATATATATATATATATATATATATATACAATAGAAAGTGACTGGGAGGGTTCTGCTTCAACTGGCTTGGAATAATTTAAGAAAGAGGCTGGTTAGAGTGTACCAGTTTATATTGTTTCTGCATCACTGGTGGCAGAAGAAAGAAAGAAAAAGTTCCTCTCTTGAGGAAAGAAGCAACTGAGAAAACTGAATTTCCTTGAACTTTTGGTATCTGGTTCATTGTAATTACAAGAACAAAGATAGGGAGGAGTAAGAAGAGAAAGGGTTCTCCTGTTGTTTACCTTTCCTCCACTGTCAGTAGCAAATCAGGGAGCAGAAGCAGTGAAGCTGGAGATACATTAGTTAGGAAAGAGATTGGTTGAAGGTATGTGGGGAAGAAGTAGTACTTGAGATCTCTAGTTCAGCTTAAGAATACCTTGGCTCAAAAGGCTACAGACCTTAAGGGGCATTTTGCCATTCGTTGCTATAAAATGCACAGAGAGCACAAAGAAGAACTAAAGTTCTGGCATGATTCTATTCTTTTCTCTGTTGTTCCCATGTATCATACAAGGGCACTCAGTTACCTTGAGGAAATGATCCTGTTACACTAAAGCGTGCCAGTTTCCTAATCAGTTCCACTCAACAACACAGACTGCAATATGTCCTCAAGTCCTCAAACCAGGCTTGCAGCAGATTTATTTTCAGTCACTTGTATCCCGGAAGGATTTATTCCTTGTATGTTGATAATAATACTTCTTTAAAATCCCCAAGGGGGGAACAGCATTCTCCTATAATCTGCAGGACAGGGCTGGACTGGCCAGATTGAAACCCTTGGTTTACAAATAATACAAAGTCACTATGATCCTGCTATTATTAGCAGGATGTTTACAAATGGTGCATACACATAATACCATGTTTCTGGTATTCTACAATCAAAAAGCAAAGGGAATGTAAATTATGCAAGCCAACAGTTTTTATACACAGCTTTAAGTTTATACCCAGGGTGACATAGGAAGAGTGATAAGGGTAGGGAAATTTGTAGTGCATTTATGAGGCTAATTAGTAGCAGAACAGAAATGGGTAAAATGATAATCTTTGTGAAACAGGTTGATATGTTAACAGTAGGGCACAAACAATGGCATTTCTGTGCAAATTTCCAATGTAGGTTATGATACGAATCTCACATATAAAATCAAATGTTCCTTATTCCATTGCTGTCATACAGGCTGAAGAACTTGTTTCTGTGATCAGTCTGACTTGTTTAATGACACAGAAATTATATGCTGAACGTAGAACTATCATTAGCTTCCTAACACTGACAGTGTGAAAAACAAATCTTAAATTTCATGTAAAGGAAAAACTGCAATAGGCTGATATACATTGAAGTATTGTTCTACTATGAATCTAATTGGTTGAACTTGTGTTGGGCAAGTAATGAGGGAAAAAACACACAAGTATTTTTAGTTTATTAGCTCTCATCCAATCTATTAGGGGACAGCAGCAACCTGTTCAAGATATCCATACCCACACTTGAATAACAAGTGAAACAGAGTTGGATATCAACTATAGATCCTCAAGCTGTACTGTATGTTTGATGTAGATGTTAACAGCATAGGAGATTATACAGAAAATTACCCCATAACACCAGTATGCAGACCAGATATAGCCCAGCACCACCTTCTGAAATATGCCCACCAGACAGACTCAAAACAATCTTAGCATGATCTTTCCAATTTCACTCCTATATATACTGATAGACACCATGGGAAAGAATGGTGAAAAATTCATCTCTGAAATATCTATCTTCTGGGCAAATAACAAGTGGTCTTAGCTCCACAGCTGTGCTGGAAGGCAGACTGAAATGGATAAAGGTGATACATAATATCTAAGAAAGTTTCCAGGCAACTGGCTCTGAGCATGGAGGTTTCATACAGGCTATCTAAAAGTCATAGATAGCTCTGTCCTCCAAGAATTTGTCTAGCCCACTATTCAGAAGTAGTTTTCTCTTGTTAATTCGACCATGCACTCTGTTAACAATGCCAGTAAAGTAAAACCAAAATCTGCTTGAGATTTAAGGACTTTGTTCTAGGGTGGGGTGGGGGACACAGTAAAAAATACATTTCTAACTGGCTTAATCCCTCACCACTATCTCCACTGTATTTGGACAGTCAACATGCATATCAGCCACTAATTGTTTAGCCAAAAAATCCTATGAGTGTCAACTCAGATGTAAGTTACAGTGCATTCAGTGGGATTTATTCCTAGGTATAGGACTGAAACCTAAAAGATGTAAACTATTGGCTTCCACTTCAATCATATATTTCCTCTTTCAATTTATTATATTATTTGTTAATATTAAAAATACCACTCTTTTCATAATAGGGCCATTAATTTCCAGATGTAATGTGAATTGTAACATTGTTATTTTTGCTTACCTCAAAATGCAATTATATTCAGAGGAGTTTTTGTCACCATAGTCATGCTGGAAAAAAAGAGAAACATCGCAAGTGTACAGAAGAAGAAACTAATTTTTATTGAGTGTCTTGTGTCAACTCTGATAGAGGATTCACTGTGATAACCTGAACCTCAGTCCCACTCTTGGTAGGAATGCTGAATAATTCCAAAGCAGAAATTTGCCTGTTCCTTTCCTCAATATTCTAGGATAACAGTAGACTTTTTCTTGAGCATCAAGGCTGGCTGAGATCTTACTTCAAAAGATACCCCATTCTGGTCAAAGAAAGCAATTTCCATTTCCTTTTTGAACTTATTCTGTGGGAAGAGCTGTGCCTCTTGGGCAGAGCTGGGCAAAATGCCCACTGCAGTTATCTGTAAAGCCTCTCCCTAGGCTCCTCATAGCTCTTTTAAACATTATTAAAGAACAGCTCTATCAAGAACTCTGTGCTCCATTATTAATTGAAGTGCCCTGCCTTCTCCCTTGCTGTTATTGTGCTAAACCTCATGTCACACTTATTTATTTAGTTTTCTGTGCTCTGTTGTCTTGTGTATTGACATATGTTCAGGGAGAAAAGAGAATGATCCAGTTGGAAACTGTGGGCTGGAATTATACTTTCTGCTTACACAGAGCAACAACATTTACAGTCCCTCCCTCTTCCCTCCCATTCAAAACAGATGCTTAGGTAGACATGATAAGAGATGGCAGCAATCCCGTGTTTTTCCACAGGAAAATACCCATTCAAGGTGATGGATGGAGAGAAGGATGGAAAGGCAGAATTTAAAAGCAAAAGTGCAACTAAAGAAAGTTTAAACTTTTCATTCTCATGTGGCTGAGTTCCCCACAGTACATTACTGAAATTTCAGCAGAGAAAGGAGCTACGGGTGAGAAAGGCTGCTGGATGGGAAGAGTAGGCTATACACTTGTCTTTTGTATTTATTATCATTTCCCATGTGACTCAGACATCACAAAGATCATACCAAGCTGCTTTTTAGAGTCAGGGCACTGGCACATTTATCCATCTATTTCATAACTGCAGTGGTTTTTCAGGGTTTCAGACAGGAGTCTCTTCTAGCCCTATCTGGAGAAGCAAGATGTCAAGAACGAACATCACCTGTCTTTTTTCTGCCTTGTTGATCTAGGGCAGAGGTAAGAAAGGGTAAGAATTTTGTTTCAGTTGGTTTCCAGGATAATCACCAAAATTGGCAAAGTTCTCCACATTTGATGCCAAAAATTTGGCACTAAAACAGAATGTGAGAGAAACTGACAGATTTTATTCATGCAGGCCCAAGGCTTTGCATGCTTTGTTCTCAAAAGTCTGGGTTTCAGTCCGTATATTCAATAATATTGGTGCTTAATTAGGATCTCCATCTCTTCATTCTGATGGGCTTCTCATCTTTAGTAACTGCATGGCAGGTACCATGTTCATGCTGGGAATAACTGTACCTATCAAATGTAACTGTTGCAGGTAGCCGAGAATTCAATTCCAGTTCTTTTTTAAATAAGGCTTTACCAAAACATTGCATTTTTTAGATGCAGGAGAGAAAGAAGTTGGCATGCTAAAATTTTGAATATAAAACAAAGTGAAGCTGACAGATCTACCCATACCCAATGTTTTTAGCATTTATTATTTATTTACTATATTTCTATATGTCTCTGTAATAACCAAAATATAATACCGCAGAGCTTACGAACAGGCCAAGGCCAGAATATTGTGCCACATTTGTTTAAAGATTCAAAAACTAAGAACAAAAAAATCTAAAACCATATCCTACCTTTCCCTCTCATTCAGCTTTCTCACACATGGGGTCAAACAAGATCAGATGTTGGGAGATCTGCTGACCCCCACTTTTACTCTTCCAAAATGAAGCTGATTGATTTAGTTTGAATTCTACTTTTCTACTAAATCTCATTTCCCAAGCAGCTATTTGTACAACTCAGAAAAGTACTATATGCTTTCTCCAAGAAACCAAGTCTTTGTATGTATATCATTTATATCGCAAAGAGACTGGATATATCATTCTTCCCCAAAGCCACTCCCCTGCTCTAATGAACACCGCAGTAATTTGCTTTGACTTCAACCTCTGAAATTCTGTCATATACTTCATGTTCTCTTTTCTATTTTGCCCCTTAGTGCCCTTTTCACATGCAAATAAATGTCTGTGAGTGTCTAACCACTACTTCTATTCTTTCTGGTTTATATGAGCAACTCACCCATTCACAATTTTCACTCTTTGGTCACATTCAGATCAAAAATGTTCCACCTCCTCCACCACCACCTCCACCACCACCACGTCATCCCCAAGATACCATCTTACTCTTGAGTGAAAGAGACAAATTGCTGTTGCTGTGTGAAGACTTTGGAAATCCCACACATTATACACACTCTTTTAACTAGTTCCTCTGTGTCTCAAAATGCTACTATTAATTGTCTTTGTTCCCTACATGCTTTCTGACAAGTGAAAAGGCACTCAGAATACTGTATATCAATTAGCATGTAGTTGTTTGTTATTTTCATTAACAAATGAATATACTGTTACTTGAAAAATGGTGCTAATGATTGTTAACAGCATTTTCAGCAAAGTAATTACTACTGACATTACGTAATTGGAACTTTACATTTTGTGATTATCTGTATACCAAACATACAAGGAGTAATTTGTTTCTTCATAAGCCTATAGATGAAGTCAAGTGGTTTCTATGTTTCACAGTCCTGCAGGTAAGTGTGACTTTATACTTTAATTATTGGATAAGCTTTCAATACAGTTTTTGATCCTTTAGTAGAGGTTAATGAAACACTTTTCTTCAAAAAGAAACAATATATAGATACTTTATTATTCAGTACATTCTGTCACAATTGACTGACTGATTAGATTTGTATATTGCCCAACTACCAACTGCCTTCAGTCATAAAACCAAGCAACAACAAAATAATCAAGACTAGAACAAATAAAGCAATGAAGTATCAAAATAAAACAACAATACTGAAAGCATTGAATAACTTGTAGCACAATTAATAAAGTGGCAGATTAGAGGTTAAAATGCCAGCTTAAAAAAGATGGACCTAATTTGGTCATCTAAATATATTATGTGAAGATACCTTGTGGATTCTCTTTGGAAATATCATTGGTAGCCACTCCTAACATTTTGAGGGGCAGCACCCAAATAAAAACCTCCAAAGAGAATCACAGCAATGAAGCAGGAACTTATGGAAGAAGGTGCTTTCAAGGCAGAGTAGCCCTAAGCCATTTAGAGCTTCAAATGTCAACACCAGCACTTTTAACTCTATCAGGAAACTAGCAAACAGTGCAGTTAGTGCAATTTATATAGCACTATAATAATATATTCCAAACAGCTAGGCTCAAGTAAGCAGCTTTGCTGCTCTGTTCTGAACTAACTGATGTTTCTGGACCATCTTCAGAGTCAGCCCTAGTTATAATGCATTAAAGTGATCCAGGTGGGAAGTTATAAGTGCATGAATAACTGTAGTCAAGCTATATGTAAATGTTACATGGAAAGGACCTGAACTATAATTCCACGGCTGTATCTAGCTGCAAGAAACAGGCTTAAGGATTTTCCATGTATGTATAGGAAAAACTCCAATCAAATAATTAATTAGTTGTACTTGAATTCTTTTGTTAGTGAACAAATTTCTATTTATTGTGACTACATATAAAACGATGAAGTTAAAAAGAAAATAAAATAGAAGAGCAAAGGTTTTTGTGCAAAATATTATGACTCGGATGAAAGACCCATATGGCTAATTTTAGCCTTTGAGCATGCATTTATGCAGTAGTAGCCATACATTTTACATGATAAACTGTTTTTAAAATGGAAGAAAACACTCAAAAGCAGAATCTTTTTGGATTCAGACCAATGAGATTAGTATTGCAATCCTACACATACTTCCCTGGGAGTAAGTCCAATCAAAACTATAGGAGGGAAAAGGGGGAACATTCTGGTTGGATGGAAAAGGAAGAAGATGGAAAAGCCAGAATCAGCAAGTTCCTTAATCCAACCCATTGCTTGCCCCACCTACCATGAGGTTATCTAAATGAGGCTTGTCCAAAAGTAAATATACAGAAAAGGAGTAACAGGAAACATTCCATCTTCATTTGACTGTTGCTGGTGGTGACTATCTCTTTATTAGAAGTCTAAATCTGCAAAGAATGGGGCATCTGAGATGCAGTGGTTAGAGAGCTGGTCTGGGGAGATCCAGGTTCTAGTCCCCACCCAGGCATGAAGCTAACTGGCAGACTTTGGACCAGTCACCAACTCTCAGACTAACCTACTTCACTGGGTTCTTGTCAAGATAAAAATGAAATGAAAGAGGTCTGCATAAGCTATCCTGGGTTTACTGTAAGAGGAGAAAAGATGGGGTATAAATGCAATGTAAAAATTTAAAGTTTTGACTTGTCTTGCTGACAATGTCATTTTTTAGAAAGTGGAAGAAGGAATAAAGGGATTTCCTATCCTACACATCATCCTGACTGCCTAGAAATACAAGTAGTTGAATCCACAGGTATCATTTAAGAGCTGTTGAGTGTAATGATGGGATGCTGGAGACAGGCAAATGTTGTCCCCATCTGCAGAGAATGGGAGTTTCCTGGAACTACATATCTGTCAATCTCCTGAGCCAAATTCTTGAATAGATGATGAACTGGCCAGTCTGTGAACATCTAGAAAATAGAAGTCAATGTGGGTTTTTCTAGCAATAACTCATTCTAGACCAGCCTTAGAATATTTCTCCATCCCCTTTCATTTGGAAAGAACTGCTAGTCTCAGGGATCATGGAATGCTTCAAATATAGCACATCTTAGCTTTAGCAAAGTATATGATAAAATTTCCTATGATATCCATGTTTATAAAGTAGTAAAATCTGGTTTGGACCACACTAACATTACATGGATCCGCAGCTGCTTGTGCAAGCATACTCAGTGAATGCTAATTAATGGTTCAGTACTCTCCTGGCTTTTCAATACAACATCTGCATTTGTTATTAGAATAATGATGGTAGGAAATCATGCTGCCCAACCTGAAAAGACAAAGAGATGCTGCCTTACTAGGAAACTAGATTCTTGTGGCCGGGAAGTTGTTGTATTCTTGTGGACTAGAAACATATCAGGCATTTTATTAAAATTCCATTTTACATAGTTCCATTTTGAAGTATGCTTTCTCTTTTTGACTTTCAGTTTAAAAGTTGTTACTAGCTTTATTCACTCTAAAAAGCATTGTCTTTTTACACTTCGGCTTTAATAAAATTAGCAGTGCATTATACTAGAAATGGAATGCCACTTTTCAAAATTAAAAGAATGCTTCATAATCAGGGCTTTTTTTTCTCATAGAACGTACCGGAACAGCATTCCGGCACCTTTTTTTGACGAATTTTTCCACTGTGAATCGTTTGATTGTGAATCGCCCTGTTCGGCATAGCAGGTCGGCAGCAAAAAGCATTAAAATAGTGCCTGTGGGCTGTGTGAGTGTCCGCGCTGCTTGAGAGGGCGCTGCTCAACTCGGGATGCTGTTCAGCTTGGGATCGGTTGTGTGGTCGGACACTGAGTGCTTACTTCCAGCGGCGACCATTATGTTTATGTGTGTGTAGAGTGGCTGGCTACATGCAAAAGGTAAATAAGTTCTTTATTTCAAAAAAGCTGGTGAATTAAAAATCTTTTTTAGTGTAAAAGTGTGACCCCAAGAGGTGAATTCCGGCACCTTTTTTTTTTTTTTTTACAAAAAAAGCACTGTTCATAATCAAGCTTACAGAAGAAAAACGTTCATGATCTGTTATGGATATTAAGTATTTAAACAATTTGACCTTATACTAGTTACCTGGATAGGACATATAATGTCTGCTAGATTCAACTAAAAGCCTATCTAGTACAACATTCTGTCTTTTAGGTAAACCCATAAAGTAAGTATGACTCAATAGTTCTCCATTTCTCTTATTTTCTAGTAACCTGTATTTAGGAATATATTTTCTGTGACCCTGGAAATAGCATATATTTCTAATGAGTACTAGCCTTAATAGCTTTGCTTGTCCTGAATTTCTTTAACTCCCTTTTAAAGCCATCAAACTGTCATCACATCTTGTGAAAGCAAATTCCCCAATTGACCTTGGTGTTGTTTAAACCCTATGGAGATCCTTCTGGACATTTCAATGATGGTATTTACAGATCAATCTTGGTTAAGCACACTTATACTTCATGCTAAGTCTATACTTGTGCTTTGGTTAATCTGATACAAGATTTAAAATAGCAGCTTAAAAGCACTGAGTATTAATGACTAATGGAAATAGGACGTCTGCCAGTGGCTGTAACATTAAACAATAAAGAACCCTACTGCCATGTATTCTCTTGACCATGCAAGAACAATAATTAAGAATTAAAAATCTGTGATTCAGCTATACTCATTCTCCCTACTTGATGTTTTACACACCAGTCTATTCTACAATGATCTGGGAACTAGGCCAAACTACTTTCTGATTTCCTGAATGAACATGACTTCAAAGATAGCTCTCTCTAAAGTTTTAAACTAGTGTTGATGTTTGGATTTTTTAAAAAAATCATGAATGGCCTTGTAAATGCAATTGTGATTTACTAGACAGCTGACAGAAATGTGTTCGATAATCAATTTGTGGTGATTTAATATACATTCTTTCATTTATCTATGGTTCTCAATAGTCCACTTTTGATGACTCTCTATTAGCCTAGCAAGCCAAGATATGAACTGGACATTTTGCCCGGACATGCAGTCTCATTGCACAAGCTGCAATTACAACAGGAAGTCTCTATTTAATAATGCTTTCCTGTTTTATTCAAATCAGAAAACTACAGTTACCAACTTTGGAATAATTCAGGATTTTAAACAAACTTGAAACTATGTCTTAAATCCTTGTTTCTTCCGGATCTAGTAACTAGATTGCCTTATGCACCCCAAATAGGAAACTACTGTTAATTAACTATTGTTAATTATATCTGGATCCATTTCAACTGGCTTCAGACCTTATTTTGTAACAGAAACTACCTTGATCACCCTGTGGGATGACCTCTCCCAGGACAGACAGGGAGAACACAACCCAGCTGATTCTCTCTCAGGGGCTTTCAATACTATCAACCATGGTATTCTTTTGGAGAGGATGGCAAGCTTGGGAGTTGGCTCTGCTCCTATCTGGCGAACAATCTCCTGATGGTGGTGCTGGGGGACTTTTGCTCTCTGCCAGGGCCTATGTGCCATGGAGTTCCACAGGAATCTATTCTGTCCTGCATGTTTTTCAACATCTTAATATCTTTCCATCACATCAGCCTGCTTGCCTGCCTGCCCGCCCACCCACCTGATGTACTGCTGCGCCACTAAAGCCCCCAGGACTGCCACTGCTGCTGACGAGGGACGAGCTCACTGCCTGGCTCCCCACTACTGCTTCTGCTTTTGCTTAACACCTGTGCCCTCCTCGCATGCCTGTGGGAGAGGAGGTCGGGAGTGAGGGATGGCACTTGTAGGGGGAGGAGAGGGATGGAGCAGTACTGGAGCCCTTATCTTGCTGGCTGCTGCCTAAGTCCCCGGGACTTACCATCTGCCTGCTTGCCTGCCTGCCCGACATTGTGCTGTGCCAGAAAGGCCACCAGGGATGCTGCCACTGCTGCTACTGACGAGGCAGCTGTGCCTGGCTCCCCACTCTGCTGCTTCTGCTTTCACTCAACACCTCTGCACTCCTGCCCCATGCCTGTAAGCGAGGATGTCTGTGGCACTCATGGGGGAAGACATGGTGCAGTTCCAGAGCCCTTATCTCACTGGCCATGGCCTAAGGCCTCAGGACTTACCATGTGCCCCTTTGGGGCCAGTCAGGGTTGGGCCGGGCCAGGGACTTTGTCAGTTTATGATGGGGGGAGTTGGGCATGGTAATTATTGTTGTAATGTTGTTGTTTTCTCTCTTGAGTGGAGCCAGAGGCATTTTGTGCATTACGGCTCCACTTTTTACTGCACAGCGTCCTAATCTATATCTTATATTTTATATCTGTGCTTTTAACTTGGTATGGGAATTCCTGAGGAGTGGGGGGGTGCCCCCATAGGGGTGGTTATCGGCAGGGGAAAGTAGGGCACTGGGGGTCTAATAGGTCATTGCAGAAGAAGGAGGGGCAGATGGTTAGTATCTGTCCCCTCCTCTGTTTTTTCACCCAGCTGGAAGGTACCAGGCAATGATATCAACAGGCCCTCAGGCTTGGTTGTGCTGCTGTTGGATGCCAGGTCGGTCCAAAATAAGACATTTTGCATCCATGATTTAATCATGGATGAGGGGGCTGAACTGGCATGCATCACAAAGCCTGAGTTAGAGGAGTGTGTGTGTGTGTGTGGGGGGGTGTTGCTCACCCAGCTGTGCCTGCCTGGATAACTGGTGCAGCACCAACCTCACCTAGAGGGAAGGGGAGGGGGAATGGCCCTAATTTACAAGGGTTGATTCCCCTGGACCTCTCCAGCGGAGGCTTCCTGTCCCCTCAAGGCCAGGTCTAGAGTGTTTGTACCTGGTGCTGGGGGATTGAGACAGACTGGGGATTCTGTTGGTGTACCATGGACCCTTCTGCCCAACAGAATCCCTGCCTGAGCTGACAGAGGTCATCTCAGATCTGATGTTGAGGACCCCAGGATTTTGGTACTGGGGAACGTCAATCTCCATGCCAAGGCTGGTCTGACCAGGGCAGCTAAGGACTTCATGGCTGCCATGACAGCCATGGGGCTGTCTCAACATGTCACTGGCTCAATGCATGAAAGAGCTCACACTTTAGACCTGTTCTTTTTAATGGAGCAGGAAGATGGTGATCTGGAAGGGAAGGATTTGATCTTAACCCCTTTGTCATGAGATCACTTCTTCATGAAGTTTAAACTTGGGGTTTTTCACTCTGTAAGAGTGTGGACCTTATTAAAATGGTCCATCCCTGGAGTCTTACGGATCCTGATGGATTCCTGAGGGCTCTAGGGGAATTCCCGATTGATAGGACTGGCACTCCTGTCAATGCCCTGGTTGATTTGTGAAATGGTTGATTTGGGGAAATGGCCTGGGCAATCAACACGATTGCTCCCAAGTGTCCTCTCCCACTATGCAGAGCCCATGTGGATCCTTGGTATACGCCTGAGTTACAAGTGATGAAGCAGGCTGCAAGACAGTTAGAGAGTAGGTGGAGGAAAGCCTGTGACAAAGATGACCAAAAAGTCTTAGAGCTAATTATCAAGCCTATGCTGTGGTGGTGAGGACAGCAAAGGATTTCCGCCTCCATTGCATCCTCACAATGTTGTCCAGCAGAGCTTTTCCAGGTGGTGCAGGGCCTACTAGACTCTGGGCCTAAAAAGGATTTTATTGTGCCATCAGTGGCTTGCTGTTACGATGACTTTGCCCAGCACTTTAGGGATTGAATTGCTCAATTTCACCACGAGCTCGACTCTACAGTTGACGAGGTCCCTGAATGGGAAGTGTCCAGAGTTGTCTGGCCTGTCTTCATTGGATGCGTTTCAATTATTGTGGCCTGAGGATGTGGACACTGAAACTTGCCCAACTAGGCAGCATGCCTGCCGATGAAGACTAGCTTTTGTGAACATATCACACAAGTCCTTTGCAAGCTACATTAGCTGCCATTTGCCATATGGGCCCAATTCAAGGTACTTATAATTACATATAAAGCCCTAAATAGATCTGAGGAAATACCTATTTCCATATGTCTAAATTGATCTCTGAGATCTTCATCAGAGGTCCTTCTCCAAATTTCTTTCCCCAGTGAATTAAGTAGGGAGATTGCTAGGAAAAGAGACATTTCTGCAATATCACTCCACTTGTGGAATTCACTTTCATTAGAGGTTCTCCAGGCATCTTCCCTATTCTCTTTTAGATGCCAATTGAAAACATTCCCTTTCCATAACTATTCTGGCAAGTAAGCTGACTTGGGTTTTATATTGATTTTATTCTGCTACTGCCATGTTATGAATTTTAGCTCCAAATTTTATTTTATTCACAATTTTATTCTATTTTAGTTAAAAGGATGCTTTAATTGGTTTTATTGATTGTTTAATTGTTATGTTCCCATTTTATTGCTTTTATTGTTTTGCTTTTTATATGTTTCATCATTTATTGTTCAAATGCATTGTTAACTGTATTATCTGTTGTCATATGTATTATGCGCTGGCCAGAGAGCCTTAAAAGCTAAGGGGTGTGGCATATAAGTCCAATAAACAAACAAATAAACAAACTACTGGCCTAGTGCTGACAATTCTGGTACCACACCTAAAAAAAGAAATAAAGAAATTGTAGGATTGGGAAACAGACTGATCAAGGGCTGGTGCAGCTTTCTCATTTGTTGTTGTCCAGTCGCACTGTTGTGTCTGACTCTTTGTAACCCCATGGACAACATTCCTCCAGGTTCTTCTATCCTCCACCATCCCCCGGAATCCACCCAAACCCACACCTACCTCCCCAGTGAACCCATCCAGGCATCGCAACCTCTGCCATCCTCTTCTCCTTTTGCCTTCAATCATTCCCAGCATTAGGGTCTTAGCTCTCTCATAAGGAAAGGTTAAAATAGCTCGGATTTTTTGGCTTGGAAAAAGGGTAACTAAGAAGAGATATGACAGAGGTGTACAAAATTATGTATGGTTTGGACAAAATGCTTAGGGAGACATATTCCCTCTGTCTCTTACAATACTAGAACCCAAGACCTCTCCACACAGTATGTAGTTACACTATGGAATGCACTTCCACTACAAGATGTACTAATGGTGACCAATTCAGATAACTTTAAAAGGGCATTGGACAAATGTGTGGAAGATGTTAGCAATGGCTCCCAGTTTGATCACTATATGCTATCTCTAGTATCAGGCATAGTATAATCATATACACCAGTTGCTGAAAAATCTGGACAGGTATTATTGCACTGGTGTCCAGTTTGAGTTCAGTAGCTGCCTTGAGACTACGGTAGTAGGTGACATATAAATGAAAGTATAAATAAAAAAATAAGCTGTTTAACTGTTGTGTGTACAGAATGCTTTACTAAATGGCCCCTTGGTCTAATCCAGCATGACTTTTCCTATGCTATTAATTAAAAATGTCTTAGTTTCATTGAAAAAGGGAAAGTAAAGGGGCCGAGCCAGTAAATGGGGAATGTATCAATATAAAACAATTCTTCCTTACTTTGCAGAGCTTACCATGGCTAAAATGTCATGTTCAAGAATGGGACAATATTTTTGTAGCAAATAGCTTTTCACTGCCAGAAGGAAATAAATGTTCCAGATTGCTTTTTAACAGCATGCCAAAACACACTTTATATGAAAATAATGAGCCATGCAATCAATTAATACATTTTAGGTATGTATTTTCATGGTATCATCATTTTGCCAACTATAAGAATTCCATATTACATTGATGTAACTGAGAAAACAACTTGGTCCTTCTTAATGTTTTATAGGGGAGAGAAAGTCACACAAAACAATCATCCTTACTTGATTCTTTACTTAAATTACTCAGTTTGGTACTGGGAGTCTGCAACAATGTACATTTTAATTATGTTCCGAATTACATTTTAATAGTCTTATTTTGCTCCCTGCCTGCAATAATTTATCAGATGCTTTAAAATGCATTTGTTTTTCCATTTTGCAAGCATTTAGTTTTCATTGGAGTCTGTTTCTAATGAAGCTGGACTGCACCCCCATCCCTTATTTTTGCACCTGCATAGATTTCTATGTCAGCACAGTTCTGGAACTGCGCTTGGTTAGCTAAATAAATTCCCTATGCTAGCTCTGTAACTGCATAGGGCAGAACAGAGCTTTTGTTAATACTCAGCAAAGACCAAAAGCTATCTATTGTTTTACTTGTTCATGAGAGATTGTGCCACACAGAAGTTTAATGTGATGGGCTGAGTTAAATTATAGATTAAATAACATGAGGTATTTTTAAAAAAAGCAAAAGAAGGGATTTCAAATAGCTTAAAGTGGAGAAAACATGGATTTGAGGAAAATGCCTTAATGTGACTTACCTGGTCCTGTAAAACTCTTGTTTTACATCAGTCATGGGCTGTATCTTACCTAGCATCATCATGTGATCAGAATGTTTAGTGTACATTTTAGATTAATTCCAGTATATCATTATATCAAACCCAGAAACTATGGTTTTTCATAAGAATGGTTAGTGAAAGACTAACCTCCAGTTTCATTCTTCGTAGTTCTCCAGGTGCTTTGTTTCTACTAATTATAGTTAAATCCTGGCTGGATTTGACGTAAATCAATTTAAATCAAATTGATTTAAATCACAATTTCAATCATGGTTTTCTGCATAATTTTCATGCAAGCCTGCCTTACCTGTAGATAGAGGAACTTCATTAAAATATTCCCAAACTCTGTCCGTTTTACAGCCTTCTGCCATTATAGGTTTCTCCTCCAGGGAAAGAATAATAAGAAACCTCAGGCTATACACAAAAAGATCTAAAGACTTGCCAGTATTCTGTCCAAAAGGTTTCACTTTCATTTTTACTGCTTGCCCCTCCCTTCTCACACTTAAGCTTCTTGTGCAGAACTATTCCTCTGCCAATAATTATCTTCCATTCAGTGATTTTTTTTAGATTTGTCACTGAAAAAGCAAGGGGTTGATTCTATCTACATAGATATGCAAAAGAACAATGGGATTAAGGTCTTTTTCCTGACTCTATATGTTTCTTTTATAACATTTTGCTGTGAAAAAGAAGCATGTGATCGTTGCAAAGACAAATTCACAGTTTTAAGAACTGTAAAACCAAGCATCTGTGATAATACCTTCTAGACAGGAAAAGAGCCCAATAATCTTACAGAAACCTCTGGAAGAGCATGACATTGTGGATGGATTAATGGAATTCATTTACCTAAATATGTAAACATTGCATGAATATACAGTCTAATGCTATATAATCAAAAAGTAAACCTTATTTCAGGATGAATAACTTTTGGACTATAATATATCCTCAATAGAAAACTATCTTTTGATAATTTTTTCTTCATAAAAAGCATTTTATTTAAAAAACAGTTCAAATTTAAAAAATCCAATTTAAATTAAAATTCATTTTTATTGTTTTTAAAAAATCATTGATTTTCATCCACTCTGGTTAAAACCAACTGCGATTTACTCAAATGTGTACATTAAAATAAGCTGCATTTAAGTTAGAATGGAAGCAAAACTTCTCACAGCTAAACTGGAGAAGAGGAGTGGGTGGGGGAGAATATAATTCAGAGACATTTTTCTAGCAACAAGTGCGAATGCAGCCATTAAATGTGTTTTGCCTTGAAGGCACTTATAACTCAGAACAATCACCTCCACACATTCAATATTATTTAAAAAATCGTAATGGCAACCAAATACCCAGATTTTTAAAGTATACAGAAAGGATACAATATTTGGGTCATAAGTTGATTTTTGAAAACAATGCATTGCTTTGTTTTTCTTCTACTTTTAATTGACTGTGCATCTATGTTGTGTCAATGCTTATGCTGGTTTGATTTTTTTTTATATTTATGCTAGTTCTCAAGGGTTGACTTTCTTTTCATTACAATAGTTAAGGCAGTAGGAAAGGTGGACTGGATTTTGTGGTATCAGTAATCTCAACACACAGTTACCCCATGACAAAAGAGTCTTATACATACAGCATAGCATCTACCTAATAACTTAAGGTAATGTAATGTGATATATATCAGGTCCATTGAATAGGAATCATTAAGTGACAACAGTTTATGGTACAGCCCAGGAGAAGACCAAAAAACAAAACCAACCCAACCTAACTCTCCCACTGATTCTTCCAGATGCATTTGCCTGCAGAGATACAGCAGGGATTTTAGAGTTAAAGGTTTATCGGGGAGAGACAGAAGAAAATATGGTTCAAAACCAGATTATATTAATTTACATATATTTGTTTAACAGTGCCTCTCAATACATCAACTCCTTGGCATTTGCAAAATCTCATTCTTTATACTACATAGCTTTTTTTTCAATGCAACATCTTGGATTTTTCACAGGGTCAGACATTCAACATTGCTCCTCTGAGAATAAGACACGGTCTTGTACACTTTATTTATATCTGCTTCACAGTAACAGTGTGTGCATTTTAATGTCATCTTAGTACATCCTGTTCACTTTCTATATCTTTGCAAGTAATACAAATTAAATTTCCAATTCAAGAAAGGCCCTTGACATTTACTACTGAAACAATCCTTTGATGAGAAAGAAAGCTATAGCACACCATTTCTCCTTAGATCAAAATATAGCGTTATGACCCTCTTTACAGAAAGCATCAGATTTACTTTCACACTTTTACTGTGGATCAATATCCTAGGGGCACAACTGCCACTTTGCATGCTAACACAGCTCAGCCAACATTTCCACCAGTAGTAGTCACTAACAAAATCACATAAGCAAGCAGCAGCAGCACAGCCAGTGGATCACTCTGATCAGCAAGGATTCAAAACCATACCTTATGCATCCCACCTAATTATAATACTTGGCTTTAAACATATGTGGAAGGAATATCCATGAATAGATCAGAGGACCAGCACTGAGTAGAGGACAAAGAGATCAGGAAGCTCTGTAGGGATGTTCTTTCACAGACTCAAAGCACATGGGATGACCTTAAGCATTCTCAGTCTAAACTACATCAAAGCTGTTGTGAATATAAAATGAGATATATCCAGGTCTGCTGACTGAATGGGGAAAGAAACACATAGATTCAGGTGACGGGTTTTCCGAAGCCAGGTCAGTGTAGAGCAGGTACTTTTCATGAGGAGAGTCCCAAGTTCACCCCTGGCTCATCGATGTACAGCTGAAAAAATTTCTGCCTGAAACCCTGAAAGCTGCTGCCAGTCAGTGCCAACTATATTGGGCTACATGGATCAATGGTGTGACTCAGCTTAAGGCAGCTTCCTATGCTCATGTTTCCATCATGTCCTTACCTTTACAAAAACATCAAAGCAATATAGGTCTGTGTGAAGCTTTCATCATACTTCAATTCAGCAGTGACAAATACTTATTCACAACTATTGTATGTTATACTGTTATTCAAGCTTGGTTTAAGAAAGCAGATTAGTCACTGACTCACCTTCTATATCCCAGAGTAGAAGGTGAGTCACTGCTGCATTTTCTACACACAGCTGTTTACTAAACATTATGGCTCTTAACTCTCTCTTATGGAAACCACAAATATTTAATGCAAGGCAAAATGTATCAAAATGTTCCTCCATTCATACATTCTGAGTCACAAATGCAATTCCATCCAATATAAATAGACCCCCAAACCCTTGCATTCTTTCACAACTCACACCAACTTCCATGCTTATAAATCCCAATTTCCTTTGGATATATTGTATCATTAAATGTTAGCTCTCAAAGGTTCTTCATTTTTTTTCAATTTTTGCAGAAATGCCATTTATTTCACAACTTCCAGCTACTGCTGTATTCTTCTAATTCGTTTTGTCTTGTTCAGACTCAAGCTTTGACAAACACAATTCTATCCATAAAATGTGTTTCTGTTCATTTATGGAAATGCAATACTTAATAACATTTAATAATTAACTTGGAGGAAAACATTTATTCAAGTGTGCTGCTGTTCTTCAGTATTGTACAGCCATTCCCATTTTTACCATTTGTGGAACCCCCCCCCCTTTTATTTTTTGCTTGTTAAGAGAGCTACCATTTTAACTCCCCACTCGTTGAAGAAAGATATGGGTAAAGATGATTCAAGAGAAACCAAGGACTAGAATTGATAATAAGGGGAAGGAACAATTTAAGTGAGGAGAAAATGCTGGTTTTATCTAAAGCCATTCTTGCTCATCTTCTTCACTAGAAATGTAACTCTATTATTTCTTTGAGTTGTACCATGCCTTTCTACCAAGAAAATAGCACTCAAGACAGCCATTATGAGTTATTAATTTCAAGTCACACAACTGCAAACAAAAACTGCCAAATGCCAAGTAGTAATCATTTGAAATTGTAACTCAATTGGACCTGCCACTTCTGACTAGTAAGGAATCCAAATGGTGGGGGTGAGGGACAGTAAATGCATACACAGGTAGCTTGGTCCAAGCTGGAAGGCTCCTACAGCTAACACTCTAGGGCAGTGATGGCAAAGCTTTCAGAGACCGAGTGCTCAAACTGCAACCCAAAAACCCACTTATTTATCATAAAGTGCCAACACTGCAATAAAACCTGAATATTAAAAAATAACTCACAGCCAGTCCAAGCAAATATATCTATATCCTTGGCAGCGCACTGACCGGCCATGCGAAAGCTCAGACGAGTTGCTGCTAATGAGTCATGGCTCATGATGTCATTGCCTGGCACCGCTACACCTTTCCGAGCATGCGCATGGCCCCTATGTGCGCTGTTATCCAATGCTTGGCTGCTGGGGCGACTTGGCTCACATGCCAACAGAGAGGGCTCTGTGTGCCCGCTGCAGCACCATGCCACAGGTTTGCCACCACTGCTCTAGGGTATTGTGTAGATATTCTGTCTTTTTTCCTTAACAGATTTTGCATGGTAAAAAATAGAAAGGGAAGAAGTGAGAAAACACTTGAGGGTTACAAATTTAAAATGTCATCATCTGGACCTCCTGTAAAATTCTGTGAATAAAGCAATGCCATTGCACAGTAAAAGAACTGTCTAGAAGCATTCAAAGTTTTTAATAACCTGAACTGCAATGCATAGAAAAGACCAAGCACTACCCCACAGAAAGAATCAATGAAATGGTAAGATCTCTAAAGAGTCTTCAAATATCTCATAAACAGTCTGTGTCTGATTGGAGGTGTCAGGAACAAAACACAAACTCAAATCTTTTTCTACGAGAAACATTTCAGGAAATACTTGTCAGCACAAGTCAGAGAAAAGAACCACACAGAAAAACCAATGAGGCATTATATAGTACAAGCATTATGATTTCAAAAGTCAACAGGCACAACCAACAGACCAGGAAGTGGTATTTTGTGAGCTGGAGGTATATAATCACTAGCAAGTATGCCTGATAAGCAGGCTGGTTATTTTGTATGTATTAATGATTTTAAAATATTAACTTGTATGATGTTAACCTTTAAAAGCCATAATCTGAAGGCTCTAAGAAGTAATCTAGCTATATATGGAAGCAGGATGGGTTTCTTTTCTTCAAGATCTGCATGATTGACTGACTTAAATGCAAAACCAGCTGAAGGTGAACAGGAATAATTCTAAAGCTTGCAGTGTATGGATACAAAGTAAAATACAGATGTCAGCTCTTCTTGTGTAATCTGAAAATTGTTGCAATAACAAAATGATTTCTTAAGCATATTTTCCAGGTTAGTATTCATCACTGTTTTACTTGATGAGATACTTCAAAAATGCTCTTTCATTTCTCGATTATAGGAATAGGATAACAGTGGCTTTTTGCTTCCTCACAAAATTAAAAAAACATGCAACAGTCCAATCCAGTGACATGCATGCCTGCAGCTCCAAGAGATTTAAGTCTTTTTTTAAGATTTAAGTCTCTTTTTTTCTTACAATACAAGAATCCCCCCAGCTTAAATAGCAAGACACATGGAGGAGGATCTGTGAAAGGTAACTTGCTTACCAGTAACTGTAGTTCTCTGACTAGCTATCTGTGCATCAACACATATTAGCCATGACCCTGTGTGGAACCCCATTTAGGAAATTTATGCATCTGGAACTATTGCGTGGGAACCTTTCACCATTTGTCCTAGTGTGCATGTCTGCAGCAGGTTCTCACCAATTTCCTCAGTTGCTTGAAACCATAATCATAGTCTCAGAACTGGAAAAAGTCCTCACCTAAACCAAGTATGACACTGAAAAGGGGACAGTGGGTGGGGTGGGTGAATGCACGAATTACTCCTTGAGGGACTGCTGCAAGTAAGTGTTCTGTCTTTCTTTTTCATGGTCTTGGTGCATCACATGTATGGGTGACTAGCAAGCTGACTTACTAAGGGCATGTTGGTTTCTAACTGCAAGGCAGAAAGAAAACTATGCAACCATAGAAGTTATGTGCTCTGTATGGATGAAGGTCTATGGTTTCAACCACATTGCCACCAAGGGACACTGCTACATCCTTCTGTGGCACAAGTCAAGTGAGTTTGCATTTGACCACTAAAAGTGAGGCCACCAGGTTCATTTACCACCTTGACAGCATGGATCACCCAGGATGACAATCTATGTGGTAAAAATGGGAATTTGTGCCATTGCAGCACACACATGCGCATGTTCACACAAAAAGAAACTAACAAAAGTTCTCAGTTGTTGTTGTTTTTTAATTTATAGAAACCTAATTCCCTTCAAATGTTCAGGGTATGAAGATACGAAAAATGGAAACAAAGCTGACACTATAATGTTCTGATTCAAGTTTTCCAAGACAGGAGGTAGAAATGTGTCATTGCAACTGGTTCAAATGCATTGGTCATTAAGGCCAGTAGAAATGCTAATGAACTCAACTTTGTACTGGGATCTGAATTACAGGAAAGGAGATTCTACTATATCTTGATGAAATTGTTTAACTAGGAGAGTAGAAGAAACAGAAGAACTGTCCATTAGAGTATGAGAAACAGAGAAAGCTGAGAGAGATATTTTTAGGGAAGAAAATGTTTAAACACTTGTCAGAAGGAGAAAAGTTAAATTGATGTAGTGTGATTGGCATCAAATAGGATCAAAATCAAAAACAGCAGCAAAGGGTCAAAGGGACGCCCACTTAGAGGCATAAAAGCATGTTGTGGATGACTCATAGAAGGTTGAAGTGGCCAGAATGGGTTTTACATAATCAGGAACTGAAAGCCTGGAAAAGTTTAGTGGACCTTTTAAGTACCCAAAGTACTAAGTAGATCTGTGATGATCTCTGGCTAGTTTCCATTTGTAGAAAGTGGGGTGGGACTAACTCAAGCTGGTCCGATATGGTCTTGTCTATCCCAGCAACATGTGCTGCAACCATACTAATCCAACAGAATGTGCACTAGTTGATCAGGAGGGTTAGGTTAACCAGGAGGCCAGCTTTCAAACACCCTTGATTGCTCAGGTAATAGAAAGTGCTTGTGTTGTCTCCTTCTTGAATCAGGTTCCTCTGAGATTCGTGCTGAAAGCTTGCAAAGATTTCTCAATTTCCAGCAACTCCAAGAAATTCCTGCAACTCCAAGTGTGAGGATTCCACCATGGTTCACACCCCTTGCACATTTAACAGCCTCCTGTGCATCTCCTATCCAGACAAGATAGGATACCACATGTCTATGGTAAAGCACCAAAATAGGAAAGCCTGAAAAAAGGGCCGGATTCCCATGATTTTTGTCCCTTCCTGTAGTATGAAGGTGGTTGCAATGGGCATAAAGGAAGCTGAATACTCAGAGGAACCTATCCATCCTCAGCCACCATCACTGCCCATAATGGTTGGACATGTATCATGTATAGGAAGATCTATGCCAGTGAACAGTTACCCTGAGTCATTTCTAGGACTGGCAGTACATCTCTAAAGTCACCTTCTGACATGGATGTGATCTCACAGGGGATATCCCTAGAACTGGTTCTGTAAATCTGGCCTGGAGTGGTATTGGCAAATCAAGCATTAGTGGAAGGACCAATATGATTCAGTGGCTTAATCAGTACCATGATGGGCAAATACATAAGACATATTTTATAATAATCAAACAAGCAAAGGCAGCTGACCTGACTGCTGCCTTCTTCACTTCCTGTTTCTTCAGCTGTGAAGAGGGCTGTTGCACTCTGGAGCTTTTCATCCCAAATTCTGGGCTCAAACAGGATAGGAAGCAGTCTCCAAAACGCCCAAAGGCTGCGGTGAGAGGGAAAAGGTCTTTGATGCCCAAGGGTAGTTTCCTTTGCCACCAACAGCTTCTTCATCAACAGTTCCTCCACTTCAGAATATTTCATTCACAAAACAGACCACAGTGTGTTAACATGATTATGCCTCACCTGTTTTGTAAAAGCTTCCCAGTAAGCACAAGGCCTCTGCTGTCTGCCCTTCTCCCAGCCCAAAGAGATACAAAGAGTGCCTGTCAGTGGGAGGCAATTAAGTGCCAGAATGAACACACTTCTGTATTGGGACTTTCACAGCCATACAGCCATCAGTCATCATAGGAAAAATAGAAAATCCAAAAGGAAAACAAAGTCAAAAATAGTACATTAAACAAGAAGATTTGAAATCTTCCCGACCGACAGGCTCCGCGCAGGCATAGGGCCCATAGGTGTGATGCACAAAGACCACAAGGAGCTCTCAGTACTCATAACACGAATGGCAAACAATGAGACACATTCTCAGGAGGCTGCCACAGTGGCAATCCAAAGAAAACTGTAAGGAGGAAGCAGTTACTTGCAAGGGATATGTACAGAGAAATGGTGGAGAAGGGCTGTCACCAAAAATTACCTATAAAGTTTTCCAAATGGGGCTTTGTGATGGGGCAGAGGCCATATGTGTGATGCACAGGCACCACTAAGAAGAATTCTCATACAAATAATTCTAAAGGAATCTCTTGCATGATAGGAAAATATAAAATATCTACAGTATATAGACTCATAATTAAAGGCTGCTATATAATAATAGTTTCTGCTAATCTTCATTTATTAAACATTATGAAATTCCTACATTCATCAAAAGGAGCAGAGAGAATAAAAAGATCGAAGAGGTGCTGCCTTTAAAGGGAAAAAGCTTCAATGAACAGATTCATATCTCAGAACTACATTTACAATCAGTTCTGCATTTTCAGCAAAACAATAACAAAGGAAAACACAATAAAATGATTTCATAAAGTAAACTGTAGCAGCTGCCTGTTCAAACTTAAAAGCAAACAGCCTCTGAAACTATGAAGTGCACATTTTATCAAATGCAACTTTTTGTTAAGTGCTGTATTGATATGTAAATCCACTTAACCTCTCCAAACACCTACAGGAAATAACTATCTTCAGGACTACACAGCCACTTCGCTACTAATCTAATTGGGCTAATCTTACCAACAGTTTGAAATATTAGCTGACTAGTAGACCATGGTGATGTTAGAGTATCACATAAGCTAAATGCCACTGCTGAACTGGACGTACATTTAACAAGTCATTTACCAGCTGCATGGAGCTGCATATCACTCTGCCGTTATCCCAGCCCCTACACAGTCCCCACTTTAAAAAAAAAAAGGCTGAGGCATACCCTAAGCTTGGACCTTGCCATGAGTAAGCAGTCCATCCTAGTCCATACTAGTTTAACATTAATGCCCTTTCCATCTTTAAATACAATAGACTCCAGAAGCATGTTTCTCTTACAACAAAACAAAATCCAAACAATTTTTATTGATTTGTGCATCAGAAATAGTTAGGGGCATTACTTCTTTTGCACCGTCTGCTTCAAGCAGCCAGCAGAAACAACACAGGATATAGCTATCACTTAATCCAAGTGCAACTTGTGAATTAGGTCTGTTCCTTTTTTATTAGTTCAGATGACAGGGTTTTCTACAGGTCACCATTTAGGATGGTTGTCAGTGTCTGTCAATCAATTTCACAGCTCTAGTTGCAGAACATAGTCCACCCATATCTGTTCTGCCCAAGAGGTCAGAAGAAAAAGTCTGCAACCGTTGACAATACATTTGGCAATGCGGGCCAGCTCAGACAGATGTAATTATTATTTTATCTTATCTGCCCCAAGCTCTGAGGGTTTAAAATAAGTTTCTTACAAGAGAATATCACCCTCCCCCAAGTTGTCTCTCAGGAAAATAAAGCAAAGCCTGCAGCTCCACCAGTCTTGCCAGCAAAACAGAAGGCAGAAGGCCATGAAACCTAGGAAACCTCATTGAGCAAGGTTCCTCCCACATCCTCTTCTGAACTCAAAAGACCATATACAGTACCAGTTTTACATCAGCACAATTCCGCCAAATTGCACAACCTTGAAGACCTTTTCCATTTGGCTACATTTCTCAAGAAAGTGCATTAGCACTTACGGAGAGATTTTACAGACAATCAGGAAGGAAGTTAGCAAGTTCAGTTTAAAAAAGATTACATATTTGCAACTGGAAATGGTATTATATCTAAAAACATCAGTAGACGGCATTGATCCCTATATTGCTATATGTAAGCTAGATTTGTACAAATTGTGCAGCGCTGATTATACCCTCAAGTGAGATTTACTTCTTTGCAGAAGATCATCTCTCTTTATTTACTGAATTAAGTACTTCATCTGTGCTGCTTTGTCCAGAAGCCTTTTTAAACGTCCATTGGTGAATAAGCAGTTATGTTAAGACTTCATTTGTTTCAATTACTTACCCTTTCTGTATTTAAAACAATCCTATGAAATACTGCTTTAAGAAGAATGGAGACTAATGTTGTGCAATTACTGTAAACAGTCACTGGGAATGTAATGGCAATGCTCTTCTAGTACTGCATTATCCCCAATTGCTGACAGAAATAATGTGAATTTGGTCAATCCAATTTTTGGTTTTCATTCTGGACTGAAAAGTAAATACACCATTTTCATACTGCACAATGGTCTGACATGGAGAGATATAGATGCGATTAGTGGGCACTGTATAGCTACTTTTCACAGTTTTCTTGCAGCTGATCCCAGTCTGACTGCACACTTTCGAATAAAAATACAATTGTCCAACAGAATTGACCTATAGATTCCAAATATCAATCAGAAGAACAATAACAAGATAACTAAATAGTATTGGTCACTGATGCTTAAACTGATTTACTTTCCCAATATGCATAGTTTGACCTTCTGTACTGCAACCTTGTGGAATACAACAAAAACTGTTATTTATTGCTTTGCCAGCATTGGGCAATGAGGGAGATGCACCTAAATATGGTAACTGTGAACATACAGTTCAAATTCAGTAAGCATTATGACAATATAACAGTGTCAAGGCACAGGGAAAGAAATTACAAGGAGTTGTGTCCCTTGTAAAAAAGTGTGAAAGCCTGAGAATAGACTGGCATTCTTTTCAATTTCTTGCCTGAATTATATCTACAAAGCTGTAGATTGTGAATTTCTCAATTTAGAAGTGTTATAAAACACTGAATTATAGTACTTTATGGATTATATGCATTTCCTTCTTTGTAAATGGTTATGAAATTCGTCTGAATAATATTTTTAAATGAATGCATACCTCTGAAGGCAGCTTTCCCAACCACAACCCTCCTTTCATCTCCCAATATGGCTTGACTCCTTTAAAGATTCAAGTATAGTTCAACAACTGGGGTATTTCAGTTGTTTTGCATTTGTTTTTGGACACCAGAAACATTCAGGAGTCATCAGAATAAGGAGAAATGGTAAGTGAAAAAGGAGACCATTAGGCTCATCTATTAATGTCTAAACAAAGGATTTCAATTAGCTTAAGCAACAGCCTTAAAGAATAGCACACATCATAATAAGGATGGCTTGGGTTCATTAATTTTAATTCTATTTATATAGTGAAAAATAAGCCATGAAAACTTTCACTTAAGTAATACCAAGTAATTACTGGCATGTTCCAGAAGGCAGCTGAAAACTTCAAAGCTGAATCCTCAGATTGCATGCATTCTAATACTGCCCAGCATAATTCACACTTTCCAAACTAATATGTGAACTGGAGCATAGTTAATATGAATTTTCAACTTTTGCAAAGCAGTTCCTGATCAAAAATGCACACAAAAATGCATCTACTAGTAAAAAATGTGAAAAATGGATGCATTTTTACACATTTATTCCATTGTATACCCTCTATCTATTTTATGCATTTTTCTATGTATTTTCCCATTTTCCTTTGCATGCATATATCAAAAGTTGCATTGTGATGGTCAATGAATGCACATCTTGGCCTGAACAGCCAAAAGATATGATAGCTTCTAAACCAGTGGTGAAGAACCCAAGATACTTTCATCCAGTTTACACTGCTGGCCCACATTGGCAGTTCAATCTAGACCTAGATCTGGTGTCCTCAAAGGTCAGCAAAGAGAAACAGAAAATCTTCCTCGGGTGGACTAATGTGAGCTAACATGCTTAGGAGAGGAATTGTAGGCTTGGGACAGAGACCAATGGACACTGTGCCTGGCTGAGGAAGAAACAGAGAAAATGAAGGCAGGAGCAGCAGATGAATTTGTGAAGGTAAGAGAAAAGTTGCAACATTTACTACCATCCGGTGTTTAAGAGCTCTGTCCCATGGCCTCAGGGGATCCTGGGGTTCGCTAGTGTGTTCTCCATGACAGAAGATGGGTCACAACTCATTCCCCTTTTTCTGCACTCACAAAAGCAGGAGCACAGCCCTTCCTTTGCACTTCAAAATGCTCCCTGCCTGATTTAAGAGAAAAAGTCCCTTTCCATGAAATGCAGCGTGCTGGGGCTTTACAAAATGCCAGACTGTCACACTTGAGAGGCTTGTTCCACGCAAAAGGGAAGGTGACAGCCTCTGCCATGTACTGGTGGACATCTCTTGCATACCATGAAAAAGGATTGCAAAAAGAGCTTTCACAGCGACTTTAGAGATTTGTTTAAAGTCAAACTGTGGCCAGCACTAAAAGGCTTATTGTGACTCAGGGGGCATCTAGGTGTCCCTGCAGGGTCTACTGGGATATGGTGGGAATCCAAGGGAGGGACATGCAACCCTCACTGTGCCCAATGCTATGCACAATGGTTATTCTTCAGCTCAGAGAGGGAGAAGGCGAGGGACAGAAAAGGATGGACAGCCAGATGGGTGGATGGATGGGGTGGCTCTGGCATTACCTACCATGATAGCTGGCTCTCTCACCTAACTGACCTTCCCAGAAGGATAGTGATCATTCTTTAAATAAAGTTTCATCACATTTGCTCTTAAGGATTATTTGAGGGCAAAGAAGGCCTTCTTGGGCCCACCAAGTGTTGTGGCCCAAGACATCACAAGATGGGATCTCATCAGTCACCCTCCCCTACATCTCTTTTCAGTGATAAATAAGAAAATTACCAACAAAATTCACATACCTTCAAGTGCAAGGCTACCATCTATGCTCTAGTTGCCTTTGCTGGAGTTTTCAGTAGTGTCTTAAAGAAAGTGCAACCTTCAACTGTTGCATTTTTGAGGAACGATAACAGAGGGCAACACAGTTTTCGGTCTTTCCACATTTAAGCGCAAAGGATTGTTCTACATAGATCCACTGCCTAAATTGGTCCCTACATATTAGTCAAAGCTTTAATTAATTAATCTACTTATTAAAGTGATCAATACTAGTTCTATCAACATTTCACAAGTATGAATATACTTCATAATTCAAACATAGCTAAAATGGTTAATCCTTTCCTGCTATTTCCTAACAATATCAGTTTCATTTACCCCTACAGCAGGTTGCTGGATCCATAATACTACCCCTTGTGCATGCAAACCACAGGTTTGCATCTCTTCTGTAATTAATTAAATACTGCTTCAGTGAATGTTGGGCTACATATAGAAAAGTCACTTTTCTACAGAATGTATGTGTTAATATCTGTGTGCTATAATGTGGAATAAGGAGCTGGTGTTAATCTTACCGCTAAGTGAATATCTTATGATTTATCCGACTGAAAAAATGCACCATCCTGAATAAGGACTTGCTTCACTGTATCTGAATTTTGTGGTTGAGAAAAAAGACAGAATCACTAACACACAAAGGTGTAATCCAAGGATACATTATTTTTACCTGCTTCTCTTAGAAGAAACAATCATTTATCAGTAATCTTTTCTGCTGTTGTAGCAGAAAGAGTTAATTAAAACAATACAAAGAAGATAGTAACAAAAGGCAGCCGTCATGGCAACTTAATGCTATATCTGAAGCGTAAACCTTTTTGTAATGCACAAGTCTAGGGTTTAGAGCCATGGCTCGCAAAAGCCCACGACTGAAGGATTCTATTTAGTAGACAGCTTATTATTTCCTTGTTACTTATTTATACACATGAATGCATAATTGCTTAAAAACAGTGGCACAATTTATCTTCCAAGGAAAACAACATTTTGGAGATGTCATGGATATGGAAAAGAGGAAACTGTTGCTTTCCTCATAGGAATGCATACTTTTTGGCTAGTAAGTAGGAAGGAAGGGTTACCTCAGACAGCATAATGTTGGGGACAAAGCCCGTCACTATTCCCTAGTAAGCAGTAGGTTAACTATTCAATATAATACCTCTAGTAAATGCATTTGGATTTTGCTTCAATACAAGTCCACAGATTTAGTTTCCCTTGCAAATGACAGGTCATCACCAAGATGTAGACGCTCTTAAAAATCTTGTGGGAAGACCCACTTAAATGGTAAAATAGCAGCATCCCACCAAAGGCTGAACAAGCAATTGCTACTTCCGTGTCATAAAAAACTGATCAATCTCTCAATGCAGAAAACACACTCATGAACAGCTAGACCACAGGGGAAAAGACATGAAAAATACAATTACCTCTACGTTGGGAATATATTCTCTATTTTGTAGATCTTCAAGTGTTTTGGAGTTCAACACCTATAAACTCCTGCCAGCATGACTAATGGACAAGAATGCTGGGAAATGGAGTGTAAAAATCTGGAGATCTACGTTTTGCCCACTCCTGCTCTGAAGCATCAATGTGGCAAAATGTTTATACTTTATCTGTTATGGCGCCTAGAAAAGTAGCAACTCTGGTCAAATGTTTGGCAGACACAGAAAAAAAAATCATATCCTGTAACAGAAGAGTGAGTAGACAACTGTGATCAAAATAAAGTGCTGGGTACCACTAGTGGCAACTGGGGAAAGCGAGCTCAAAGAATGAAGATGATGTACCCTTGGGCAGGCCTGTTAAGTGCTAAACATGTTCACATGCAAACGTTTGCCTTGCATTCAGAGGTAATATGAACATTTTTAGCATTCATCAAATCCCACCTAAGAGTATTTCATGTTCAGTGCTTTTGGTGGTGGCACAAAATAAAGGGTTTGTGTCACAAAACTAGCACAGACCTTTTACATGCATTTGTAGATGATGTGACAATGTTAGCTTTTGTGTATATTAACGACAAACCTTCAACTGATTTATCATTCACTATATACCTGTGGGTGGTGGCATAAAAGTTTGGATTTATGGCACAAAGCTACACAAAACTGCCACAAACATTGACCTATATTTGGAGAAGATAATATTCTGGGGAATCTCAGAGTTAACAGAACTTTTGTAAGAATGCACTTAGAAAATCTTGTCCATGTACATTAAAAAAAGCCTGGTCCAGGTGCGCAAGAACAACTCTTTAAGCGCTTTGTCTATATACACAAAAAAGACTGTTGCTGTTAAAAGCACCAGCCAAATAACCACGGAAGCCTAAATGATGGAACATTACCTTAGTCTGTGGATTCACACAAACAGTATGAGCTCAGTTATCCGTGTACAGGTTGGCAGCTGTCATGGCAACTGTGAACATCTATTCTCAAGACAAGGGAATGACAGAGTTCAGAGATTTCGGATAGATTTTTCTATCCTCATTTTTGGGGGTGAAATTCTCCAGTCAGTTTTGGCCAACCTGAATTCATGAAGAAATATGCTTCTGTTTTCACAGTAATATGAAACTCTTTAACAGTTTAATACATTGCCTCTGTTAAGCAAGTTTTTCTGAACTTCTAGGTATTTTATCTCAGATTTCCAATTTATAGGCATTTGCTCATATATATTTTATGCAACTGCTTTATTATGATTTAGAGATTTCTACATCTAGCATTTGTATCTTTCCAAATGCAAACAAAAATAAAAGTGACAGAATAAACACTTATTAGCATATTTTGGAATATTATTATCACAATCAATTTGCAAGGCATAAATCTGGAAACATCTGCAGGGGAGGAAAGAAGTATGCCATGTGCTTAAATTGAAACAATCTTTTTTCTATTATAATACAACAAATTCATGAGTGGGTGTCTTCCATTTTGCACTGAACAAGTTAAAGTCTGGCCTTAACTGAGTGCATGCTCAAACACATTGCTTTCTAACACATAATTCTGTTGTTTGACATGTTCTGAGATAAATACCACAACTTATGAGATGATCCTGTCAATGAAAGGGGGGGGGCAATTTTTGTGAATTCCTCCTTTGCCTGTCTAAAAACCATCCTCCAGAGAATAAAGCACCCTGGATCAGTGTGGAAGGTAAAATCAGTTACTGATGAAGAAGAATCAATGAAAAACATTTCCCCCTTGTCTCAAATTGGATACTCTTCTGCTTATCAGTTATATCTTTGCAGATAGAATCTCCTTATTTTGGATCCACTCTAATGCAAGGGTAGACAAATTAATCCCCCTTGTTCTTTGGACTACAACTCTTCTGAGGCTGTCCAACAGACCGATGAGCAGGAATTATGGAAGCTGTAGCCAAATAAATAAATAAATAAATAAATAAATAAATAAATAAATAAATAAATCTGGAAGGCACCAGGTTGTCTACCTATAATCAAGCTGCCACACCTACCCAGACGCATTCCAGATGTACTAAATTGTAGAGCATCAATGATGGAAGTGGCAGAACAACACATTTGGAAGGGAGCAAGTTGGGGAATGCCTTGAATGCCAAGGGCTGGTAATAAATAATGGAGGATGGTTATTCCTTTCATGCTTGCCAATAAACATCCCAGATTATCTGGGTGGCCAGTATTTATAGGTGGCACCACAGAAGGATGGGCACCTCACAGACAAGTCATTCATTCTGTAACTGCTGGACACCTGGATTTCACATGCTTGCTCTCAAGTCCTCAAATGAACTTGGCTCCTTTGGTGTATTATGATTTTTTTTTCTGTTCCTGCCCCTGCTGCTTTTGGAAATAGTCTGCATTTTAATTAAGGCAATTACCATGTTTTCAAGCTTCAAAGCTGCCATATTTCCCATTTTTGTCACACAGACCCAAATAGTAGAAACCCAATGAAATACAGTGTAATCAAGCTTGAAAATAAAAGCATCACAAAACTATGAGAGCACAGCTCTAAAGCCTGAGAAATAACTATATAGGCTGTGCTTCAATTTTGTTCATAAAATCCACATATGTGGCTTCTTTAAAAATATTCAAATTATTTGTAAGCATATGCATCATAATTAGATATGAATGAATTCTCTCTTTAAACAGTTATTTATTTTGGCACAATTATATGCAACATTATGCTTGCAATCCCTCCTCTCTCGTACAACTTACATTGGCATCAAGACACCTGGAAAGTCCAGAAATCATTCAGTTCTTCACAATACCTTCCTTAGTACTTCTTTAACTCTGCTGTCATCCAGTGTTCCAACTGTCCACTGAGTTAGTTTCCTGCTTCTGATACATTTAAATTTTATTGCTTGCTTTGATATTATCAGATACATGTTCCTCAAAAAGCTTCTTTGCATCTCTTATTGTCTGCTTGCATATCATTTTTTGTGGTTTATGCTACCTGTTGTTCTCTTCCATTTTTCTAAGGAAGGCTTCTTTCCTTTAATAGCCTCCTTGGCACTGCTTTTTAAGCAAACTGGTGATCTTGGATTTGGTACCAACCTACAGTACACATGCTGAATTACTGTGGACTGAGTAACCTCCAAGAATGTTGACATTCTGGATGTCCCTTTTCATCTTCTTTTCACCTGCCACATTTTAGAGAAATGTCTGCTGTTAAAGCCAAATGTGACTATGTTGGACTTTCTTGGCATTTTTTAAAACCTAATTAAATCTGATAGCACTGGGGTCACTGTGTCCAGTTTGTTTGGCAACACTCCAGGGTTGCTTCCCCTCTGATTGATCGTGTGACCAAATATTCCAGAGCACAACCATTCAGGGCATCAAGTAATTTAACCTCTTTGTCATGACTAGAACATTTGGGAGCAACTGAAGTTATTTGGAGGCCTCTGTGATTTCATTTTCCATCTTGAGATTACACTGAGTGCTTGATCTGGGGACAACAGGATGTTCCTGAGCTAAATTAATTTTGGAGCCCAGTATCCTCACTCATAGTGCTTCTGTAGAGGAGTCTAATCCTTTAAGCTTTTTTAGTCTGCTTAACACTGTGGCCTCTTTGTACAGAGCAACATTTCTTCCTGAATGCCTTTCCTTGTTCTTCCTACACACTTCATATCCTTTAAGAGATTATCATCTCTCACTGGTTTTCTCCATTGCCCCAGGTTTCTGCAGTGCCCACTGTTTCTAGGTTTTTCTTTAAAACTGGACAATCCAACTCCTACTTTCTAGCACCTCCATAGAAACACCTGTACATGGTGTTCTTCCTTAGATGTGTGTACTTTCTGCTATGGCCCTTAAATCTTCTTAAAAGCCTGTCTGTTTCACCATATACTCTCAGCTTATTTTCTTTCTGTGTCCATGTGGGTAACTGGAAACATTTTCATTCTAATTTCCAATGATTTAACCCAAAGCAGATACTTTCCAAATCATGATGACTTTCCCCCACTGTTCAGTTTAAACACTATTACTGCCTTATCCACACACTGAGGCTCATCAGCTCTGGTGGACAGGGTGACCCTGCAGCTGGAACAGGTAACATTTCAGAAAAGAAGCAAGCTGTACTTGGTTTCAAGTTCCTACCTAGCAAACTAAATTCGGCTTCTAGGAACTCTAATATAGACTACTTTATTTATTTAACTACATGTTTACACTGTCCAGTACTCAAAGTTCTCTGGCTGGTTCACAACAATGTAAAATGATGTAATATACAATAATGTATAAATGCTTAAATGGTTAATTGTACAGTATAAAGGAGAAGTAAAAACTAGCGTAAGCCCTAGCAGCAGTACAAATATTTAAAATACAATACAGAATCTAAAACAAAATGTAACTAAAACTCTCAGGAAAATAAGATATTTATCTGGTGCTGGAAAGAGGACAGTGTATGGACATTTATTCCATAGCTGGGATGCTGCAACAGAAAAACCTTTTTCTTATTAGCCCCTGCCCTTAACTTCCCAATTTTCATGTGACACTGGTACCAACATGGAACATAACCACTGATCTATCCAAGTGCTTTGTAAACATAAAAGCATTTATTTCCTCTTAAACTTGAAGTAAATGGAAGAATCTCTTCATCCTTTTTGAACCCTTTCTAAATTTGTAACTCAACATAGAAACAGAGCAAGTCAGAAGGGGCCACACAGACCATCTAGTCTTACCGAGCTCCGGCAGCTCTGCTCATGACATGGATAACATGAATGTAGCTGAAACGTTAAGCCTATTTTTGCCGAACTAACTCAATTAAAAATTGTGATGATGGTGCTGATACCCTCAATGAAACATTGCACTGACAAGTTTATGTCCATAGGCCATTTGTATGAAAGCATTATGATAAGGAAGTGATAAATAGAAAACCCATGACTGAGACATGGTAGGCAGAATATTCAAGATTAGTAATCAATAACAGATTGTGTGAATTCTGCTTAAATATTGTTTCAAATCAGCATCTATCTATTCCTACATAAGCCAATGATCAAATAATATGATTCCATAATGGAGCCTCTAAGATTTTTGGAAACCATTTGTGCTATAAACATGTCCAAATTCAATTCAGAACTGAACATTTAGATAGAGAAAGAATAAGAATGACATATTATAGCAACAGGAGCACAGAACTCATTCAGTATTTTACCAACTAATGAAATATTATGAACCATACAAAAATAACAGATTCCCTTGGCAGAGTCATTTTGAATTCATATTGTATTCAGCACTGTTATTTAAAAAATGGTGGTTGGGGGAAGGGCAAGTTTTTTTTTTAAAAAGGAAAAACATGCATGTTAACTATACCTATCCTTATGTTAGGTAAGCACTAAATTATGGTTTGTTTGTTTTTTTTAAAAAAGGGTTTCAGAAAGATGATAAGCACTTCTTTCTAGAGGCTATTCATGGCTCATGAATAATTGAATTTGCACTGAATTTTGTTAATGTAGTGTAGTAGCTATTTGGAAACATGTTCATATCATTCATATTTTGTTCTTTATTGATTATATTACAATACTTGCCCAACCATGCATTCCCCAGCTCATCTGCATTTCTGAGAATATTAAAGTTACCAAAAATTATGACTGTTGATGCAAAATTATATTGTTCCTTTGATTGCCAATGGCTAGCACACATAAATGCCTGCATCTCATGGGACTTGTCTTAAGACTACCAGCTACAGTACAAGAAGGGTAGCACTTCTGTATGATTTACTGGCATTAATATTATCATTGTATTTCTAATCAGTATAAAAGCTAAGCCTGCTGCTGATACTGCAGCAGCCACTATCCCTACTCTGTCAAATACTCACACCAGTACCAGTGTTCTCTCCCAGTGTCTCCTCTGTTATGTCACAGCAGGAGTCAATCTGAAGCCACTACGAACATTGGCCGATGAGTTGTCCCTTACCCTTGGACTGATCATGCATTTCCAGAACAGTGGCGTATCTCTTCAAATCTACCACAGGCAGTGAAAGGGGCAGAATCAATAATGAAGGCAGTGATGGGAAAAAGAGGCTGGGGAGAGGATATTTGAAACAACATTGCAACCAGTGTCTCTACTACCCACATCAGGGAGCTGCAAGGAGCAATGAGATTTCCAGAGAGATTTTCCAAGAAGCAGGTCAATACCTTTGGGTATCACGCCTTCAAGGTGTGCAATGGTGGTTAGGGTGCCATCTTATTTAGTCCTGAGAAAGGAGGTAGAAAGGGATAAGATTAGAGTATGCCCTAGAATATTTTGATCAAGAGCATGAGCTGAATTATTTTTGCTCCTGGTAAGAGAAGTGAGATGGAGCAGGGTGGAGCAGAAGGCTAGTTGACTCATAGATGTCATAGAATCATAATTTTTGGAAGCTTCAGCTTTGCGCAATTTAGATTGATGGTGGTCATTTCACAGGCACTTTAATTTATTTGTACAAAGTACTACTTGCTGCTAGTTTAAATAAATGAATTGTGAGTTGGAATTTAATGTTCTCATTATACTGTTGTTTATTCTAGTACGATGAATTGATTTTTGGAAATGACTATTACTTTTGTGGATTTTGTGATTTTGTTTTTTGTTTATTGTAACAAACTTTGTTATGGAATGTTAAAAGTGATAGTTTTGTTAATGTATCCATTCTGAATCAGTCTGAGTAGTTCCCAAAAAATACTAATAGTAATGTATTTCTCTACTGCCTCATTTAAAAAAAAATTGATCATACAAATCATAATAGTAATTTAAAAAGTGAACTTAAAATATGTGTGTTGACTCTCTTCCTGAACATGAAGAGTGAGTTCAGCCACAACTCCAAGGGGTGCCCACTCTAGAGTTTGGACAAGATAAAACCCTTACCACCATGCCCTTATTTATTATATAATTAAATCTGTATTTTAAAATTAGCATTTCTTGAGCCCTGATCATTGTTAAGGGATGCAAGTGGCACAGTGGGTTAAACGGTTGAGCCACTGAGCTGTTTACTGGAAGGCTGGCAGTTTGAATCCACACGATGTGGTGAGTGCCTGCTGCTTTGTCCCAGCAATTGCCTACCTAGCAATTTGAAAGCATGCAAATGTGATTAGATAAATAGGTACCACTTTTGTGGGAAAGATAACAGTTTTCCGTGAACCTCGGCATTTAGTCCTGCTGGCCACATGACCACAGAAGCATCTTTGGACAACGCTGGCTCTTTGGCTAACAAACGGAGATGAGCACCAGCCCCAAAGTCGGACACAACTAGCATGCAGGTGTGGGGCAACCTTTACTTTTTTAACCAGTGTTAAAAGTCTGGGAATGGACAAAATTACAAAGTCCATACCTAAAATTAGTGGTCTAAAATATCAGGAAACCTTCTATACCTTCAGTCGTCTTCCTGCTGTAGAATTTTCCCTTTTAGTACATCAAAGGAGAAATGAGAATGTGACAGAAGACAGGGGAGAGAAAGCATGAATCCTTGAATGCTCAGAGGAAGACTGAAATTATCTTTGATCATGTTGTTTTGCAGCGCACAGTGACCATTTAAGGAGTTCAGGATATCATTTATTGCTGTACCTAAGCTGGATGACCAGGAAAATTATCTCAGCTACTTGTGGACCATTTCAGGATTTTAGGATGCAGTCTTTTAATGAAACCACAACAATCAAAGATTTTTACTGATGCTGCTGTTAATGCTTACTCATTTGCATAAATAATAGTGAATTAAACATTCTGAAGAGTATTTCTTAAGATGTAAATGAGGAAAGCAGTCTCACAGACCATGGAATATTTCAGATTCCTCCTTTCAAGGCTGTGGACACTCCTTCAACCTCAGGAGAAGGAATCTGACAGCAGATCATTTCCATCTGCATCTTCTCTTTGCAGGCTCTGCAGAAAAAAAACTTATCAGAAATTAAAACTCACTGACAATTCTTTACTAATATTTTAACAACTTAAATGTCTATCTGCCAAAGACTTTTGTTCTGAAACCTTTTTCTCAGTAGAAAGAGACTTTTATATGACAATAGTCTTATCCTCTCTGGATCTAAGTGTTTATTTTCTTGCTGGCCAAGATTTAGGTTCTTATTATGGACATTTCTCTTCATACCGTATGTCAGGACTGTATGCAGATAACTGGATGGAGGCAGGTGAAAGTTGACATTTCCATTCTCTGTTCTCTCTAACAATCTTTAGTATTAATCACAGGTGACATGATTTTATAATGCCCTTAAATCCCTCATTCTCAGTATCATAACCCACCCCATTCAGCAGGATCTCCAAATGCATGACAACATTTTTAGAATTTCTCAGGAGTAGGAGAGACAGGAAAGGGTGTTAAATTCCTATTCCATCTGTCTCTATAAGTGGATATATGGATCTAGTTAAGTTAAATTATAAATAACCTTATGTTTGACCCTTCTGAAAACTATGACATTGAGTCAATCAATTGCCCCCAAGATGTGGTACACCTGTACTAATGTCTTGGATAGGCCTGCACAGAGAACAACATTAATATCATCAAATATTGTGTAAAAGCATGGTTTCCTTAACATCTGTACAATACAGGGTAACACTAAAGAACAGAGTAGTACTACAAAGCACCTGGCTTTAATTCACATGGTTTCACAGCAGTCAAGAAATGTGTTGACAAGACTAAGGGATTTAATATGAAATAACTAAAGACAGTAGGCTGGGGCTGCTGAATGCACTTAATCAGAATTTCACACAAAACGTATTTACATACCTAGCCACTGAAGAAAAGTGTTGGGCAAAATAGTGATCAATTTGCAATACGGCTGAAAAATTCTGGTTGGAAATATTTACATTATAAACTAGATAATTAAAAATTCTGGAAACATCACTAATTAACACACAGCAAAATGACAATTTTAAATCAGACATATAAATCAGATTGTTAGATGAATATTTTTCCTTTAGAATAATTATAGGTATTAGAACTGTAAATTTGAGATGGTGACACCATAGAAACAAACTGAACCAGCGCTAGAGTTCTTGGAAAATGAAAAGCCAGGGCAATGTTTTATATAATACAAACCAAATGTGAGAAGAAGGGAAGGGCAAAAATATCTTACACCTTGGGATCATTTTTCTTTCATTTGGTACAAAACAGTAATAGCACAAATGAATCCATCACATCAATTAAGAGTCAACTGTGAAAACTGAAGACTAAAATTACATTTTCCCCTAGGCACAGTCCTTTCTATGGCATCCAAATATCAAGCTGAAATATAGCAAAAATGGCAAACAGTGGCATTTTACACTGGCGATTTGTGAAATGTATTCCAAAGAAACTAGCTGCTTAGACACTTTAAAAAATATTTTCGTCTTTAATGGGTACAAATCATAGCAGGCTACCCTGGCACAAATGCCATATGTGGTTTAAAAAATGATCTCAAACTATCCCATAATGTTATATGAACTATTTTTTTCCAACTGTTGCTAATGAGGAATTCAGTGTGAAAATCAACACCTGGAAAAATGTGATAGGATTCTCTCTATGTTCATTTTCTCCAGAAATCAGGTTTTATTAAACTATCCTAGAAAGGCTTTATCCTTCCCAGAACAGGACAGCATATACATCTAGATGTCACTAATTGCAGATCTGCTCATGTTATCAGCAAACCATGCTCACATTATGTGGTGCAATTAAATTTAAGACAAGATATTGTCAGTTTTAATTTCAGTAAATGATGCATTTTTATGGGTCCACAGACTTTTGCCAGGGTGTAGCTGTTTTCTGGTTTGTCCAGGAAATGCCTTCCATTATTATTTCTAACCCTGTGATTCTATAAATATGTTTGCTCACTGGGGATGGAACATCAAGTGCTATCTTCAATACAAGGAATATGAATAACCATAGAACAAGGGTTAGTATCACTCTGAATGTAATACACAATACAGAAAACTTCTCCACTGTTATTGCACTTTTCCAAAAAGGACCACTACAGGAAATTGGACATCAGATGAAAAGTCTACTTTTCAGATGAAAACTGAAGTTATGACTTTGTATCATATGTCCCATTAATTGTAAATAATGACTTCAGTAACACCATGGATGACCCTGGAATCATCAGGCATATCTTAGATTGTAATTTCAACTATCAGGGAGAAAAGGAGTTTGTCAAAAGAATACTCTGAGTTTCCAGGACTGGCAGCCTTCTCTGTCATACAACTGGGATCTAACTTTGAAGGAAACTATTTCTAGGATCTGAAAGAGGCTTGGAGGCTCAGTAATAATACAAGGTCAATGCTGAGTCTGTGTGAGTGATAGCAGAAGAGAAAAAGTTGAAATTACAACCAGCAAATTACAAGGGACAGAATACAGAGTTACTGATCCATAGAACATTACGTTAAAGCAAGATGCACTTTTTCCGTAATCATTAAACAGAACAATGCCTGCTATCGATTGTTTTGAGAACAAAATGAGAATTTTCTCTCTTTACCATGTCAGCCTCAGAGGCTTTTTAACCTCTCTCTCCCCTTTCTAAAACCCCATTTTCTTAACAATTAAAGTAAAGATGAGTCTATAGCAAATTATTTGTTATATCCTTCTTACTCTAAATCCTCTTTTAGATACATTGTTTTATACTTAAAGTGGGCCAGTTGCTCTAGCTGCTCAGTTTGTTCAGGAAATTGGTCTCCAATTTACTACTTTTGTTTGATGCCATGAAGTGTTTGATTTGTGATGCATTCCTTCTGTCCTTCCTTCCTTCCTTCCTGTATTATTTAACCTTTATACTGCCCAATCGCTGAAGCTCACTGGGCAGTTTACAACAATCCATTAAAATACAATTTACAATACATATTATAAAAACATTAGCTAAAAAAAGGTTCCCATACAAAAATTTAAAACTGCATGTAAATCACATAAACAATTCCAATAACTTAAACAAGATAAAATCCAACTGAACATTCTAAAGCAACTAACAAAGCTGGTAAACTAATTAAATGCCCTACAGTAGAAAACGGTCTTATCCTGGAGTGGACATCAGTGGGGAGCTCATTCTGTAACTGGGAGGCCACCACTGAAAAGGCCCTTCTCCTAGTTGCCACAAACCAAGCTTTCCTCTGAGGTAGCAGTCAGAGGAAGGCCCAGAATTTGACTGTAGTGTCCAGCTAGATGCTGGTTGGGAGAGGCATTCCATCAGGTATTGTAGGACTTTATAGGTTAAAACCAGCACAGTGAATTAGACTTGGAAGCATACAAGCAGCCAGTACAAGTGGGTCAGAATTGGTGTTATATGCTCAGACCATCTGGTCTCTTTTATTAGTCTGGCTGCACAAGCTGCAGCTTTTGAATGGACTTCAAGGCCCACAGAGAGTGCATGCAGTCATCTAATTTAGAGATTACCAGAGTATATATTACTGATGGCAGGCTATCTCTGTCCAAATAGTGGAAAAGCTGGGCCACCAGATAAAGCTAGTAGAAGGCATGGCACTCTGAACCACTGAAGTTGCCTGACCTCAAGTGATAAAGATGACTCAAGAAGCACCCCCAAGCTATGAACCTGTTCCTTCAAGGGAAGTGCAATCCTATCTAGAAAAGGTTGAATCCCCTCCATCCAGTCAGAAGAACCATCCACTAACATCATCTAAGTTTTGCCTAGACTGAGCTTCAGTTTGTAAACCCCTTATCCAGACCATTCTTGTAGCCAGGCACCAGTTAAGTACAGCCATAGCCTTACCTGCTGAAGATGAAAAGGAGGAATAGAGGTGTGTGTCATCAACAAACTCTGGAGGATCTCAGTGGTTTCATGTAGATGTGATTAGCATGGGGGAGCCTCATACTGGAGAATCCAAGAGGCAGAACAATATCCTCCAATATCCCCTGAAGCTGGCATCCAGGTAGGAGCAGAACCACTACAGAATAATGCCCCTCATTCTAAGCTCAATCACTTAGAAGGATACTATGTTTGATGGACATTGAAAGCTGCTGAAAGGTCCAGAGATCAACCAGGGATTCCACCAGCCACATCAGCCAGAAAGTTCCCCAGAGCATTCTGGAATGCATCTGAATCCATCAGTCTCTGGGGCAGACCATCTTAATGGGTCCCCCACCCCTGCACAGAGGGAAAGTCACTGCTAATATGAATCACAATAGGCAGTGTTCTGACCATGACAAAAGGACCAATACAAAGTCCCCCCTCTTCAGATAACTATTCCCATGCCTGGCTGAAAAAAACTAAATCTAGAGTGTGCTTGCTACTTGTGTTTGGCTGGAAACATGCTGGAACAGTCTGATGGTTGCCATGGCATCCATGAAATCCTGAACTGCCCTTGATAAGGGATCCTCATCCAAAAGCAGTAGTCTGGCAGATCTCAACTTCACAGCCAAGACTATGTCTGTCAGTTCAGAAAGAGAGACTGTTGACTACACCAACAGAATCCCCAATCTATCCCACTGCAAGAGGCAAACAGCCTAGATTACGAGTAAGACAGAGGGATCCTGGAGAGAGAAAGAATCCCTACAGACTAAGGCAACACATTCTCCTAAGCTATTCGGCCTCCCTTGCCCCACTAACCCTCACCCCCCACCAGTTATGCATGCCAGATTGCCCTTCTTAGTCACTGTTAAATCATGGATATGGCAAGTCTCTCTCTCTCTCTCTCTCTCTCTCTCTCTCTCTCTCTCTCTCTCTCTTGTTTTTGCACTGATAGGACACTTAAGCACCTTCTCTCAGATTATATATTTTAATTTTAGTAGTCAAATGGCCATGCTGGTGATTCAGTAAGCAAAAGACTGCTGTCACATAATATATCACCATATCACCTACCCCATGGAAGCCCCCCTCCTATGTGCAGTTTGTGCATAAGAAAATATGCCATGTTACCCATGCCTCCTGAAAGTGCATTTGTTCACTCAGGCATTCCTTGGCTTCTAATTAACTGCAATTAATCATATGCTGCACCATCTGACTGTTCCTTCTATTGTAGTTGGAATTGTTTTTAATAGTGTATTAAAATAGTGTATACTGTAATTTTTAATATTTATGTATGACATGTTTATTATATTAACAGTGTAATCCAATGTTCCTGGCCCTTGATGAAGGCTTAAATGCATCTAATGCAGGCTACAAGGCACATACACACAGGTAAAAATACTGTAATGATGACTGTAATATTGGTATCATAAATCATGTTAGGTTTCTGAATGAGAGCATGCCAATATAAACTTTCTGTAACATTTCTGGTGAAGTAACAGGAAGTAAACATCTGGGCTTTGCCTGCACTTTGGCCTATTGAAATATATCATGAGGACATCAGAAATTCACTCAGATGCAACACACAATACATCTGCGCTGCGAACATATAGCAGAGCAAACATCTTACACGGTGTTGTATGTGTCTATCCCACTGTTAGGCAATTGAACTCACTCCCAGGTAAGTATGGAACTGTAACTTAGAGTTTCCCTCAGAATGATTCAGTAAATGGTTAGATTTACAGTAAGAACAGAAGTGCAACAGTTGAAATGTAAAATTCAAGAAATATGCATAATAATACTGGAAAGGGTCCATGGCTATTTTTTCTCCTATAGGCAAAAATGTTCTCTCTTTGCGAGGGGGAGGGGGAGAGAGAGAAATGGCAAGGAACAGGGTCTTTATAGCTTTAGCTCCAAGGTCATGAAATGTCCTTCCAGAGTTTGGTCTGTATATTGTACTTCCATGCTGAAAATAAATGAAAAAGTTTTGCAAGGATTTTAATGCTGACATCTGGGCAGAGATACAGATCAACTGTCCAAGAGCATTGCAATTGGTACGTCATGCTGCTGATGGGTTAAAACTTCTTCATTTAAAGTTTAAATGTGATTTTTGGGACACCTACTCAAGCACAGGGAAGAGACTAAAATGTTTTAAAATATAACCTAATCTTTATTATTTTCAGTGATGGTTTAGTAGCACCAGATGACAAATATGTTTGGGCTGATTCACATGGTGGCCTGGCATGCAGTGGGATGCAGCAGCCTAGAACATATTGTGTTTGACAATAGCTATATGTGTACATTCATACAGAAGTCCTCCCCAGCTCTGCCCACAGAATCCATCTGCTACGTTTAAAAAATGTGTGTACCTTGAATGTGTCCAATGTATCTAAATTATTTATTGTAAACATTTATAACTAATAGGTTTCCAAGGTGCCTACAACAGAGCTTTGGCATATGCGTGCATGTGTGTGTTCAATATTGTGAGGCTATTGTAAAAACTGGCCAATTAGGAAGATGTCAGGTGGCGAAGGAGTAGAGGTGGTCAGAGATGGAGAAAGGGATTATAAAACAGTGGTAAATTTAGTCAGGGGGCAATCCAGTGGGAATGCCTGTACCCTTGAAACTTCAGGGATTGCAGGCATCCTATGCAGGGCAGAAGGGCAACAGACCTTTGTTCTCTCCCCACACCATTAAGCAGCTGGCAGTTGACTTCCAGATGGAGAGGGAGGGAGGAGGAAGTGCTGCCAAGATAAGTTATACTTGAACACTGCTAGACTCCTCTCTTCAGAAATGCCCCCAAACCCCTTCTCCAAGGCTGCTTTTTCAACCTTAGAAAGCATCCAGTGTGATTCTTTCTATGTTGGCTGTCAGTAGCAGGAAGAGAATCCAAGTGTTGATCCCTAGATCTGAGGAAGAGCTAATGGAAGCAGTGATGTGAGCTTCAGTTTTAAAAACCATAATTATTGCTCAGTTGTAGTTTGTTCTGAACAATGACTTCTTAGATACATACAAGGTATTTATACTTGGAATATCTAGGTTCTGGCTGTATATACTTGAAGAGTGACATATCTCATCCTATGAGGTATATGAACAAAAGAGAGCGACTCTCTCTATATGCCAGCAGGTGTTGGCAGCTGGTATTTTGGAGAGTCTTCAGAGAAGTCTGAATTCAGTCAACTCTAGAGCTCAGGGCCTTATAAAAGACCTTTGGTTTACAAAAAACATACCAGTATAATAAGCAGTAGATGGATAGGAATAATAAAACATGCCAGTTTAAGTCATTCAATGAAGAATGGCCTCAGATGTTCTTTAAAATTTAGGTGGGTGGCTACAAGGATTAAAAACTTTATCAACATTTGTTTATTTCATTTTCAAATAAGAGCCTCATAAAATCTTAGGAAAACGTAGCAGTCCTGGGACCAAAGCAAATAAGTCTGGTTAGGACATTGTAGAGTTGGGGCATGGAGGTTGCCATGCAAAAGGAAACCACCCATCTAGCCACTAAGAACACCTACTTTATGGTTGATCTCAAAGTGAAAGGTTTATATAGGAGAAGTTGGGCCTTCTGAAACCATGTTCCTACAACATTTAGGCAGTTACAAGTCAAAATGAGCAATTCCAATTGTATTCAGAAGCAAACTGAAAGCCAGAAAAGCTCTTTAACTTCCAACATGGTATGATTTGTATCTCAAATATCATACAATAACCTGACAACTTCAATTCTGAATTAAGAAGCTGCATTTTCCAGATTTTACCACATATCCCATCCTACTGTAGCTGCCATTCCTCATCCTAGGCGTGTCCTGAGAGGTGTAGAGTAGGCTTCAGTGTGGAAGGACGGCGATGGTGGGTTTCTTTCTAAAAGCTCTCTTATGCACAGGGCAGAAGTGCATCTTCAAAATCAGGAGTCACCTTGCACATATAAAGATGGAAGGACTTTTTAGCTTTTAAAAAAAAAATAATACACGTAGTTATAGGCTGCCTATAACTGCTGAGGCCTTCCTATACAAATTATTTATCTTACTGACAGTCTTAATAGACTTATACTCACCTGGCATGGGACAAGGTGCTAGTACCTTCCATAAAGTGTCCAGTTACAAAGCAATACAGTAAAAAAAATTCTGTTGAAGCTGAAAACCCTTGACTGTACATATTAAATGTCAGTAAAGATTTGCAACTATAAGTGAACTCACTTCCTTCCCTTCAGGACTTACCTTGAGGCAAGGCTTGCTAGCTTCAGTTCTGGCATTTGTCTTTAATTCCATGGAATAATCCAAAAGCTTGTGAAGTACTATATGTCATCTGAGCATGTACAAAGTACATTTCTTGTTATATAAATTCACCCAGGAACTGGGAAACCTTGCAAAGTCTTAAAATAAACTACACATAAAGCTGGTATCCAGGATTCCCTTTGATTGCTTTCTTCCACATTAAGCAAAAAAGTTTCTTTTTATACTAACTACTGGATAATTAACAGCTAATTACTAATGTTAAGTATTTACACTGATCACCAGTTACTCAGTTTCAGAACAAAAAGAATGTTTCCAAAGGTAATAACGAGTGGTTTGGAAGAAAAAAAAAACTGCACTGGAACTATGGACTGATTCAGTAATCTATGCACATGCAAAGAAAACCGACTCAGCTTTATAGGGTGCTTTAAAAGGTTGAAGGCAGCTGCAATTTAGAAACTCTAAGCTAGAACCTTTTTCTCTTTCTTTTCTCGAATTCAAGGACTGCAAAGGCTAGTTTTAAAGTTAGCATTACTATCACATCAGATATTCATTTTAACGGGCACACATTTTGCTGAATATTAAAGTTTTACATAAATATGACTTTTTTGTTTTTCTCTTATTTTTGCATAAATATAGAACAAGAATTAATATATAGAACTTACAAATGTTTTAGATAAAAACCACAATCTATCTTGTTAATTGAAGTTGCTTTTTGAATATACTAGTTTAACCAATTCAACAGATGGTACATGTTTCTGCAGTATCTGATCCTTAGTGCTTTCTCTCTGTTAGCTGATATATTATTTAAATGCCACGTTATAAACCAGCATGTCCCCAAATTACACAAAATTAGAGCCCTGGAAAATTTGCTCCAATTCTTATCAAACCCCCTCTAGGTTATTCACCTTAACATGAGAAAGGCATTTGAAAATGTCAGAGAAGCCAAGACCAATTCTACCAGGAGACCAGACTCTCTAACTGGTCTGGTCTCCTAGCAGGGTCACCCAATGGGATATGCTCAAAGCTGAGACATCAAACGAAGATCCAGCCATCCTCTTAAGGAAGAATGATCACAACAGCAGGAGAACATGGATATCTCTAATGGTGATGGGGTCAGAATCTACTGAAAGGCAGCTAATGGGTAGCAGCAGTAATTGAAGGCATAGAAGAAGCCAATAGTAAACTATGTCCAAATACTCTAAATGTGTAAACCCTGTGATGAAACAAGAGATAGTGTCAGAAGATGACCAGGAGACCAGACTCTCTAACTGGTCTGGTCTCCTAGCAGGGTCACCCAATGGGATATGCTCAAAGCTGAGACATCAAACGAAGATCCAGCCATCCTCTTAAGGAAGAATGATCACAACAGCAGGAGAACATGGATATCTCTAATGGTGATGGGGTCAGAATCTACTGAAAGGCAGCTAATGGGTAGCAGCAGTAATTGAAGGCATAGAAGAAGCCAATAGTAAACTATGTCCAAATACTCTAAATGTGTAAACCCTGTGATGAAACAAGAGATAGTGTCAGAAGATGAGACTCCCAGGTCAGAAGGCATTCAATCAGCTACTGGGGAAGAGCCAAGGACAAGTACGGATAGCACTGTTGCTAATGACACAAGTAGATCAAAGCTGAGAGGAAGTCTAGTGGCTGACATGTACAGAGGAGAAAGGAAAGCCTGATGTTGCACAATACATAAAATCAAAATGTGTAATATGAGAGGTATGAAACAAGGCAAACTGGAAACTGGAAAGCAGGAAATGAAATGGTCAAGCATTGCAATACTTGGTATGAGTGAACTAAGAGTTCAGTCAGACAAACATAAAATGTTTTTTTTGTTGTTGAAATGACTCTTGAAATGAAAAAGTCACAAAAATGGCAAGATGTTGCACAAGCAGTAAGGGGCAATCATGCTAAGTCTGACCAGATTCAGGCTAGGATTTGGGAATGCTGAAGGACATACAAGACAATATACTATTTGACCAAGATAAAATAAAGATAGAAACAATATACTAAAGTACTATACAAAACTGAAAAAAGGAGGCCAGACTCCTTTGAAGAGGAACCTTAGGAGGAAGAATCTGTATTTGAAAGCAAAGTGAAAGCTGAACTGAAAGCACTTGAAATAAATCAAGCATCAAGAGTAGGCAGGGTACCAACAGAAGTACTCCAAGCTGCAGAGTCTGAATTGATCCAAATCCTAACAAGAATATTCCAACAAATATGGAAATTGAAAGAATGGTCCGCAGACTGGAAATGTCCAGTATAGATGCCAGTTCCCCAAAGAAGTACAGCAACTATAGGGCCATTGCACTAAATTTTCATGCAAGCAAAGTGATGCTCAAGGTGTTTCAACCAAGAATTTTATCCTGTATTCTACAGAAGAATTACAGAATGTTAATGTCAACAATGAAGAAATTGAAATTGTGGGAAAAATTACATACTTTTATCAATTTAAATAGAAGTTGCAACCAAGAAATTGGAAGAATGCTGAGTAGTAAACGGGCAGCAATGAAGGAACTAGAAAAGTGTAAGGACTTCTCACTGGAAAGCAATGTCAAGATCATTCATGCTAATATATTCCCCATCATTATGTATGGCTGTGAAAGCTGGGTGGTAAAGGAAGCTGAAAGGAAGGAAGGAAATTGATGCATTTGAAACATGTTGCAGTGGAGTGTTGTGAATACCCTGGACCAGCAAACCAGTGGGTCCTAGATTAAATCAAGCCAGAACTTTCCCTGGAAGCAAAATGATACAACTGAAGTTCCGGTACTTCAAGGCACATCATGAGATGGCAAAACTCAGTAAAGAAGAAAATGACACTAGAGAAGGTCAAAGACAGAAGAATGGAAAGACCAAATATGAGATGGATTGTTTCCTTAAATTATGGAATCAGTCTTGAGTTTACAAGAGCTGAACAGGGATGTCAAGGACAGGGCATTTCAGAGGGCATTCATTCCTAAATTGGAGATGACTTGACAGCACATACCAGCAACAAAGTATCTGCAGGAGTTTCTCATTTGTTGTTAGGAATTGCTTGGTAAGAACATGCACAACAAGCTCAGAAGCAATATTAAAAACAAACAAACAAACACAGGTCCCATATTTTGCATAGAAAATTCCCTTATAGTTGGTCAAACTATTTTGTCTAAGAAGCCCAGCACTGTCTGATCTGACTGATCTCCTGGGCTTCAGTAGATGTATTCATGATGTAAGCTGCCTTGAGCCCTTTGTAGGAAAAAGGCAGGATATAAATCGAAAAATAAATAAAATAAATAACATGTTACTTTCTTAGCCTGCCTCAACCTGATGCTCTCCAAACGTGTTAGATAACAGCTCCCATCATCGCCAGCCAGCATGTTGCTTGGCAATGATGGAAGATACAGTCAAAAATATCTGAAGAACACCTGTTAAGGAAAGACTGTATTAGAAGATCCTTTGAACACAGGAAGTGTATGATTGACCTTCTGCTAACAAAGTATGCGCTCTTACCACTGCCACATGATCACTGATCTCCCAACTCAGGGATGTCTAAATTTGTTTGTTTTTTCTTCTTTGGAAAAAATAAACTACTTAGGTTCTGTTAGGGTACTGTGTCTTCACATTTCAAGCATTTGTATGATTGGACTGAGTCCATTCCAGGCATAGAATCACCCTTCATTTTGGCCTTATACCAAACATTTTTCCCTAGTTCAAATATTTCCTGAGGCATGCTTACTTTACTGTATAGTAACTAGATTGCTGGAAAAACAGTCTACAAATGTAACAGATAAAGTCATTGTCTGTGTTAGGATTCTAGATCTGGAAGTCTTTCTGAATCCCAGGACTTTCTGAGTCCTGGCCTGATAATTACCTCAAGATTTTGTCTGGATGACCTTTATTTCAAGAAAAGTGATTTTCAAACAAAATTTTCAAAACATTTTAATCTATTATCACATTTCTATCTAATCTTTTTTAATTTCCAAGTGCTCATGTTATCTTATATAATATTTTTCCTATTAACAACAACCCTGTAAGGTAGATTAGGCTGAGAGTTAGCAGTATGCCTGCAACCGCCCAGTAAACTTCATGATTGAGTGGGGATTTCAAATTGAATTTGCAAGTCCAGCACTCTGACCACGACATCAGATACATACCTATTCTTTCCTCAGTCCTTTGAGACAAATAATACTGCCATAGTTTAGACAGTGAAATCTATATCTAACTGCACTTAGTGAGATATTTGTATATGAGGGTATGATATTTTTATGAAAAGTGAAGTGAAGTGTGGCAGGGGTTCATGTAGCTACCTGTCAGTACAAACTATATTATATCTCAGAGTAAGAAACAAATTACCTTTCCAAACCAACCAGAGAATATTAATTAATGACTAAATTGCTCCATGTGTAAGCAAACTCTGTTAAGAAAGCCACATCCCTTGGTGAAGCTAGATCCTTAGTAAATTTTACTAGCATAGCACTGAGCTCTATGTCAGAGTAATTATGCCCTTTATCTACTGCAAGCTCTCTCTTAGTTTCTTCATACTCCTTAATTTCCCACTTCAGCCAATTTAGCAGTAAAATCACAGAAGTTTAAAAAGGTTAGCTACTGAGGAACTGGAGCATGAATATTCGGTTAAGTTCCATGTCTTGAAATTGCATCATGTAAAAGAACAAATTAATTAAGTAACAATTAAATAGTGATGGATCATTGACAATATATATACACTTTGGTGCTAAAATTAATCTCCCTTATAACACCAACAAAATAGTGCATTTTCGCTTTTATGCACTGCTAAGTTGTATCCTGAGCATGAAAGGAAGCAGTTGCTGATGAGAAGCTGATACAACCTTGCATATATTACGCAGATTATTGAAATGAAACTGTCTCCTTTCCCATATGCCAGCATGGTAGACATATAACCAAGACAGGAATGGTGACATGCATTTATAATGTCTCATTTTATATTCTATACATTAACTGATGAAATTCTGTAGTATCTGTAATTTATTACAGCCGTCCAATTTTTCAGATGAAATCATGTGCCAATGCCTGCTTTTCCTGTCCAGGTTTTTTTTGTATCAGAAAGAACATGAAGTTAATCCTCTCCCTTTTGTGCTTATACAGATATATTGCCACAGACCACTAAGAGCATGTTACAGCAGCATGTGGGAAGATGAAGTTCCCTCTCATAGATTGAGGTGGACAACGTAGGAATACGAATTTCCAACAGGCATGTGTTGTAGCCTGTTGGTTGTACACAGTTATAGTCACTGGCAGATAATACTTAGCACCATTAGAGTTTTGCAAACAGGCTTTGCTGTTTCCTTGGCAGCTAAATAACTGACTGCTGGCAGTATCCAGTGCTGCCACTGCAAGAATGACCACTAGCAGAAAGGAAAACTGATGTTGAATAGCACAGCTGAGGAACAGGCAAAACTTCCACTTATGAAATAGAACAATCAGTGGAGCTTCTGGAAGGGATCTTACTACTGACTTGTTCCATTCTAGCCTACCGTTGTGTAACATGTTCAGCACTAATGGACTGCCAGCAAAAGATGCTAACCCTGGCTTCTCAGATTTCAGTTAAGCTGATAATATTAATCTATCCATCCATGCATACAGAAAACAGTACTTGATTTTGAAATTTCAATAGAATTTAGCCACTAACTGCATTGGGCAAATAATCAAAACAAAGGCAGAATCTCAGCAAAGGTCGTGATATATGAGATTTAAATAGGATTGTGAGTGAACTGTTCATGAGAATGCAAACCCTACAGTGGACGGATTCTCTTCCCCCACCCCACCACACATACTCACACACATTCTCTTCCACAATCACACGCAACACAATTGGCATGAAGGAGGCTAAAACACATTAATAGTACAACGTGTCAAAATTAAGTACGAACTTTGTGCATAAATTCTCTTTATATGTAGATTGATAGCATCAGTGACTGAATTATGGCAAGTGAGAATTTAATAGAAGTTATCATTAAAAGTCCACTGGAAAGAGACACTGTTTATAATATAACTTGGAACGTCTAGTAAAAAGTTTTTGTAACACAGCCAGCAAGCCAAACAGAGTTCCCTTGCTGCAGCGTATTTCAAGCTGTGGGGCTAATAGGAGCTTTATTCACCATTGCAAAGAGTAAGTATGAGGAAGCCTGGTTCTGGCTGGGACTGCAGCAGGTGTGACGGGCTAATGCTTCCCCCCAACTTTCTCCATACTATAATCTCAAGTGGGCTCACCCCACGCCTGGTATCTGTTAAAAATGACAACTATGTAAGCTCAAATTATGTTAATCATCTCATGTTCCATTGAGCCTTCAGAAGACAGGCATTATGGTGCACTTATAACTTATAACTGTGCCCCTAATCCTAATAGACCTTAAATCTTTCATTTCACAAAGTATAATAAAGACCAGAAATGTTCTCCGCTTGTTTTGCAACAACATATAGAACCAGTGGCACCAGGAAGACAGACATGAGTAACTAGAAACAACGGAAGTAGATAAATAGATTTTCCATGGGGGGATGAAAGAGAGATAGAAAGGCAGTTTGCCATTGAAAACTCTCCTGATTCAGGGATGCTAAGTTTTGTAAGCAGCTTAGGGTGATTAGCCTTCCGACTGACAGCCAGGATCAGGTGGGAAGTGAGGTATAAAAACAGCAAGATACCCTTGCCAAATTTATTGCATAGAGTATGATTTCACACCCATCTCTGCTAGCATGTCATTATTTTCTAAAATCAGTTTTCCTGGTCTAAATTATTCACAGACATTCCGAACCCTGTATTTACATTTAGGTTTCACTTTACCACCAGATCATGCCCACTTAAAATAATAAAAAAAATTCTCAAACCTTCAGAAGATTGTACTAATTTTTTTTCATTAAATGCATCAACAATTAAAACATCAGCTCAAGAGATAATTCCAACTTGTGCTAAGAAGCTTATACAAAAGCCAGGCAGAAGAGGTTTACCTTTGATAGCTATCTAGTGGAATGGGCCTTGCGAACTGCTCTGTGGAAATAATTTCTTAATCTAGATGCCAAAACAAAAACGAACCTATTTCTAAGAAGAGATAATCTCACGTCAGTGGTTCCCAGCTGAAACAATATTTTATGTGGGTAAACTGGAGCATGGTATCAGCTTTAGTTATTTCTCTACACAATCATATGCATGTTGAGAGAGAAAGGTAGCTCACAGCATGCCCCAAACAACCATGTTGGCTGGCAAATGCTGGAAGATGTAGACCTTGTTTCTGTCTAAACATGCATAGAAATGCGCCTTTAGATATTCAAAGGTGATGACTGGCACTTTTAAATTTAACCTGGAAGCAGATTATTGGGAACCAGCAGTGCTACATGTTCCTAGAGGCTTGTACTGAGCACACAAGTCCTGTTGCCACATTCTAGATCATCCAATGTTTCTGACTGCACTCATCGGCAGCTTGACTTTCTGTTTCTAGAGCATGCACGACAGTGGGTAAATATAGGATATAGTATTAAAATGGATAGGTATCTCAAAATAGAGAGTTATATATACATATTCACGTATATGGAACCTTAGAAGTGGGGCTAAGCACCTGTTTGATCTTTTGCACCTTTCCTCCAACAAAACCAACAGTTTCAGGCAAAATGTAAGGGAATCCAAAAACAGAAAAAGCTTACCGTAGTTGTCTTTATTCGCCCACCTGGTTGTGTACAAGTCCAACCTGATTTATTGATTAGCAAATCACAGCCTTCTCCTTCTAAACATGGAAGCATTTCACACCACTGTTTTGTTTTTATAATACGTGCTGTAGACAAAACAAGGAAAAATAACCAATATAAATATTTGCATGCATTTCACATAGTGCTTTTCAAAAATTCTGCATGCCCTTTCATAACCTCTTCATTTCTATGCAAAAGAGGTTGTTGTTTTTCTATCTCTTTCACAGGAATGTTAAGAATTTAGGATCATCATCATCATCATTTAGTGTGCGGGACTTCGCCTCACTGCAAGGGATATAGCTGATGACTATTTGTGCGCTACATTTCCAGCTAGTTTCTTGGTCCAGAACCCAGCTAGAAAAGGGTCTATATGAAGCAAAGTAAATTTTCAATTGAGGTACCACTTGGAGCTCCGGCCAGTATATCCTATGTAGACACAACAACATCAGGAAGGAGAGTTCTGTCCTTTGCTTCATGCACAGGGACCCATTCCCGACAGAACATTAAAACCATTATGAAAACAAAAAGATTGAAAATAATTAAAAACATAGCAAGAATAATATTAAACAGTGCTCAGTCTAGCAGAAGTTCAGTAACAGGTCAGCACACATCTCAAAGACCTGCTTGAATAAGCATGTATTTGCCTACTGGCAGGAATTCAGCAGAAGACGGGCCAACCAGGACTTCTTTGGTAGGAAGTTTTAGAGCCTGAGAGTGGCCATAGAGAAGGCTGTCACCAAATGTGTCTCTATTCATGGTGGACTCAAGAGAAGGACCTCCCTGATTAGCCTGCATTGTAAACCGACACTTCCAGATTCATCTTTGTGACCATACAGGAAGAGGAGGAGTGGGGAAGCAATTAAGCCTGAGATGTTACATGTATGCTGAGTTTAAACAAGTGTGGAATTGTATTTTTATTTCTACATACTCTGAGCACTTCAAAGTCAATACTATCTTCATGATAAACATGTCACCATAAAGGGAAGATGAGTTCATTTAAAAAGATTTAGCGCAACAAACTGGCTATCATATACAGCAAGCTTTTCCTCTCCTTATCTATTTTAGAAGACTGGAGAACTTGTGCCACTACAACCATAAGTCTAGAATGTGATGTGGGAGAGGGGTTGCTAAGTGTGTTGAAAATTTGTAACACACAAGACTCTTGGAACACTGAAGAATTAAGTCTTAAAAGAGAACAAAAGCCAAAAAGCTATCTTAAAAATGACTGTATCAGTTTTGATACTTTTCATAGCAAAATGAAGTATCCAATAGGATGTTTCAGTACTATTGTTTTTGCTGATACATTTAGCAACAGCAGAAGAGTAACCACAGACTGTTCTTCAGTGACATTCTAAGAAATTATCTAAACTATATAAATCTGTCATGGCTCTAATTTAAAAAGCCCATGAAAACAGTTCTGAGAAAGGGTTAGAATTTCCAAATAATATTCATCTTGGACTTTAAAAAAAAAACTCCAGCAGTCAAACCAGTTAATTGAATTGGATGGACCTAGGATTAATTTTTAAAAGCATATTAAAAACATAACAATTTATTTCTAAATTTGATAAGGCAAAGATCATGAAGGCTGTCAAGAAGGTGTGCTGTTTGCCCCTATTGGATGGAGCTGCACTTGGTATGAAGGAACAGTATGTAGTCTGGGAGTGCTGCTGGGTCCATTTCTGTCTTCCTCATGCACTCATTTATCCCAGACTTTCCCTGACCTGTAATGAAATTAATCATGCTGCTCTATCTTACTGCTTCAATATGCAGTAATTGGAGTTGGTGTTATATTACAGTTTAAATGCGATTTTGATATTTATATGTGTACCTCTATGATATTCTGCTATACTGTATTTAACAGCATATAACTATTACAAATATAATAAATGAAATAAATACTGACAACATTTCTAATGTTTATATTCATTTTAGCCAAACAACCTTTCTTTTATTTCCCATTGCAGTCTATTCTTTCCTGAAATAGTAATAATTCCATATTGGTTTGGCGGTATTAACACATCTTTGGCGATTTCTTCTTGCACTGTCACTAGCCTACATGAAAGCAGTATGGGTGGTGGAGGCAGGAAGCCTTGCTTGCTAGCAATAACTGCACAACAAAATACAGTTAAGATCATATGGGATTAAAATGCACATATTCAGTCATGTGAAAATGCAGTGTGAAAAACAAATTTAAGATTTTTTAAAAGCAAGATTAAAATCAAACAGGAGATAACACACTAAAATGAAAGTAATCTAAGTTAGATGCAACCCAGTCTTTAGGTTTTTCACCTGTGTACAAAAGCAACTATAGGAATATGAATATTAAAATAATAAACAAACTTTTATCATAAAGGCTTTGAGTACCCACTTTTTGGATAAGAAGAAATTAAGATAAGATCCTGTAAACATTAAATTCACAGATAGATGAAGGATTCAGAACATTAAGCAATCTTATGCATATTAAAAAGAAAAATAAGTCTACAGCTTCTAGCTTTCTGCAGCCATCCACCATTGGCTGGTGGATGCTTAGCAATGACTTAGCATACCATGCTTAGCATGACAAGCTCTAAGTATGCACAGGATTGTGCTCTTAGTGTTCTAACAACTTCAGACTTTTAATCTGTATGCAGGACAATAGATGTGACAGAGTTCAAGTGGCATATGGTTTAAAGTCTCAGGAACTAATCAACAGAAAATACAATTCTAAAATATAAAACCCAGAGGGAAAAATGACAGAAAATTCAGAAATCCTATTTCTCACAGTAACCTAAATGACAGGATTTGCAGGGGGAAGCCTAGGAGCTAAAAAAGGTAAAGATTAGCAATAACAACTTTGCTTAGCAACTACTTCTCTCTTTTACCAGCACAGAAAAGGCTGAAGTACTAAGCAGTTGCCTAGCAGCCATCTGACATTCTTGCCGGATCAACATTAGTAGATAATAAGTATCATGGAACAATGCCATAAAAATCCCTACTTCTGTGTCAAAGATCAACCAGGAAGAAAGGGCCAAAACAGGGAGTTTCTGGCGAAGAATATAGTTTTCAAACACTAGATTACCTAACTAAAATTTTCCTCACACGAATTGATCCTATAAAACATAGGTGAATGCTGACATTTTGCATGCCCTACTCGAATACTCCTCATTAATTAATAAATGCATTTCACAGGTGGAAAATCAGTATACTCAAATGCCAGTATTTGAGGAAAGATACTAAGGTCTCTCTAATGTCCCCTGTGGAACTTCCTATTTTCTAAAGCAGTTTTTGCAAAAATAAAGATGAACTTTGAAGAAAAATGGGTGACAAGAGGTGCAGTCAAAGTTTCCCATACAGTATAAAAATAAAGCAGAAAGTGATGGTCTCTTCTATGTTTACGACTTGTAACACTTTGGTTGATCCTATCAAAGGTATTACTCAACTATAGATTTTGGGCATATTCATCCAGGGTGTTTATAAATGCAACCACATGCTTAACTCTTTGGAAAGAGCTTATACATCCAAATACATTAGGAAGCATCATATCATATATGTAAATTTTCCTGAAGGTGCAGTATTTATCAGACCATTGGCCTATTTCAAAATGGCATTTCCTATTTATTTTTTTATCAGCTGATCACTAGCTTGAGTAACTTAGTAACTTAGGCCATAACAGTTTGCATGATGGACTTTTAAATCCCTAAAGAGAATATTTCCTAAACTGTGGAAATCCTAATTTTCAGGAAAAGAACAAATAAGAGATAGATTCAGGGTATTTAGTTTTTGCTGTCTAACAAGGGATGTTAATTGAATGCTTGCCTCTAGAAAGAAATCTTTGTCAGGACTCACTGTGCTCTGTTTTTATCCCCTGCTGTTCTGCTCTGCTGTATTCAATTAGTGTACTAGAAGCAAAGTAAAATTTAAACTGATCTCTGACATGCCAGCAGAAACCACTACAGAGATCAGGTTTTTAGGACATTTCACTATGTCGCCAGTATGCTGAAAATGTCAGAGCTAATGGGGGTAAGAAGAAACAAATAGTAGAGCTATCACAAAAGGGTAAGAGGAAATAACAGGCAAAGGATTAAAAATAAGAATTATACAAAAATGCATGTGACAAGACCAACCACAATGCTTCTGGAAGTAATTGTGTAATTAATCATAATAACTTAGGTTCTCTTAAGGCACCCTCTTATTTCATATTTCATTTGGAGGGCCCATGGGGCAATGATGGAGCATGTTTTATAGGCAGAAAGTTCCCAGGAAAGTCCCCTTGCCTTTCCATTTTAAAGGATGAGATAGCAGATGACAGAAAAGATTTTTGTCTGAAATCCTGGAAAAGAGGCTGCCAGTTAGAGTAGGCAATAATGGACTATGATGGGAACATAGTCTGATGCAGTATTAGGCACTTTCCTTCTGCACTCTAGGCACATTTCTGTTGTTGACATTATTGTACTTGGAAGGGAGGAACCTAATCAGTCAGTCAGATTTAAAACAGGTAATTCATTACCTTACTAGTCATTTCACCACTCATTATTAATCTTAGGAGTGAACTCTAATTATGAAACAGTTGGCACTCTTAACACCTCCCACCTCTCTGACCAGCTCTTTCATCCTAATCCTCCTGTTTTTTCTCTCTCTCTGCAGTCTTCCAGGTTCTCCCAAAAGGCAGAACTATAGCAAATTTGGCCTTTATGGCCATTTACTTCTCCCTAAATACAGCATCCCAAGGTGGAGATGTCAGACTCTGAATCTGAACTGGAAGAAGCAGGGCCAGAATGCGTAGCTGAATTTCCAATGTGAGTGAGCTGCAAGATAGACCAAGTGGCTGGTAAGAATCGGATTACCTCTGGTTCAGCAGCAGACACTGTGGAATAGGCAGGGTAGGTTTGACTTTCTCAGCTCCATGGTTGGATGTCAAGTCAAACAATTAGACCAATTAAGTAACATGGTGTTTCCACGGACGGGCTCATAAGCACTGTGAACCTGCCTGAGAGTGCGGCCAATTCCTTTTGACAGAGAAGGGTAGGAGGGAAATTCAGTTTGGAATCAACGTCTGGCATGGGCAAGAACTAACTCAGCAATTAGAGGCTCTACACTTGATGAAATTCTCTAGCTAACAACTTTATATTACCTCCTATCACAAAGCCAAACCTGGCTGGCCAGCTTTAACATAAAAAAGATTGCAGTTAAAAGAAAAAAGGAGAGTGGTTGTGGGGAAACAGTTACTCATGACAAATACTTTGCAAATATTCATCCTAGAAAATAATTATTGATCTTCTGCCTCTTTCATAAATTGCTACACACTCCTGAGCTATTTCTCCATAAAGAAACAAAGCTGTATTGTTCTTCATAAAGAAAGCAAGCTATATTATCACAATCAATTTAAATTTTGATTCTAACAGAAACATTTGTGTAATGTGCTGTAATTTCTCACTGACCTCTAAGGTTGCTGACATAAGAAAAGCATGGAACAACCATTTTCCCAGCTAAGCTCAGAAAAACGAGGTTTTTAACCAAAAGTCAAGAAAAACTGCATTAGGTAAGAAAAAATAATTGCTTATGGTACAACTGTTCAAATGTTAAGTTTTTGACATATATAAATGAGCATAAAATATTGTAGGTATTGAAAAGAGTTAAAAACATTTCAGGATGAAAATAGTCCAATAGAATGAACCTATGCCTAGGGTAATATGTTTTGGGAACTTGACAGAAGTTCTGTGCACATTGAAGTTGGGAATTTTATAAAACAAAATAGTAAGTACAGTGGTACCTCTGTTCACAAACTTAATTCGTTCCACGATTCTGGTCGCGAACCGAATTGGTCACAAACTGAGTCAAATTTCCCCATAAGGTTCAATGTAAATAAGGTTACTCCTTTCTGAAACATATGTAAATTTTTTTCAACCACAAAAAGTACTAAACAAAGTACAGTACAATATGAACACTAACCTTGCTTGAGGCAACTTCTGGCATGGAGGACAGGAAGATGGGTGGGGAGGAGGTTATTGTTTGGAGGGAGAATCTGCAACTGCGATCTTGACTAGAGGAAGCCACAACCACGGGTCAGAGCAGGGTAGATGGCCGTGTTCGTGCTTGTGCAAACACAATCGTGGCCATCTTGCCCGCACGAATGCAATCACAGCCATCTTCCCCCACTTGAACACACTCTGACATGTGCTGACAGATGGCCATGATCATGTTCATGCGGGGAAGATGGCCACGATTGTGTTTGTCACCCGATGAGGAGTTTGCAAACAGAAGCAAAATGTTGCCGAACTTTCTGTTCGCAAATTGAATTGTTCATGAACAGAAGTGTTCATGAACCGAGGTATTACTGTATAGAAAGAAATTCCATTCTGCATTAGGGTTTTATGTAAGCAGTCCATAAGAAATAATTTTAAATATATGAGAAGCATTTTAAATATATATATTAATGTTCTCATATTAGTCTTCACTGTACATTAATCCTCATTGAATTTGCTAATACTTTATGCTGTAAAGTTAGAAATATCTTTAGATAAGAAAATTTTATGCTTTAAAATGAAAGGAAAATATTCCTAGAACTACACTTGGAAGCTTTTTGAAATGCATTTTTTCAACTGTGTTCTAGTATGCATTTTCAATGCTCTTATATTTTGAATTCTTAAAACTATTTTAAAATAGTGAAGTAAAAAATGAAAAGACATGCTTGACTACAAAGTCCTTTATCTAAAAATTCTGTGAGCTCAGACCAGAAGTCAAAAATTTATCTGCATTCTTAGTGGCACTTTTTGGAAATGGTGTGGTATACCATTATCTGTAGATCCATGATAGAGCTAACTCATCCATTTCATAAAACAGACAAGGCTAAGACTGCCACAACTTCTCACTCAATTCCAACCAGCAGATGCATTAAGCATGACCAGTTTATGTATTATTTATCTGCAACAAGTAATAGTATTATGTCCTTTCACCTATGCATCCTATAGATGGAGATACAATCCTTGATCATTGAGGTTACTTTGAAGAAGAACTGATCTGGTTTTCTACAGTTTGTTCTGATGAACAGGACACATTGAAAGCAGAAATGCAAAGGTACAGAGTTATGTGTTGTGGTCATCAGTGAAAACTTGTTTATTCTACCCAGAAACCAAAATCAGAGGATACCAGTGCAGTTAATTCTGCCAATACTAGTACCAAAGCTGCATAAATTGCTAGAGCTAGATTAAATGACAAAATGAGGCTCATGGTCATTCTTTTGGTTAAAAAGGAAAGGAAATTAAGAGAAGATAATTACATAGCCTTTTATATTTATCAAATATGTGGTATTAAAAGAACAGGGGGCAACAAAATACTGTAGAACTTCCACAAAAGTTCTGACAATGGAAGCTTTTTTTCCCCCTAAAGTGAAATACAACTTACCAACCCAGTGTGGTGTATTGGTTAGTGTTGGGCTGTGGACTTGGGAGATCTAGGTTCTACTCTCAATTCAGTCCCAAATCTCAGTGGGTGGGCAACTCATGGACTCATATTCCAACCTACCTCACAAAGGAGGATAAAGATGGGTTGGAGAACTATCTAAGCTGTCCCGATTTCCTTACAAGAGAGATAAAATCTAGGATGTAAAGGCCATGTAACATTATATTAAAAATATGTGAATATACAAATATATATTGGTAAAATACAACTGTTGGATCATCAGCAAATGATACAAAGATATGATATGTATGAATATATTTTCTTGCCAATCAAAAATTTTGTTAGATATCTATCTAGTGTCATGGGTATACATAACAGAATTCTTGACTGACAGCTAAAGGCCAGGCACTCTTTTAATGTGTCTTATAGAGAGACTTTATTTAGTGTAAATACATAGTGCTGATTTCTTAGTGATTCTTTGCCTCCAAACCAAGAAACTTCCATATTTGGCAGAAACAATGAATGGAAAATGATTGAAGTATTGTTTAACCATGGATTTACTTTTTCATTTTATCAAGGATGTGAAAAAATACAAGTGTGAATTCCTGAATTTAAAATGTGGGTACTATTGTTAAATGCCTAGTTGGCCCAGAATAAAACCTCTCTCCTTTATGACATGATTATCGATGAGGGGGCTGACCTGGTTTGAAACCTGGGTGGGAGACATGGGGGGTTTCCCTCCTCCAGCTGTGCCCACCTAAGTATTTGGTGCAGCAGCAGCATAGCTCAAAGAGCTGGGCTGGGGGGAGGTGGCCACAGTCTATGAAGATACACTCTCCATTACCAGAATTCCAGTCCAGTTGGTGGCCAGGTTTGAGTGTTTGTACCTGATGTTGGACTCCCAAAACAGATTAGGGATTTTGCTGGTGTACCACCCACCTAGCTACCTAGCAACCTCCCTGCCTGAGCTGATGGAAGTAGTGTTGGCCTTAGTATTGATGACCCCAAAATGATGGTTTGGGGGGATCTAAACATCCATACCAAGGCTGCTTTACCCAGGCCAGCTCAGGATGTCATGGCTGCCCTGACAATCATGGGGCTGTCTCAACATGTGACACACGAAATGGGGCACACTCTGGATTTTTCGATGCATCTGGAAGGTGGTGGATCAGATGTGATGGTAAGAGTGGCAAAACATCAATATTTTGCCACTTCTATTGTGACTTCACAGTACCATCCAGCTGAACTTTTATGAGTGGCTCAGAGTCTCCTACACATTGGAACACCTGGAGAGACCACCAAACCCTTGTTGGTTGGTTTGCTGTGATGAATTTACTCACCACTTTGAAGACAAAGTCACTCAGATACACCACAATTTGGACTCTACAGCTGACTTAGTCTCACTGAGACAGGGGTCCAGAGCACCATTCTTGTCCAACTTTGATGGATGAATTTCAATTATTGTGGCCTGATTATGTGAACAAGACGCCTGGTTCTGTTCATGCCACCACTTGCTCACTTGAGCCTTGCCCATCTTGGCTCATTAAAATACCAAGCCAAGAGGTTTGCTGTCAGCCCCCCCTTGAGAGAGGCTGTGAGAAGACTACTACTAAAAAAGCCAAACTTGGATCCAGAGGCTGTTTCCAGTTATAAGTCAGTGACAAAATCCAATTTTTGGGCAAAGTGCTTGAGTGGGTGGTGGCCTAACAGCTCCAGGCACTCTTGCATAAAACAGATTATCTTGATCCATTTCAATTGGATTTCAGGCTGGGGTTTGGAATGAAGATTGCCTTGTGACCTTTGCTGGGAGAGGGATCAGGGGAGTGCCATTCTGTTGGTTCTCCTAGACATCTCAGCAGCTCTTGACACCATCAAACATGATGTTCTTCTGGACAGGCCAGCTGGGCTGGGAGTTGGTTCCACTCCTACCTGGTTGACCATGTCCATATAGTGGTGCTGGGGGGACTGTTGTTTGGCCCCAATTACACTATGGGGTTTTTCAGGGCTCTATACTGTCCTCAGTGCTGTTTAATATATACATGAAACTGCTGGAAGAGGTCATTCAGAGCTGGGGGCTACAGTGTCAGCAATATGCTGATGACACCCTGCTTTACATCTCCTTTTCATCTAACCCAGGTACGGCAGTTTCCATGTTGCTTAAGCTCGATAATGGACTGGATGTGGGGCAACAAACTGAACCCCAATCCAGGTAAAACAGAGGTGCTGTTGGTGGTTGGTACATCTGCCAAAGAGTGGCCCTTCAATCAATCCTGGATGAGGTCACACTCCTCCTGAAGGACTGGGTTTGCAGCTTGGGGGTGCTCCTAGACCCAAAATTGTCACTTGAGTCTCAGGTAGACATGGTGGGCTGGACTGCCTTCTTCCAGCTGCAATTAATTTATCAGCTGCAGTCCTACATGGACTGGCAGAGCCTAGTCACAGTCACCTACATTCTGGTAACCATTCTACTGGACTATTGTTACACACTAGGGGCTGCCCTTAAAGATGGTCTGGAAACTTCAACTGGTGCAGAACATGGTGGCATGGCTGATGGCACAAGCAGGACTATGTGCCCATGTAACCCCAATACTTTACCATCTTCATTAGTGCCAGTTTTGCTCTGGGCCCAATTTAAGGTTCTTGTTTTGACATATAAAATCCTAAACAGCTTGGGACTAGGGTACCTGAAGGACTGCCTGCTCCCATATGTGCTTACCCAGCTCCTAAGATCTGTTTCAGAGGACCTTCTGAAAGAGTCATCCTCCAAGTAGGTAAGAAGGATGGCTAATAGAAGACATAGCTGCACCCACCTTTGGAACAGCCTCCCAAAAGCAGTTCACCTGGCACCCTTGCTACAGTCTTTTCGACACCAGACAAAAACAGAATTATTCCCTAGGCATTTTAATAACTGATTTTATTTTGATCATTTTAACTTGTTTATTGTTTAATATGTAGAGTTTTAAATTAATTGCCCTCAAGCTATGTACCGTCTTGTTTCATTGTCATTTTAATTGTTTTTATTGTTTTTATGTTTTATTAACTGTAGTCCGCTTAGAGGGCCCTCAGGCTGATTTAGTGGAAAACAATTCTCTAAATAAATAAATAAATAAATAAATAAAGTGTTAATTCATTTTGCAAAAATAAAATATAGATGCAATACTTGGCATATTCAAGCTATTAAAAGCAAAAATAGAACACTTTTTAAAATCATATCATTGCGCCTGATCTTAGTGCTTTCTCAGCACAATACTTAAAACAATGGTTCATCAATCCAAAATTAGTTACAAATAAGTATTTTTTCAGGGATGACTAAGGCATTGGTATTCCATGGAATTTTTTTTTTGCTAGAAAAGCAACTCTCTCCTCTGATGTTAATGGGCCTAGATTGCACAGTTTTGCAAACTGCTACAACAGAGAAACAGAGTATGAGCACTAGCACTGCTAGAACTCTAGCATTGCTCTAGCTTGCAAAGACAAGTGTCTAGTCAGGAAGAGCAAAAGTTATCTACTGAAGCTTGTTCTTTGGTGCTGCACTCTGCCTAAAATTCATTCCAACCTTGAGAGGTCAAGTGAACATGTCAATTATGAAAGAAGCACATTAGACAAATATGAATATTTAAGGCCAGTTCATATTGCTCATATTGTTCCCCAATATTTTCTAGTCCATGTGCTTGCACAGAATGCTCTTGGTTACATAACATGACATAAAATGTTGGGACTCCAACAAGACATACCTGTGCATGAAGAATTCAGTTAGTGTTAAGTAAATCAATCTTTACAGTGAAAACATGTGGTTTCTAACCATCCTTCTTTATGCCAAATACTAGAAAACACAGCATTGTACAATGACATTTTGATATATTGTCTTGCCCATAGAGAGAAGTTGTAACACTTAATACATTAAGGTCAAGAGAACACATTTTGGTTCTGCACATCATTGCGGTACAGCGTAAGAAACAGTAAGAGCTTTCTGTGGCAGGGCAGTAACTTGTACTTGAACTCAAACATATTCTACAATGATGTAAAAGAATTCTAGCAATAGATCATGATCATAATTACTTAGAAATCAGAGAACTGAAATCAATAGCAAGGTTATGTTTAATCCTTATTTGAAAGCATAAAAGACCACTATACTCCTTGAGGCTGTGCAGCAGCTTGTAAATAGACACTGTTGTGTTATTATTATTTCTATACTGAGAGCTGCTGCAGTGATTAGATAGTGTTAAGCTACCATAACAATCTCTGTCTTAGGCATCTCCATCTAGAATATGAACATTATCATCCTAGCCTACTTTATAGGTCTGTTGTAAAGATTTATCAGATAAGGTGTACAAAGTTCACTGGCGGTTTAATACAATGTCATGAATGCTCACAGTGAGTTACCAAGTATCATATCCAAGACACTTTCAATCTTATATTCAAACAACAGCACTGGCAATAGATATGATTGGAGGAAGATGGGAAAAGCAAAGGAAAGAAGCATACATGCTATTGTTAGGCATATTTAGGTTGCACTCCTTTTATATTTGATTAGTTGTAGGTGCCATTTAACAGCAGAAATATGCATACGATTGGTTTGTTAGGCTTTATATGAACAAAGTGATATGGGCTACTCACTGAAGCCAACATTCCCCAACTTTGTGTCTTTTAGATATTTTGGACTACAGTTCAAGAACCTGCAGTAAGTTTGCAGGTGATTCTGAGAACAGTCCTCCAACAAGGTTCTGGAAGGCTGGTTTAAGCCAATATGAACATTATTGTCCTAAGTATCTGATTTTCTTTGCATTTTTTAACTTCGGATATGTGGAATATCATGAAATTGTATGGACTAGAGAGAAGCAGTGCCTTTGTATTACTCACTCCTAACTTCCTACCAGAGTGAGCCCAACAACTGTGCATCCAAGTAACAGAACAGAATTACAAGCATCATCAAAAGTGCACAGGTTTTTTGCTTACAAAGAAGAATCTAGGTTATTGTTGATACCACTGAAAACACACTATGGCAATTAAAGCAGGCACCTTAAGATTTACCAATGGCCTTTAAAACAAAATTTAATCAAGTTAAAGCTACTTCTTTTGACAACTTCCTGTCCCTTGTTTGCAGTTCTCAGTACCAGAAGGAATGCTAACAGCAGACAACCCGCAGGTATTGAAAACAGCATGACTACTTCAGCAGCAGACTGCACCTCCTCACCTTTCAGCAATTCCTGTTGAGAGACTACCTATAGAATGTGCTTTAAAAGGCTTGTACTACCCTATTCTTAATTCAGTGAAGCTCTGGGTGGAATCTTACACCAAGGTGGGTTTATGTAATTAAAACATATAGAAATGATACACCATACTAACATAAGATTCATGATTTGGGAAATGCAGAAAACAATTTTTGGTTCACTTCTGTGAATGCTTGGAAAAGTCAGGAATTTCTATCTAGTTGAACAAAAAGGAAAAAGGAAAAAGAAAAACCACAGCTAAAGCTAAGGCAGGCATACATTGTGTCTATTGATATTGGTGGTATCTTGTCATGTAATTTATGGCATCCATATCCAAACTTTGATAAGGTCTCCACAGCAGCTTAGACATCAAAACATGCTAAGTTGTTATGACTCATTTACATCCTCTTCATTTCAATTATTGCATTTCAATTATTTCAATTATATTCAATTATAAGCAAGAATAAGCCTGGATCTGTCCCAATAAACAATACTTCACAGTAATCTTCAACAGCAGAATGAGAGTCAGCACATCAACATCCATCCACGAGGTACTCCTAGATCCCTTGAAAAAGCATATTAAACTGGTAATAAACCAAATCCAACTGAAGCAGAAAAACAAAAATCCCAGTAGGGCCAGTGAAATATTTTGTTTCTATCTGTAAATGTGCACTTGTGCAAATCTAACTTTTAAAAAAGTTCACGGAATCCATGCCACTCAGAAAAAAGCAGTCAACTACAGAATCCACAGGATAGATTCACAGAAATCATTTTGGCTAATTTGAATCTGCTACAGATTTCCCCAAGATCTGAATCTCACAAACCTAGGCTGTATCCCTCATCAATCGTAAGCCCATCTGGAGCACAATGTTATAAAAGGATCATCACACTGTATTTTTCTTTCTCTCCGTCTCCATTTGCCCTGAAGCCTCCTGCATGCTGGCTTTAGCATCCAAAGCAATCCCATGTGCACATAAAGAAAGCTGTCATTTTTCATAAGTGCTGACTAGCTCAACTAGTATCCATGTAGGGATAGAGAATTCCAGGTTTTGCTCTTTTTATGAAATCTACTATCTTTTATTACCACAATCCTTTTAATAAATGCTTGGCATTAAAATGTTGGAGTTGATTAATGAACTCGTATTTGGACCGTCTTACTCAACTGCTCACTACTCTACCTTAATGCTACCGCGGTTCTTGGAGGGGAGTGGCCTCAACATTGCCTCTTTCCTCTAAGAACTCCAGAGTTGTCAGATTTGGAATATCTATCAGGGAGGGGGCTGGCAGTTCCTCATGAGTATATAATATGTGGAGTGCATTTCCACTCGTTCTACCACAACATGAAAGGGACTGTGCACATGCGTGTGCCTGTTCGTCAATGCTTCATTTAATATTAATGGATGGGCTTATGATAGAAGTAGCCACTTAAAATGGCATGTTATATTTGACTGGAGAGTTGCTGTGCCATGCTGTGGGTTGAGCATATTCAGAGAAGAATAGTGCCAGCATTCAGCTGTATAGCTGGGACTGAAGCACTAGCTGATGATGTGCACAGGGATTCCATGAAGAATTTTTTGAAAATGCCACCAGATGACAAGTGACTAGCTGCACTTTTTTCTCTCTCAAGACTCTCCCCCCCCCCTCAGGAAAGGCTCTATTTAGACATGCCTGCTAAGCTTCCTGTTGATTTTTCAACAATCGGAATGTGCTGCTTTGACACTACACTGCAAACAAAATCTCCATTTTTTCATGGATATTTTATATTATATAAAGATTTGCTTTTTAGATATAACTGTTTGAGATATTTATCAATGTGTGCTTCCTGCTTACAGAATGTTCATGGTCTATGTAGCAGTGCTTTTAAAGGAAAAGTATAGAAATTTAAAGTATAGAAACACTCACTAGTTTCAAAGAAGAATTCAATAGATCAACTGATGGCATTCAAAATGGAGGCACTTGCTCATGCATAATTTACCAGTCATTATCTATTAACAACATTGAGGAAATGCGTAAGTCTTGGAAAATTCGACTCTGAGATAGCTCTGACAGCCATGGAAACAAATTCCAGAGTAACTCAGTGGTCTGGAGGGAGAGATTCCAGTGGTCTGGAGGGAGGCGTATGTCTAACACTGAACATTTCATGTGAAAATAGACAGGTTTATCAAATGTGATCTACTTAATCCTAAAGGATAATACTTAAAATAGAACTTAAAAGTGAAAAAAGTTGTTTCTCCACATTCCAAGATAATCCTCACAACAACTGTGAAATGGCTTACACAGAAAAATACATTATGATAACTGATTCAAGTTAATGCAAATGAATGGGAATTTGGATCTACTAGCAAAACAGATCCCTACAGTTGCCCCACTATCTCCTACCCTGATCCTATCCTAGTGACTCAACCTTAATTGGGACTACTGTACTTAAGTAACAAAGGTAACAGTTGGACCTGAATGAAAAGGCTCAATAGCCTTTTCAAAACAAAAAATGAGACCTGAACTTGATGACTCAAGAGCTCATTTGTATAACTAGTATCACTGTAGCTTTATAACACAATGTAATGGGCTGCAGGGTAGGGAAATGAAGTCCTGTAGTTTCCATGTATTTCTGGCTAATAATGCCTTACTAAAGAATGATTTATGATAGCAATTTTTTCCAGTTTGAAAATAAGAGAATACTTCTTTGTCATTCATTCCTCATCTCCACATTTAATACTTCCCTTCTGTAGCGATTTCAGCATTTTACCTAGCTCTTTGGTTTATATAGTTAGCATTTAACACACACCTATTATATATTTTGATGATAAGAGTTCACATTCGATATGCTATTGTAAGTTTTTTTATGTAATGCAACAGATTGCTAAAATTATATATACTGATTTTGAGTCAAAAGTACTTATGCAAATGTAGTCAAAGCAGCAGCGCCTATCAGACTCAGTATTGCCTATACGGCTGGGCAACAGGTCTTCATAATTTCAGACATGAATTTTTTACAGCTTTGCCTAGAGAGGCTGGGGTTGAACCTGAAAGCTTCTGTATGCAAATCATATGTTCTCTAAGCTACTATCCTAAAGGGTGTGATACATCTGCACTGGCCTCTAGTAATGAAATATTACTAGTAATGAAATATTACTAGTGCTCAGTTACCTCTCCAGAATTAAAACAACTACCAGTAAGAGTACGGAATTAAAGACAAACTGACCAGCAACACAATACTATGGGTGCTAAGACAGTGTCTAGGCAGCCATAGTATTTTTCAGAGACCCAGCTAAAAGGTTAGAAAAATGTTCTGACTTTGCAGCTGAGTCTCCATGTTCTGCCCATGCCCAATCCCACATGAAGACAGCATGGGAAGAACTTCACCAGCTACATCTCTGAGGTTCAAAAGTAATCTCAGGCGGATGAGAAAGTCAGGGAGTGCCACCACCAAGATAAACTATGCATCAGCCTTCTTCCATCCTGCACCAAAGTCCATCAGCTAGATGCCTGAAATAGGTTATCTAGCCAAGTTGTAGGAAGGGAGAAGCATAGAGGGAACCTTTGCTCCAGCATTTCTTACAACTTATATAAAGTGCCCATAATCTTCCAAGTCCAGGGTGTTATGGGCAGCTTATATGGACTGCGCTGCAATGGCATGCTGGCAGTTGTAGCCTTTCCTTCGCTCTCTAAATTGTATAGGATGCACCTGAAGTAACAAAAAGAGGAGACTCATTTATGCATAAATATCAACAGGATACTTGCACAGTCAACAATATTTGTGCTTAAAGTGTATTTCACTATTTAGAAAATGTCATTGCACTTTTCAGATAAAGCCTGCATAAAAGTTTAACTCCTCATAATATGGTTTAGGATGATATAAAAAGAGAACTTCTTGGCTTTATATAAAATAAAACATTACTTATCTACTATGAATTACCTTTTATCAACTTAAATCAGTCTAAAAGAATATGAAGAAAAGGTTAAAATGCATTCATTCTAGTTTCACTGTATGTGCAAGCAAACAGAATGATAAAGAAAGCTCATTTTTCCACAGAATGAAAGTGAGCAGTATGTGGAAATCCTTCCTGGAATCTCCAGGCTCCAGCTTTTCAGAAACCCAGTAATATACGCATGTTGTTGTTTTTAAAGAAGTGGTTTTGACTAAAGTAAACCAATCTTCATGAACACAGCATGCACATCTAATGCGGGAGAGCTAGGAAGACCTAGATAAGGACCCATAAACTATTTAGCTATGATAGCATGCCTACAATAAAAGGGTGTCTTTCTCCCACCTGCAAAAGTCAATGCCGGAGACAATTGATGTGAAGCTTGTATGTTCCACTTCCTTCTAAAGTTCAATTAGGATGCATGTAGAGTTTGGAGGCCAAAGCAGACATACCATAACAATCAACCTTACATGGTTTCCATGGTGCATGCTTTTTTCCCTGGATGTGCCTAACGGATGATTAAGTTGTCTCTACGCTAGTGTCATTTCCACTCTCCCTGCACAGTCTTCCAGCTGCTGTTGGCACACATCCCATCAAGCACTGCACTTGACATACAATCCCATGCTAGATGGCTGAGGTAGCTCCAGCAGCATTTGCCAATTTTTCCAGGGGATTCTGTGGTAGCTGGATACCAGGATTGTGAAAACCATGCTTTGGAGTTGAGATGACAAGAGAAGCCATGGTAAAACATGGAAACCATAGAACAGACCATTATTCCTTGTTGTGGTTTTAAAAACCCAATGAACTATGATGAAATATGACGACATAGTTTGTATGACAGAACAGACCATCCTACACAAATAACCACTGTAGCTTGTCCTGTCATGAGAACCCACCCATTATATTGAAACATAGTCATTCGTTATATCTTTAACACAATGTTGTCGTCTTATTCTTTACAGAAACACATGCTGTATCCGAGGAGGTCATAAGACACAGGTTTGCTTCAGAATAATCTTCAGAGAACTCACTGACTGCTGAGCACTATGCAGCTGACCTACCACTCTATCAGCCTTCTAGGACATGGCCTAGAAGTGAGAACTTAAGAGGCAGGAGCTATAAAATGTTGCCTGCATGATTCCTTAACTGACCTTAGTCTACTTTTATGACCAGCTGTGCGAGGTTGATTCGTGCCTCGAATGTGCTCCAATTTAGTGTCATTTGCATTTACGCCAAGGCAAGGGGGATATATATGGCCTTTATTTTGGTGTGCTGTAAGGCTGATGGTTACTGTACATGAGAGGAAAAGGTTCAGTTCAGGATTAGTTTTGACTAGTTGTAACACTTTCTTCCTCAACAACATACGCATATCTATTTTTCACATCTTGCCTTCTACATACCATAGCAGGAGCAGGCATATGACCTTTGTTTCCAAAATACTATTCTTCGTAATAAAGTGCATCAAGGGCACTTTATTAATGAAAATGAAAAGGGTTATTTCTGCTTCCTATATTATGCACAAAAGTTCTTCTTTCCTGAGAAGATTTTTGAATAAATCTAATAGTGGAATACTATACTTTCTATACAGCAGGTGGTGTGATATAAGTTCTTCCTGTTGACCTTTAAATATATTCTAAAACTTACATAATTGCAACACAGTTAATTAAGATATTTTCTGCATCTTCTTAGACTTGTGCCTTTTAATGAATTAGGGTTTTTTTAATGAGCTACATAGAGCTTGTCAAACCTAGGAACTATGTTTCAAGTTAAATTACAAGGCACAGTGCAATTTGGGTAAATCAAAATATTTATAATTTAAAGCCAATTTTGTGTACTAGTATATACATCCATCAAGAAATTACTCTTTCCTAGGTGAGAAAACTGTAACCCTTGAAGGGTGAACTACATAAGAACGTGATTCAGGAACTATATGAAATGAGAAAGGGTTCTTCAAATGCTGATAGACATTTAGCTCAGGACTATTCAGATATACAATAATCTCGACATCCTTTTAATATATCCTTTTAATAACTGCACATTCAAAGTAAACAGATCTATGGAAAAACAAGTATTAAATAAATTGAAGCTCCAGGTTTATCTAAATGATTAAAGCTAATTTCACGGAATGATTATAATCCCAAAACAGTAAAATAAACAGTAAAATGTATTTTAGTAAAGTACATTTCCAATCAGATTCATATTTATACATAATCCAAAACTTTAAAAGAAACCTAAACCGTTTAATGAACAAACAAAAATAAACACTTTGTTTATAAAATGTTGTTTCTATTGTGAGATCAGAATGTTAACTCTGGCTCACCAACATGTACAGTGAATAATGTTTCAATTGCCAAATGGAAAGAATTTAATATTTTAAAATTAAAGTACTGGCTAGATTAGGGAAATAGACACTACTTCTACTGCATGTAGAATTTCATAATTATAATTAGCTGGTCTATGACTACAAGAAGTGTCATACGGATTCTCTTCCTCAGGTAAAACAAGAAGGGAAAGATTCCAAGTTTGGCCAAATTATTTTGACGCTGTGGCAAAAAAATCTTATCACTGCAAATCACTTCCTTCCTGACAGTAAGCATCTAATAATAAAAATAAATTCAACAACTAACAATGTGCTGCCCTTTCATAATAACCTGAATCTACTTCGTTAAGCAATTGCCTCATTCTGGGTATTAGTAGACTAGGCTGTATGTATAACGTATCAGTATGTCCACCTCCTGCTCCAATATATGGAGCCATGGCTGATGCAGTATTCACACAATGGAATTTTCTGTTAGCCCTTCATATCCATTTTCATAAATGGAGAAATTTATTAATTTCATGAATGAAAGGTACCTTCACCATTTAGTACTGCAATGGAGACTGCAGTAAAAAAAAACACCATGCAAAGAACTGTTTTTTATGCACTTCTACCACATACCCATGAATAGCATTTTAATTTATCTTAAAACATGGTGTACGTTAAAATTTATAATAGAAGCAAAGTATGCAAAAGCAAAAAAGAAAAGTTTCCCTTATCCATTGAACACCAAGATGTTCATCTTTCTCCTCAAGCCAAAAACTGGCAATGATGAAAGTGACCTACATCAGAATGACTACAGTACATCAAATAATCCATTATTTAACAAATCAGTGAAGCACCTCTACAGAATGAAAGCAACGTATAGCTTTAATCCCATTTCGATTAATTTTCTTCTTCACAGAAAGTAGACCTTAATCTATATCCATTTGCAGTAATCTTTGCAAGAAAATACTGCTTGACTTACAGATGCTGCTTGATGGCAAAATGAATTTCTCAGTCATGTGGGTACCCTGTGATAGGACCTAATGAAAAAATCTCCTGCTAACAGTGAGTGAGCTGAATACCTTCTGTATGCTCAAGTGAGCTCTGCAGTTAGATAGATGATGAGGGTTAATGATGTAGATTCTGAATTCTCTCCACTATCACGCCCATGCAACACTTTTGATTACTGGAAAGACCTCAAGGACACTTGCCACAGCCATTTAGAACTCCTCTTTTTATATGGAAACACTGTGCTGCTGTTTTCAAAGTGATTCATTAAGGGGACTTTCAGCATAGTAACACAAAATGTTCTATTATTACACATCACACCAGAATTTTCAGAGCTCTGTAAAGAAAATAATTATCACCAGACCTTTTCATAAACTAAAAGCTGCTCTGACAAAATCCAAACTAATGTGGTGACCATTAATACATAGATAATTTGATTTCAACTGACTGAAATTCTTTTGTTGCTTGATGCATTGTCATTGACCATGAGGCTTTGAAAACACTGTAAGAAAAACCACTGGAACTGGTGCTTCTTTTCAATGGTACCTTTCTGAGTTTCAGGGATGAGATCTGAAGCTCTCAACACATACTGCTGAAACTGTCCTAGAAAAAGGCAAGAATTTTCTTTCCCTCTTCTGGAACCCCTGCCCCAACCCTCATTCTTAGTTACAGGAATTATCCATGTAGTCTGCACAAGCCTGAATTGAATAACGGCACAGTCATAGTCTAAGACAATCATTAAAACTGTAGCAGAATTTCTCCAGAGTCAGAGCATTACAGAAGGCAAATAACAAATCATTATTTATCTACACTAAATATTTTTGACAAGAGGTGGTTGAGAAATATTCTGGAAAAACATTCTCTTGAAAAGCAGTCAAGATGAAATACACATATCTCACATGCTTTTCTGAAAAGCTCAGGCCTTCATAGACTCTTTGAATTTATGCTGTACTACAGGGTTGATTCCCTCAAAAGCACTATTCAGAAAATGTAGCTGTTGTTATAGGCTGTTCAGTCATGTTTGACCCAATGAATGAATGCTCTCCAAAATGTCCTTTCCATGACAGATCCATTCAGCTCTTACAAGTTCAATACCATGACTTCCTTTATGGATTCAATCCATCTCTTATTTGGTCTTCCCCTTTGTCTTTTCCTATCATGGTTGTCTTCTCTAGGCAGTCTTGCCTTCTCATGATGTGTTTGCAGTCTTGTCTTCTCATGATGTGTATGAAGTATGACAGTCTCAGTTTTGTCATTTTTGCTGCTAGGGAACATTCTGCCTTGGTTCGATTTAGGAACCACTTGTGTGTCTTCTCCAACACCATGATTTCAACAAATGTAGTTTGGATGAACCTGACCTTGGTCTCCAGTAAAACATCCTTACATTTGATGATCTTTTCTAGTTCTTTCATTACTGCCCTTCCAAGTCTCAGTGTTCTTCAAATATCTTGGCTGTAGCCCCCTTTGAAGTGATGACTGAGCTAAGGTATGTGAAATCTTTCACAATTTTGATTTCTCCATTATTAACAATAAAGTTCCATAATTCTTCTGTGGACAAAATTGTGGATGTCTTAATATTCAGCTGCATCCCTGCTTTTGTACATTCTTCTTTCACTTTTATCAGGGGTTGTTTCAGGTCATTGCTGAATCTTTGCTGTTTTCTGCCAGTATTATGGTATTATCTTCATATCTTAAATTAGTGATGTTTCTTCCACTAATTTTTACTCTTTTCTCTGATTCTTCATTATATGCAGATTGAACAGATGCAATTCAGATTGAACAGATAGGGAGAAAAATATATCATTGTCGGACACATTTGCCTATGGGAAACTATTCTGTTTCTCTGTATTCTGCCGTAAAGGTAGCTTCTTGTCCGCAATACAGATTATGCATCAGGACAATCAAGTGCTGAGGCACATCAGTTTCTTTCAGGAGCATCCACAGCTTCTTCAGATCCACGACAGGTTTTGCTTTAAACTATAAAGCATGGGCTGATCTCCTTCTGAAATTCTTTGGTGCAGTCCAGTAGCTCACATATGTTTGCAATATAACCTCTAGTTCTCCTCCTTTTTGGAATCCAGCTTGAATGTCTGGCATTTCTTGCTCCATAGGATAGTGTTCTTTATTGTGTTTCTTGGTTCATATATTTACTTTGAACATTACTTTGCTTGAGTGGTAGATTAATGCAATGGCCCTTTGGTTGTTGCACTCTTTTACATCTTTCTTGGAGACTAGAATATATATGGAATGTTTCCACTTTGTTAGGCCATTGTTTGTTTTCCCTGTTTGTTAACATATTTTTGTTAGGATTTGGACTGATTCATTTTCTGCACCTTTGGAACAGTACTATCCAATACGGGTGCGTTATTCTTTGCAAGTGTTTTCAAAGCAGCTTTCACTTTTGTTTCTAATATTACAGGTTCTTTTTCATAGGAGTCTGCTTCAAAGAATACTGTCATTCTTTCATCTCTTCTTTATATTCTTTTTGCCTTCTCTTTATTTTCTCCTAGCCAGAGAGTATGTTCTCCTGTTGTTCTTTTATTAGCAGTCCAACTCTAGCTTTGAATTTCTCTTTGATTCTTGGTTCTTCTGGAAAAGGTCTCTTGTTGTTCCCCTTTGGTTGCTATCTTCTATTTCTTTGAACCGATCATTTTGTGACAGGATTCTGACCCCATTTCTGTCCTTATTTGCTTTTGTTTCTCACCTATCCTTTGCAATTATGTTTTTTCTGTCATCCATACAGGCCTTTTCCTTCCTGTTGCTACAAGAAATCTCTTTTGGCATTTTTCTCTAATATGTCACTGGTTTTGGTCCACATTTCTTCTGGCTCATAGTTAATTTAAGCAGTGCAAATCTGTTCTTTATATGGATTGTATATTATTCAGGAATGTTACTTCAGTTATAATGTGGCAGTGTGCTATTGCTGGTGATCTGTTTTAGTCTGATTTTGAATTTTGAAATTAAGAGCTGATGGTCACTACTACAGTATGTTCCTGTTCTGGCGGCAATAATACAGCTTCTCCACATTTTGCTTACCATTAAATAATCAATTTAATTTCTGTATTGGCCTTCTGGTGAAGTCAATGTATACAATCATCTGAGTGGTTGCTTGAAGTATGTGTCTGCAATGGCCAGGTGGTTGGCATCACAAAATTCATTCTCCTGCTTCATATCTTTTCCCTGGCCAAATTTTCCTACAAGATTTAATTCTGCTGTTTCCTGCTTTTGCATTCCCATCACCTAGAATCAACAGCATGTTTTGTTTTGGTGTGTTATCACTTTCCTTTTGAATACTTGCATAAAAGAATTCAATTTTTCCTTCAGCATCTGTTACTGGAGTGTAAGCTTAAATGATGGTTATGTCGATAGGCTTTCTACAAATTCTGGTTGATCGTTACTCTGATTTTGCATTACTTTACTTATTTAATTAGATTTATTTTTTGAAGAGCTCAAAATGGTTTACATCATTCTCCTTCTCCTGCTCTCAATCTTATCCCCTTCTTAAGAACTCTGTGAGGTAGGTTTGTCTGAGACTCTGTGAGAGCCCAGTCACCCAGGGCCAAGCCAGGTCTAGAACCCAGATTGTCTAAACCAATGCTGTTAACCATTACACCACACTGGCTCTCAGGGAATTGTAGCCTCTCTGCCATACTGGCTGTGCTATGTCTTGCCTCAGTATTAGAGCCACTCCACTTCTTCTGAGTATGTTATTTCTGAAGTAAAACACTTTATGTTTGTCTGATTGGAAATGCCCCATTCCAGTCCACTTTAGTTTGCTCACACCAAGTACTGCAATGTTCATTCTTCCATTTCTGGCTTTAAAATTCCATTCATGCCTTCATTCAGGCTCCTCATATTCCATGTCCCAATTGAGCGCAGCATCAGACTTTCCTTTCACCTCTATGCATATCAGCCCACTAGATTTCCTTTCAGGTCTGAACGAGTAGCATCATTAGTGACAGCACTACTTGCATGTATCCCTTGCCCTTCCCTAATAGCTCATAAAGTGCTTTCCAACCTGGGGACTCATATTATGGCACTATCTTGTTTCATTTTGGATTGTTTCATCATAGGGTTTTCAAGGCAAGAAAATTCAAACGTGGCTTTCCATAGCCGTCCTTTGCACAGTACTTACCAGAGCTAGCTTGAACATCACTGCCCTTGTCTGTGAAAGTGTCCGTAGTGTCACCTTCAACTACTGCTGCTTCCCAGTAGCTGTCTTTCAGAGGTTTCTACACTCCTGTCACCTGTTCCTGTTCCAAAATCAGAGCACCTACTTACCCCAAGGCACCTTGGAGAATCAGATTAATATATTGATATATATCAACAGTCTCACTGTTGCTTAACCCCAGAAATATTTTTCACATATGCCTGTCTGGTTCTCAGGGCACAGAATATAAAGTTTACCGCAGACATAGTGACATACCTATTGCTGCCAGCCAAAAGAAATGACAGATGAAAATCAAGTGAGCAGTGTAAGAACCTACTCAGTAAAGGCAATATAAAGCTTGCTCTTGCAGAAGAATGTAAGTGGCAACTGAATAGAAAATGTTGTAGAGTTTCAATCAAATCTCTGCCACAAGTCCAGAGTCTCTGGGTGTGGCTTATACCCTTGCAGCAGCCTGATTGTTCTGCGAATGGAAGAACATTTACTCTAGCCAAGAAATAGAATTGGCGAAAACACAAGGAACGCTATATAAAAGGTAAAATTAGTAGAACAGGAAAAAGAGGAGCTGCAAAGCTGCCCCCTCCCCGCAAAAAAAAGAGGGGACGGCAACTCCTAGCATGCAGATTAATAGCCTCCTGGTCTAATCTCAACAATTCCAAAGCCTTCTCTCTAACCTTAGAAATATCAATAGGGAAAGACTGAGGAATATTAAACCCCAGACTCAGCATCTTATTCTCCATTAAATCACCCCAGGATGATTTATAGAAATCTAATTGGGTCCACTTTAAAAGCTAAAGAACTCACAATCTAATAAAACAGGTTTAAATTTTACCATAGCTGCCCAAATCATAAGAGAAATGTGACTACAACCTGATTCCAACAGTAGATTAGAATGTGAAACATATCTAAGGGCCCACAGAAGAGCACATAGAAATGAAGCCTGTATCATTTCTGGTCGAGTTAAAGCTGCTGAAATCCAAGTGGGAACCCATATAGTAAAAAGGAAAAGGTAGACCTCCAGTACCATTGGGATTGACTGGCCATGGCCTGGAAAAAGAACCTCAAAATAGCAGCTAAGTGAGTTAAGATGGATTTGCCAAGTATACCAAACTAAAATGAAATCCAAGATAACAAGATGAATGTACTTGCTCTATCAGATATCTTTTGATTATCCAAGGCTGACTTGCTGTTTTATATACCTGCTTTCTGAAAAACCAAGTTCTTTGGTTTACTATAGTTGATAGGGACAACCAGCTGGTTGTCCAGGCAGAAATGTGCCATTGCACAAAGTATATGCTTCAGCCCTACACTTGTACAGGATAATAATACATCATCATCTGCATAAAATAAGATTGGCAGGTGGTGAGAATTCAATTTAGAGAGGTGAAAATTACTGTGTTTTAGCTTGATAAGTAGCTCGTGTAAATACAAATTAAAAAGACCTGGGGCTAAATACAGCCTTGGCAGACACCTTTTGTTACCAGGATTAAGTTGAAGTAGTTTCTGGTAGCAAGGCATCTAACGTTAACAGAAATATAGAATAGACAGATTGAATTAAAAATAGTAGCCTTGGTGGCATATGTAACTGTTCCAACTTGCTCCAAAGAGTGAGCAAGAGAGCAAATAAAAATGCAGCACGTAAGTCAATAAAAGCTGCAAATAGCTTTCTTCTGATGGAAATATGCTTATCTGGAAAAAAAGAAGAAGAGTATAAACATGATGAAGTATAGAAGAAACTTTGCAAAAACCAATTTGCTCTGGAGAAAGATGCTTGTAAGATTTGCCTGAATTATCAATGCCAGTAGATACAGCATTCTAACACTAGAGCCCACTGGAGCTCAGCCAGGACCGTTCTAGGACCAGGGGCTTTCCCTAGTTTCAATTTTGCCCAAAGGGTAGAGATTTACTCCAGTAGTGACAGGGTCCCAGCTTTCTAAATGTTCCAGATTTATAATCAAAGGAGTAGGGCCATCATGCAAGGAATGCTGTCATTGAAAACTATTAAAATCTTTCTCTCATCACAAGAGTGAAACTGAGCAAGAAGCAACATCTACAACTCTACGACTCCTCTACAACTATCACACAGAAGACAGCAGGAATAATTTTAACCCACAGCACTTCTGGTAGATCCCTTTTCTTAATTGACAATATTTATTAAGTTGTCACTTAACATATAAATATTTCAAAAGATTTGAGTGAGAGTTTTTTCTAGATAATAGTTGAGATTTCCTCCTCCTCCTCAAAACTTTGCAAAATCTGTCATACCAGCAAGGTCCACTGTTCCTCTTTATGGCTGATCTTGTGATTCCATCTATAGAGGTAACTAATCACTATCACAAGGGTTTACCAATGAAAATGTTTTAATGCAATCAAAAATGAGGAATGAAAGCAAAAAAAAAAAAAAAAAGACATGTCCCCATCTCCATAAATGAGATCCATTTTCTTTTTGCTGTAGTCACAGTTATTTCTAAAGTGGGTGGCTGCATCTTCATCTGGTGTCCTAGTTTACATACACAACTGTAGAAACCTCAGAGAAACAAAATGAAACAAGCAAAAAACTGAGTATATTATAAATTGGAAGAAATGTTGAAAAATATGGCTAGTAGAAAATTCTTTCAATAACCAATTAGAAGGATGATATGGATGGTTGGAATTAACATCATATAAATATTTGATGCTAGTTTGAAGGCAAAAAAAAACCTGTTAAGAATTATTTGTTACATGTTTATTTTGTCCCTTGTCCAAGGATCTCAGAGAAGTTTATATTTTCCCATCTGTTTATCTTGAGGTAAATTAGTCACTTTTTGTCAACTTGAAGGCCAAAATACACATTACTTGCATTGGTATTCTAATATAGGTGCAGTGGGCACAATTCTAGAATAGGTGCAGTGGGTCTGAAACCCATACAGGATAGTGAAATGGGGAACTGTAACCCTCCCATACCACAGGGCTTAACTGGATTAGGGGACATGCCTATTATTTCTACTGCAAAATAGTGAACAGCTAAAGTCCTCAGATGCCCATGCTTGTATTCCAATTGGTATTCCAATTCCTCTACAATTTGCAGTCCAATTCCTTCATTTCTACATAAGAGGAGAAATGAAAATAAATGTCTGTTTTGACCTTGAGTGGTTAAGGTTACTAAGTTTGGACAGGAAACCAGGACAAGAGAGTCCCTATTCTGAACTGTTAGCAGAATTGCTTGCTTATTTGTTTGTTTAGAGTGAACCCAACAAACTCTATCTTGGCAAGAGAGGATTAAGCTTGGTGTCTTTCATCTCTAACTTCTGCTGTGGTGGGAAGTGTAAGAGAAAAGGATACATGTCAGCAGCTATGTCGCACAGACAAGGCTAGAATGGGAATGATCAGATTCTAATCAGACCTACAAATGTGCATGTATGTCCAAAGCAAAAGGAGGCACTACAAACAAGCAAGGTGTGCTGTGAAATATTGCAAGTTGTCATGCATATGTTTTCTCAGTCTGCATTGTAGAGACAGCCATGTTCATAAAGGATTCATGTAAGGAAGTATCCTAGCAGCAAAGGCAATCAAGTCCTTTGTTTCCAGACGAGGGCCAACATTTCCAACACATAGGGTAGGTTCACGCAGTGCCATCTCAGATTCTTCTGGAAAGACTGGCAGCTGCTGCAAGAGCTGCTCTAGTCATACTATGTGGGATTGATTGCAGGTGTGGTGGCTGGTGAGGTATATGCCCATGCTAGAGTGAGTGAAAAGGAAACTGTGCTAGCACAGAAACCACTTTATCTTCTGTCAGTCACATCTATGCAATAAGCCACACACCATGGAAACCACACAGGCTTGTTGTGACATGTAAACCTAACCTAGACAAGTTTTACACAACTTGATTGAGCTGTCATCCTGGTCGTGACAAACTTTATGTTCAAAACATATTAAAAGAGAGGTGTGTGTTTAAGTAACAATGTGTATGATCTTCCTGATTGGCACCTCCTGTGGTTTAATGAGCAGATTCCATTGTCTTCTTGAATCTGATATGCAGGGTTTGGCACTTCTTTTCTGGCAAGGCGAACATCAATATCCTACATAATTTTATACCATTGCAATGAGTTCAGGATTCCTGAAGAGGGTCTGTCATTCCTAGCTTAAGATTTCATTTACTTTAAGAATCAGGCTTAAACCTTACTAACCTCTTTTAAGCCTCAGTTTAAAGGGGTTCAGTTACATTTCCCTCCAGGCTGTTCCTTCTACTTCAGCCCTACACTTCTCCTGATTCCCCATATTGTGCTATTATTTCTTGTCTTATTCTTCTGAGTGTTAGAGACTCATCTCAGCCCAACCCTCTTCACCTTGCATTATTTGCCAAATGGCTATCCTGTTGCAAATGGACAATTCACACATTTCGGCAGCCTCTCTGCCCTACAAAAAGTGCAGTTCTCCTGGAACGCTTACAGGTTTCTTATGTTTGAGTTTAAGATGATTCTGGTCTAACAATTTAATTTTCCCCAAATCTACTTGTGCATTTTAAATCCATGTTTGTGGATGAGGAAATGAGCCAAGTACTTTTCACTGAAATATAAGGCAGTGAAAGGTTTTGAAATAGCACCTTCTGCTACAGATCAGCCCGCAGGGGAGGCATCTCTTATCAATAATTAAGTCTTCAAAAGTTCAGGACATGGGATGACATTATTTTGGGAAATAATTGCAGCAAGCAACTTTGTTTTCAGGAGTTTGCTTAACTCATAAATGTTGATAGGGCATGGTTAAAAATCACAATTTTTCCAGTATATCTTTATCCGTAAAAATTAATCAGGTTTTTTGCAAGGCCTAGATTTAAGTCACAGCTCAGACAATGCCCTGAGCCTAAAAGTCAAACTGTAATGCACTGTGCAGTTCCTGAGCTATTTCACACAAGGAATAGTGTAGGGAAAGCTCCCAAGCCTTGGTTCAAGGGAACTGTAGAATCCCTGGACAAAAGTGACAAAGCTCTGAAATACAAATGATGGAAAATTTAGGTTAAGCCCATCTGTAGATATTCAAACTATTGAGCCTTCCCTTTTCCTACTTCTTTGAACCACACCACACAATTCTGTCTAATCTGTAACTGGTGTCCAGGATTTTGAGAGACTTGACAAAGAGCAAGAGAAAGAGAGAAATACAGAAAGATGACATTTTGAGGGGCAATAAAAACCTCAATATTGTTCATTGCAGATTCTCATTTTATATCCTGAGCTAGCAAATAACTTTTGGCAGAAATGGCATTTCTTGTAATACTGCTGAGCATAGCAACACTGACTGAATTGCTGAACAGGTAATTACAGATTTCCATGACATCTCTAGAAACAAGCAAATGTTTGTTTATTACCAATAATTTACCTGTACACTCACAAACAAACAAAAAAGATTTTGCCTAGAGCACAACTATAGTAGACTATCCCACAGATCTCGTCTGAGGTACATTTTTCAATGTTTATTTCCTTCCAATTAAATACAGAAACTACAACTATCATCCCATTCACAGGCACAGACAGTACTTTCATGTGGAGTTTTCTACAAAAGTGTACTAGATGGTAACAAAAATTGGCCTCATCCAAATATATTGTTTGTTATCATGGGTGTAAGAAGCACAAGTGGTACATTTTAGCTAAGTGCCCCATTTCCTGTTGAGGAAGTGTGGGGCTGAAAGAAGAGGCAGCAGTTTCTATGTTCAAAGCCTTTTCCAAGGCTGAAGTGTGTTGGCAGCTAAATTAGAGAGGCACCCAAGCAAATTAAAGCTTTTCTGAAGAGAAAAACGGTGGGGGGAGCAGCAGTGTTTAAAATTAGAAACCCTTTTCAAAGCTGATAACAGTTAAATATAAATGAGGAAATCTAGCAGATGACTTTCCAGCAGTGCTTTTAGCCCTGAAAGCCTCTTTTGCAAATGTACAGCCCACTTGCGAATTATTAAAGGTGATGCTCATGGAACGTAGAATTACCAAAAGACTGGGGTGAAGAAGCAGAAGGAGTAAGAAATAACATTCACTGAGTGTGCAAAGACATTTGAGCTAAATAGTTTGATCTAACAGTCTTTATGTAATGTGGAATTAGTTTGGTTGACTTCAGCAGAAACCTCATGGGAACTATTACATAGTCACATTGCTCATGTAGTTTTAAAAACTGTCAATTTTTCCCTTAAATGAACCTTACTCTATATGTTGTTCCACTCGGATTCAAGATCCAATATGTTCCTTATATGTAAGCAAGAAATACAGATACAAAACTTGCAGATTTGCTATTCAATTGCTAATTTTATTCTAGCATTTTGTTTAATGATAAAAATGGCTCTTCACTTTTTAAACACATTGTGATAAATACAGGTCACACATAACAAACTATTGCAATGTAGTTAATGCATTCATACTTTTATTAAGATAACACCGAGTTATGTTTGAGCACATTATATTTAATTTATCTCACGCAAGCATGTTCAAAAAAGGTATGAACATTCATTCATGAATGCACAGAAGGTCACTTCAGGAAAGGCATAACAAGGAGGTACCAAAATGTATCACAATAATATGCTGATCTTTTCGGTAAGGAATATAGCCAATTTTGTACATCATGTATGAGTCAACTGTGTTGTTATGAAATTTCCAAGAAAAGGCCTAGAAACAAAATCATCCATTTTAGTATTTTAACATCTTTTACGTTGCCTTTAGGTGTTGGGTATACTCTTTAAGATCAGTGCAATAAGAAATGCGCTTCTTGTGCAGCTCCAACTGCAGCACTGTTAGCAAGATGGAACTGAGTCAGAAGAGCATGCAGGTATAAACAATATTCGATAAATACAAAGATCAGACCAAAAGCCATCACACTATAAAAATGGGAAAGCATCCAACGGAAGGATTTCTGCAGTTCTCAGGCATAAATATTTATCAACCAAAGCAAAGGAATGTGTTGCTCTTCTGCAAGCAAGCAACGTATTCAGATAGCATAAAAAAGGAGGAAAAATTGTTGCATTTATGAAGTCAAGCTACATTCCAGAAGAGAAACTCAGCTAAGAAGCTGAACTAATCACTTTTACTGTTGTTGTCAAGGAGAATGAAGCCTCTTCCAGAGCAACCAGCTATCTCTCAGCCCAACTACTCAATGTACAAAAACTAACTTAAAATAGCAAAAATACCATCAGGCCACATGCAGGGTGCTGCTCATTTGCAAGCTGATGCATGTGATATATGAAACCAACCAGGTAAGAAGAATGTCCCATGCTCATCTTGTCACAGCTGCAGACAGCTTTTCTACCTTCAATTTCCTTTACTCTCAGATAAACAAAATCAGCTTAATTAGCTTCCTAATAAGTATGAGAGAGAATCATGAGAAATAGATGGTTGCTTGGTGAAAATGTGGTGGGAAGACGACAGGGAGTCTATTAGAGGTAAACTTGCTTAATTCTTTAATTATCTCTTTTTGATCAAAAGCAGCTCTCTTGTAAAGAAAATGGAAGATTTTTTTTTAAATTAAGTAATGAGCCCTTTACTTTCCAGAGCCTGCACCAACTGCTTAACATAATTGGAAGGAGAATTGGTGATGAGATCTGAGAAACGATAGCACTGATTGGGCGCATGCCACTGAAGCTCACGGTAATAAAACATGCTTATAGCAACACTGGTTATCTTTTTGGGACATATGCACACTTGACAAGTGCTCTATACACGTAATGTTTGTTCCCCCACATTCAAAATTTTACGTGAATTGCCAAAATAAGACAGTTGTGGTTATTTAAAATGATATTTGCTTCACGCTCCGGGGTACTAAATTGTTGCTAACTCATTAGCATTTTGTCTAGCCTTTGCCTTAGCAAAACTCGACTAAAGACTCTCCTGAACCTTAAAATGCATTTTTTGCTTAATTTCATATGAAGCATTCACCCTCAGCCATCTCCGGTGAGCTTACTTCAGCCATTACTCCTTTCTCACAATTTTCATTTTAATATGCTTCATAATTTTAATTTATAAGATGCCTTCCTGAGGTTAGCCCTTGGATCTAATTTACACAGCTGACAGCTTGCAAAGTTATGCAGTTACTTAGGACTCTGTCCCAATGACCTCAGTAAGACTTATTTACTATAACTATGTATAGAACTGACCAGTTAGGCTTTGCGTTCCACTCACATGTATCAGTGCAGGTTTGCTGACATGCAATGGCTTTGTTCATTATGAACTATAGTAGGCTCTCATCATGGTATCAGTATCAGGAATGCTACTGATGCTGAATTATCCCATTCAATGTGCTTACGTAAAACATTTTTCTTGCATTATGGTGGTGCTGGATCTGTAATATTCCCAGAAAGACTTAAGTTATTTATTTCCAAGGTATAACTGAAACATGGAAAAGTTAGTATTTGTTGTTTGTAGTAGCACTAGGAAAAGGCTAAGGAAGAAAGGCCACGAAACTGACCAGGAGAAACCCAGAATCCTGGGGCCGAGTATTGTAAGAGCTGGGGTGGTGAAGAGAGAGACTGTTGGAACCCCAGTGAGAATATAACTTAATAGTCCCAAAGAATAAAATATTCAGTTGCTGTGGATGGGTTCCAGTTGCTTTCATAATATAAAATATATTTAATGATGCTAGGTTACATAAAAAACTAAACCATTTCGATACATGCGTGGGAAGGGAAGAAAGAAAGATTTATTCCTTCCCTTCCAACAAATCCTATTTTCTCCCAAAAGAAATTAAAATAGCAAAGCTTTCCACAAATAAAATATTTGATTTTTTTTTTTTTTTGCAAATGTTTCTGACAATTCAATCTAAATGCACAGTACAGTAGAAAGTAAATGAATTTGTACAGTAAAGTGAACTGGATTCAATGAAATTGTCATCACTAGCAACATTACAGGATCTTAAATATGAACTTGGTATCACACAAACATTAGATACTTATCTGGGAACAATTACAACTGAGAAAAGCAGAATCAGAATGGATCTAGAAAAGCAGAAGTGGTTTTCAGAAATAACTTCAGACATGGAGCTTACTCACGGAAATGTCTTCAGTTTCTTGAGCCATTCTTTCTGGCCATGGTGGTGATACTAAATAATTAAAAAGAAAAATACTCACCATATACCATTAATCAAATACCTGATTTGGATAAGCACATCATGGCTTATTAAGATGCACATGAAATTTGTGTTCATGCACTCAGTCTTTGGAGCATTGTTTCTGTCCCCGCTTTCACTCATCACAAAGAACTATGATTAAGAACTTTTGGGTTGATTAATCAAAGTTTCTAGCCTTTTTCTGAACTTTCAAAAGGCAAGTTGCCTACCTGTAACTGTTGTTCTTTGAGTGGCCATCTGTGGGAGCTTCCACTGAATAATAATTATTCCACTTTGGAATGTTCCCTAACGTGCACAGAGACATGATACACAGAGACCATGAAGAACTATGATTTCCAGGATTGGAACAAAGGAACAACTTGTTCGTCATCTCTATTGATTGATTAGTCAAATAAAAAGGGCTCAAAGAAGCAAAACAATTTGAGTAAGTTGTCTTACTTTTGCAAACGAACATGAGTAAAATAATATATTCTTTTTGCACTACCACAGGAAGGCTCCCTAACTTCAAATAAGAATTATGCTTGGGATAAATGTCAATGAGCAAATCTAATTTTTGATACAACCCTGCAGAAAGAAGCCTAACTTTTGGTTGGAAGCTTAGACAGGCAAAATGTAGCAAAATATTTTAATATTAAGCTATACATACTGAATATAGAATTTATGGGAAATCAGCTAATACAGTGGGATACTAAATGGTAGAATGTATTGTAAAGTATTCAGAATTCCAGTATGTTTTTATTCTTAAAAAAGGAAGGAAGGAAGGAAGTGAAGGTGCTTATTTTGAATAAGCATTAATGGCATATTTATGCCCTTAATAAATAAGGGCAGCACATAAACCATTTACTGTATTTTATTCAGATTTTAAATAACACATCTAAAGCCTTTAATGCATTTCTAGCTGACTTCTAGATAAAGTTACAATAGAAATGGTTTATAATCTGCTCTTACACATTCATGCAGTAAGAAAGTTAAACAATATATAGATGCAAAGGGTACACTTATGGATCTTTCTTTTCCAATTGTGGTCTGTACAGAGAACAGCAGTAATGATTCATGGATGTTGTTAACTCCAGACCATTCTGTATTTTACTGATTGTTAGACATCTTTCAATCTGTCATTTATGGAATCATTTTTAAACCAGAATTTCACTATATTTGTGAAATTGCACATTACAATTAATTTGCATTTATGCTACTGTGCACTAGAGCCAATGCACGTAAGCTAATACAGATTAGTGTAAGTTTGCCTCAGCATGATTGCAGACTTGCATAATACCCCAACCTCAAAAACTATCTACTAGTCCACGTGCATAATATAAAGTTGTACTGCAGAAGGATCTACAAGAGATTCATAGAAATTTTAACATATTTCTTTGTTGTACATTTCTGATATCCCTGAATAGTAATTGGCCAGCATTCAAGTAACTGTAGTTTCAAGTGTCCAGGGATATTTTGAGTTTGGAATTTCTGTTCCCACTGGGCAGTGTTTCTGCAAGCTTTGAATAAAGGCAGGTTGCTTACCTGTAACTGTCGTTCTTTGAGTGGTCATCCATGCACTCACACACCAATGGGGCTTGACGCGCGGCGTAGGTCTCATTCGGTGGAAACTTCCAGACCTGGTTGCCATGGAATGGGTGGGAGCAGGGACCGCCCTGCACTTTGAGTGGTACATAGGTGGCAGCTCCTGCCCATTTCCTCAGTGCCTGAAGACCGTGCTGTCCCAGGAGTGTGAGGGATACGAGCATCATGTATGGAGCAGCGATGGCACCCTGCCCCGGCCCATACGGGGCAGAAGCTTGACACTAGCCAGCAGGGCGGAGGGCGGGTTGTGTGAATGCATGGATGACCATTCAAAGAACGACAGTTACAAGTAAGCAACCTGCCTTTCTTCTTCGTGGTCTCCATGCAAATCACACACCAAGCTGGCCCTCAGGAGGAGGGAGGCTATCGATCCCACAGTATAGGATGGCCCTTCCAAAAGTGCAGTCCTGTCTGGCATGGACGTCTAGCCAGTAGTGGCGCACGAAGGTCGATGGTATGGACCATGTCATTGCCCTGCAGATTTCCTGGAGGGGAATGCCAGCCACAAGAACAGTGGAAGTGGCCTGGGCGCGCGTGGAGTGCGCACGTGGCTGTTCAGTCATTGGGATCTTGGCCATCTCGTAGGCGAGGGGGATGATGGAGAGGACTCAGGAGTCCAAGGTGATGGCCTTCCATGCGGGGAGGAAATAAGTCAGATGGTCTGTGAAGCAGATGGTGGGAGGTGGAGTAGCAGATGAGGTGGTGGAGGGGCTGCTTGGGCTAAGGCATCATACCCTGCGCCTGTTGTCCTGGCGCTTCTGCAGGGGCCTCTGGTGGGATTGAAAGTCCTGCCTTTTGTTAGCAGGTGGCGCTCTGGAGCGCATGGGGCAGTCTGGACCAGAATGGCGTCTGGGGACCGGCTGCATTCCCTGTCAACTCCTCTGTGTCGGGCCCTGGCCGAAGCCCACGGGCTTTCCAGTGGTACACGCTTTGTAGAGAGAGTTCATACTCTTGTCAGTTTGAGTATTGAAGAGGCCTTTGCCATCAAAGGGCAGGTCTTCAAAGCAGGCTCAGGTTTCAGTGGGGAGAGAGTCAGAATGCAACCAGGCATGGCAGTGTATAGCCACTGCCCCCATCATGGCCTTGCTATCGCAGTCGACGTGATATCGAGCTGCTTCCAGCTGGAACCTGGAGAGGTCTTCAGCCTCAGTGTGTATGAGGTGGACGGGCTCACGCAGGTGCTCAGGGAGCTGGCCCACAATAGCTCCCAGCTTTTCCCATAAGAAAAGTTGGTATCTGGCCATAGTGGCCTCATAGTTGGATATTCTGAAGCCAAGTACACCCACAGCATAGTTCGTTTTGGACACAGTGTCCAAGCGGCATCCCTCCCTGTCCACTGGGGTGGACTGGTCCCTTTGTGGGGTACTCTGCATGGCCTCCACAATGATGGAGTTGGGCTTAGTGTGGTGGAGTAGGTGGGGGAAGGGCTTGACCATAACTTTAAACCTGGAGTCAGCCCTGTGTGAGGTGCCCAGAGGGCCAGACGGGGCCTTCCAGGGCTACTGTGCTGTGCGCAGCAGCGCAGGCATGACCAGGATGGACACTGTGATGTTCCCAGAGGCAAGCGCATCATAGCATGGGTCTGCCTCAGGTTCAGGGGGCTGGCAGGTTTGGAAGTTTAAGTCCTCAGCCATGGGAAGCACCATATCAGAGAAACTACTGCCCTTGGCAGGTGAAAAGGAGAGATCCTGGTCCCAGGCCTGCCCCCCTGGGCAGTGGGTAGGGATTGCAGGGGAGAGGGGGTGTCCTGAGGCAGGGGAGTGGTTCTGACCTGAATCCTGCGATATACACCATCAATTGTGGGTGCTCCTGTCCCGATGGGTGGTGTGTGTGCATTTGCAGCATGAAGCAGGGCTGCGGGAGTGGTGGTGCTGGTGGGGGGGGGGGGGGGGGGGGGGGGGGGGCTGGGGTAGGCTATGCCACTTGCAGAATCCTTGCTGTGCCAGTGGTGCTTGTTGGGCCTTTGAGGCCTGTCCTCATATCTGGAGCTGCTGCTCGACTCGCCACTAGGTGAGATCTGGCGATGGCGAGGAGCTGCAGTGCTGTAATCCTATCCGCAAGAGCCCTGCTTCCTGCTGGTGTGATCTGAGCGCCATGTGGTCCTGAAGCGCTCCTGCTGAATGCCTCTGCCTTGGCCTTGCACATGGCTCCTGGACGCTGGTGGTGAGATGGGAGAATATTAGCGATGGCGACAGCAATGCTCTCTGGGAGCGGTGTTGCTAGAGGAAGAAAGGGCTCCATGCACGTTGCACCCTCCTAAGCCTCTTCCTTGAGGCCTGGCACGGGAAGTGCAGGCCTCCGATGAAGCCAAATCAATATCAGCTGGGCAGGGCCTCCCCATCGGCAGAGAGCTGAAGATTGTAGAGCTGAAGAGCGGGGAGGCCTCTAGCTGCTGTGACAGTGGGGGGGGGTGCAATGTTGCAGATTCCCGGTGCCTGCGGGCACTATTGGGAACTGGCGTTCCCCCAGGGGGGAGACTCTTCGTCAGCGGCCTCCATTGCGACCATGGCGGCCGTGCTGCATGTGGGGGTGGCCAGAGGCACAGGCGGCATTGCCGGGATGGCAGTACCTGGATGCTCTGGTCCCGGATCAGCGGGGGTTGCGCCCGAGGCTGCTACAAAGGCCCGGGAGACTGCGCGATCCTGGGCTGGCTTCAATGCCACAGGGAGCAGCTCCTTTGAAGCATGGTACTTTCTTTTCGCTGGTCCTGCGGTGTTGGAGGGGCCTTCCCCTGGCGACACTGCCCTCCTCCTTGCCCTGGTGGGCTTAGAGGAATCTTCCCTGGGGGCGTTATCCACTCCTGGGGTAAAGGATGTCAGGGCGCGCCACCATAAGGCCTGTTTAAGATGTGTGGTTCTTTGCTGGTGTGTCTGCTTCTTAAAGGCGTGGCAGTGGGTGCAAGAAGTGCCCCTCATCGAGGCAGAGGAGGCATTTAGGGTGCCCATCATTGGCAGGCATCCTAGCTGTGCAAGAGGTGCAGCAACGTGGAGCTGAATCGGCCATGTGGTCCTTGGAGGAGCGCACATGGGCGATTCAAAGAAAAGGGAGAAAACTGGAGATTGAGAATGGTAAGAGAAAGAGGCGAGAGAAGTGGCAGCCTTCTCTCCACGCAGTTAAAGGAGAAGAGGGTTTTTTATTTTTAGGAGGGAGAGAGAAAGAAAAAAAAGGCAAACTGTTCAAGCTGGAGAGGTCCGATCTGCAGAGCGAAGCCCAGTGTGGTTGAAAAGGAACTGAGGGAATGGGCAGGAGCCGCAGTCTATGTTCCACCCCCACCCACTCCATGGTGACCAGCTCTGGAAGTTTCCACCGGATGAGGCCAACGTTGCATGTCAAGCCCCACTGGTGTGTGATTTGCATGGAGACCACAAAGAAGAAAGGAGTTTATAGGAGTCAGACCACTATGCCAGGGTGAAATATGTCATGGTCTTCTAGCCCAGGGGTCCTCAAACTTTTTCACCAGGAGGCCAGCTGAAAGGTGCCAGTGCTGGGCACGGGCCAGAAAGGTGGTGCCGGCAGTGCACGTGAACCAGGGCAGGGGCAGCATGTGCGGGCACTTAGGTGGGGCGGCGCGTGCAAGGTGAGGTGCAGGCAGGCATGCGCGGCGAGGCAGCTGCACAAGGCAGTGGCTTGCTTACTTGGAGATTGTTTTCTCTGAGTGAGCAAACCTCTGCCTCCCTGTGCGCAGGGCGAGGTGGGCGGCGGGGTCTGCATGCGGTGGGTCCACATAGGCCTGGCGGGCCGGATCCAGCCCCTGGACCCTAGTTTGAGGACCCATGTTCTAGACATTTCTTGATTGTTTGACGTAAAACTTCCTTTGACCCTAGCACAGTCAATAGTGAAGGCTGATGGAAGTTATACACCTAGCCATTTGGAGGGCCTCAACTGCCCTAGAGCAACAAGGCACACAAGGTTTTTTTATCTTTTCTTTGATGAATGGTTATTTATTCAAGAATAGCGGAAGTGAAAGAGTAGCTCATCTCATTTATTCAGTGGGAAAGGAAAGGGTTACATTGTTCTTATTTCTGTCATAATCCTTTCTATTAGCACAAGAGAGAGACTGTTACAATCTATCATTGACCTAATTAAGATGAGATATATTATGGTTAAAAGCATCAGATCAGCAGTAGGGAGATATGGTCTTTAGTTTGACACATTGCTTGACATTGACAAGCTATTTAAATTCATTATGCTGTAACAACAGTATTTATTACTAGCATTACTATTATTATTGAGGAACTGCTATAAGTACTAATTAACATGTGTAGAAGATGCTGTACAAGAGGAAAGTAGTTAAAATGCTGGTGTTAAAATTATGTCTACAGAAATTAGATCCTTTTGTCTAACTAAAAATAACTAGATACTAGAAAATGATTGAAAACCCACAGGTGCAAAGCAACAGCTACTGCAATGGAGGTTCACTTTTATTGTTCCTTGAATTATGAAGCAGTGCTTGAACTTGGATGCTAAGAACAAATGCTTAATTGTGATCAAATACAAGAGCTCTCCATTTTAGTTAACCTACCAGCTTGTTCTGTTCTTCCTGTGTACAATGGGCTACCCTCTCTTCACACTATTCTGATCTTTCTAGAACCTCTGTTTAAGGACTAGTGCCTTGAGAGCAACCAACATGGTGCCCTAGAGAAGATGCAATTTAAAAGCATTGACCCAGCATGAGTTATGTTAGCTTGTCTTGGATGTATGGCTGCTGCCAGGTAGAGCTTTTAATTTGCATTTGCCCTGCTTCATTCACAGAATTTTATGGGAGGTCCAGAAAATGAAGTAATGTTCTTGTAAGCCTTCCATGTTTTCCCACCACTACTTCTTCCTTTTTATACTGCAGAACATCCATTAACGAGAGGAAAGAAAAGGTTGATAGTGCTTTCTGATTGGTAGTATTTGGAGCCCCCATCTGGAAGTACTCTATCACTTACTGAAGGGTGAAAAATGAATACTGGTATAGCATGATAGAAGTTCCCAAAAGATATGCAAAATCATTATAGTAAAAAGCTACCATTTGAGCCTTACATTTGGAGACATTTGGTTGGAAGGTGCAGTTTGAAATTCTAAAGTAAAGAACCCCATATCAGCACCTGTAAACTTCAGATATCTAAGCAATGAAGGGTGCAGGGAGTGGAGGACCACAATCTTATGTGTGCCAAAGAAAACAAAGACTGAAAAGATATTTCAAAAAACTTTGAAGAAAATTCTAATGGTGCCCTTTTCTCTATATGTTTAGAGTATAATGCTGAAATTGCTAGCAATGTAAAAAAAAAACAACAACAAATTTGACAGGGGCATGAGAGACTAAATTTTGGCAAAGTTTTACTGATCTACACAAATAGGGCATACCTTTCATATAATTAATTCCACAAAGGATGTTTAGGAGTGTATGTACCAAACATACATTTGGTAAAATCGTGTTTTTTCACTACTATTTAAGGTTATCATTCTATAGTTGCAATTGTATTATACTGCTAGTGTTTTGAGTTAAAAGGCACTTTAGTGGTATATAATGCCACATCAAAATATAATATAAAAACTTCAGAAACAATAGAGCTCATACCTTCTTGGAGAAACTTTTAAGAAACAGTAAGTCATATCAGTTATGCAGTTATCAGGAGTCATTAGATTCCTATTGCCTATTTCAAGCAGATCACATGTACCTAAATATGAACCTTCTTGTTTTTCAAACAGAATACAACACAGCATCTAACAAACCAAGGAGGATTCTAAATTTGTCTCACAGCATTCACAGGTGAAAGAGCCAAAGAATCAAAACACCAACTGTTAATGATTCTGAATTTCCAATTAGTAATTAAATAGAGGAACAGCTGCAACATACAAGATAGAAGACTTAAAATGTTAATGACACTAATAAAGAATGAGAGTTAACTATTGCAGATAAAGAGGTTATTTATAATTAACACATTGTTTGAACATGCAGGGTTAGGGCTGTAGCTGTGGGGTAAAGTGCATGCTTCATATGCAAAAGGTCCCAGGAACAATTCCAAGCATGGCCAAGTAGGGCTAGGAAAGAATCATGTCTCAAATCCTGAGAGCTCTGTACTGAGAGTCAGTGAAGACATTACTGAGTTAAATGAGCCAATCAGTATTAGGCAGCTTCCTGTGTTACAGGGCAAGCTTGAACACCAAGCTATTGAAGTAATTACTTGGGGTGACCAATGAGAGGGGGGATTCTTATAGGAAACTAAACCAAATTTAGTTTGGTGCCAAGAGCCAGATAAACATATATGGAGGCTAGGAGCTCTTGCATACCAGCACCAATTCTGACTCTTGCATTTCCATTTTTGTGCTTAGACTCTTGAGCTAAGTGAGGATGCAGACAAGAGGATGCAAGTCCTACCAGATGGTAAAAGAATGCTAAGCCCACTACTAAGACAACCCAAGGCAGCAGCGTTGTGTATTTCCAAGCAAGTTGGCATTCTTTGATACTTGTTTACATTTCCTTGAGATTAAGTCCTGTTGAGACACATTTAGAAGCAAAACCTATTGAAGACAGTAGTTACAAAATTGATATAATGCCACTAATTATAGAGGCTGCAGGCTGCACATGGTAGGAGAAATGAGAAAAGCTACCATGGATGAAGACTTCTTTTGTCTGTCTGTCTGTGAAGGGCCAATACATACAAATAGTAATATTGAGTAGTAACCGAGAAGCTCACTGCTGTGCAAGGAGTTATCAGTTGTTCAACAATCCTTACAAATGGTGTCTCTGACTTCTATTTATCATTACGATATGTAATATGAAAGTATGGTTTCATCTGTTCTTCCTCCATGGAGCTTAGTGTAGATAGGTCATGAGGTGGAAGGGAGGAAATCAACAGAATGTACTTCTGGGAGGACATATTTATGAGTGGACTACCCTCCATAGAACCCTGAATCTGTTGAAAATATCTCTACCTACATTTCAGATTAGTCTTTTGATAGGTGGGATTTTGAAGGAAGGGGTTGTACTTTACTTGAAAGAGTGAATGAATGAGAACAGTATGACGCGTTTGTTGAGACTGAACATTTATCACTTTAAGAAAGTGTGACCACTGTGGTGCTAAGTACCCGGTGGTGGTGGTAATTCCACATTAGATGCATGGAAGCTTGTGTCAATGCTATAAAAGGGTTCTATTTTGTGTTCATGTATCATATTCCAAGAAGATTGTGGAGGATGTATTTTTAAACAACAACCACCTAGCCCAGAAGGTTGAAAATACTTCTCTCCAAGTAGATGCTATTCAATATGATAACCAAAGAATAGGATTTCCCCCCACAAAGATGGATAATGAGGTGGTCTTTACATATTGTCAGCTCTAAACTCTAGGGCCAGTAACTGTCCTAAAGAAAATGACAAGTGTCTTGCATATCAGTAAATCGCCTGGCCTAGTATGTATCCCAAGCTGGCTTTTCCCTTTTAAAAAGGAAATTAAAAAGCAAAATAATCTTAATCCATATTTTTCATTTTAAATACTTTTCAAAAATATCTTTCTATGCAGATGGCACGAGAGATTCCGAATGCCATTTTTAATCATTAAGCTGAGCAAGACCCAAAATTATTAGTACTTGATGCACACTAAACCTGTCCAAAAAGAGTTCCCTTAATTAAATATAACAGTTAGCTAAGAGAGGAGCATTTTTAGGAAAAATAAAATCTGTGCTAGCAAGTGCTTTGGCTAATGCTGCTCCTTTTTGTTGAATTCTCCTAGGACCTGCCTAATTGGGCCTTGCATTTTGAGGGAATTGAGATTAATCAGAACCTAAGAGAATGCTTGCTTACACAGAATTATTGACAGGAGATGAGGCAATCCGTAAGAAGAATTATCAGAGTACTTCTAGCCAAACTGAAACAAGGCCTCAGATGCATATTTTGCATTTCTGACCAGGTCTTGTGGCAAAGGGACATCAAACCCTACCTGATCCACAGATTCCATCAGGAACACAGCAGCTAGAAAAATGCTTTAACTCAAATGTTTCATGGGAAAGACTGTCCCAGTTACAGAATTGCAGAATAGCTCCTTTGTTATGAACATTTTCTCCATCTTCATTTATGGCCTGGCCGACACTGGGCAGGTAAGAAACCCCTCCTCCCCTACACACGTAGTTTGTCTTTGCCAAAATGTATGGAAAGCAGCAATGCCTACAAGTGAGAAGACATTCTTGGGTGTTTGCTCCTGATAACAGTCTTCAAGAAAATGCAGGCTTCTCCAGTCTTGGGTAGCTAAGTCTGCTAAGCCTTTTCAGAATTTGCTATTAAAGGGACACTGTAGGAAGAGGGTAGGTTTCTTCTCACCCTCCCCATATGTAAAGTGGGTACTGGTGAGGGTATAGAAGTAGAGGTTGGTTATTTCTGTGTAAGAAACCATTCTTTCCTCCAGTTTTGCCTCCATCTGTCTTTCTCCCTCCTGTGTGCAGAGAAGATCTCTGTTCCTCGCACCAGGCTTTTCCCTGCTCCTCTTCTCCTGTGTCTGAACTTTTTTATCCAGTGACTGCTTACTTTCATGCTATGTTCCTCATACCCTCTCCCTTCCAGGTGAACTCACTGAGGGTATCTTTCTGAAAAGGAGGGCTTCATCTATACAGGGAGGTCCTCCATGCATTCAAAGATGTTGAAAAATAATAAAATTAAGGCCTGAGGATCTGTTATTCATTTGGTACCACTGTCATTCATGGCTGCTGCAGCAGGGCCTCTCTCAATGAGCTCAGCAGTTGTGAGGGTGTGACACAGTGAGGGCTCTGACAAAAACCAGGTAAGAGGTGGGAAGCCCTGATGATTTTCTCACAGGATTTCTCAGCAAAAACATGAAGGAATAACTTGTTCCTAGTTAAAAATGGATAAGATATTGGCAAAAGCATAAACATGAACAACGTTTTTGTAACTACAGATGAAGTGTTTTTTTATTGTCTTTACACATTGTGCCTTATTCTTTACCAACTGTTTCTGCACATAAACAATTCAAAGGCAATTGTGACCAGCCAGGGTAAACTGTGTATAATGAGTTAACACGTTACAGCTTACAATTCCAAGGGAAGCAATAAGCACCACAAATTGTTTGTTGACTGGAGAACAATTTTAAGAGAAGTAAGGGAAGAGGCAAATACCTAAGGTGGACTAAGCCATACTTGAATTCCAATATCTAAGCTAATCCAAAAAGAATGAAGTAAAGGGTACTGGCTCATGTGATTGGTGAGTTCCACCTCTGATTGCCAGGTTCTCTCTCTCATTACATTTGAATGAAAGAGTACCCTATTCTGGATCTCCTGAAATGGACAGTTATTGTAAATTCAATTTTCCTTTCACAAGCAGTTCCATGGTGGGCTCTCTTCTGCAAGGTGGAAAAGCGGTCCATGCTCGGGATAGGTTATATTGTTTCATGTGCTAGACACAAAATTATGGAAGGCTGCTCAACTAAAGTCCGTATCAGAACAAATGTGTGGCTGTGATACAACCTGCTCCAATCGGATGAACTATATGAGCATTCAATTATATATTTTTGAATAGTTCAATACTAAGGTAAAGGTAAAGGTTTCCCCTTGACATTAAGTCCAGTCATGCCTGACTCTAGGGGGCGGTGCTCATCTCTGTTTCCTAGCCGAGGGAGCCAGCATTTGTCCGCAGACAGTCTCCGTGGTCATGTGGCCGGCATGACTAAACACTGAAGTGCACGGAACGCTGTTACCTTCCCACTGAAGTGGTACCTTTTTATCTACTTGCATTTGCATGCTTTCGAACTGCAAGGTTGGCAGGAGCTGGGACGGAGCAACGGGAACTCACTCCGTTGTGCAGATTTGAACTGGCGACCTTTCGATGAACCAGCCCAGCAGCCCAACGGTTTAAACCACTGCGCCACCTGCAGTCCCCCGTTTAACAGTAAGTAACTGTTAATATCAAAACCCCAAATGGACTATGTAGTTCTGATAATACGGTATTCATTAATTCATTCATTCACAAGATTTATGCTGTCCCTGAGCATTGAAAAGAAATGTTGATCATGATCATCATCAAAATACAGAATTAAAATTGAAATTGTGGCTGGTTAGTTAGATAAGAATTGTTGAAATAAGAATATCCACAGGAGGCATGAACCCTAAATAACATGGATGCCTACCTGACATCAAAAGGAAGGAAGCTCCATAGAAAGGAAGACAGTAATCAAGGCCACTGGACTTTAAATGGGCTGCATATCCATGCGGAATTACCAGAAGTAACTGATCTGATGACCTTCATGGCCATGCAAGATGGGAAAAGACAGTCTTTCGAATACCCTGGTCTCAAGGATAGGGTTTTAAACAACAATAACAAACCATTAAACCTGATCTAGTAGCAAATATGCCCCGTGGCAATTTCCTCAGAACAATTGCTACATGCTTAGATGGGAAGCTACCAGCAAAAGTCAAGTTACTGACTGCATTCTGCATTAGCTGCAGGTTCTGGACCAACCTTAAGAATAGCAGGGACTTAACCAGCATAACCTTACAATCCACACTTACTGGAAATTCCTCATTTCTAGGATTAACTGCAATTGTCATTCCCCATCATGAATGCTGTTCAATGTTTTTCTCATTACTGTCAATGTAAGTTGTACAAAGGGACTTGCCTTATGAGTAATCTCTCATACAGCACATTTCAGTAATCCAGTCTTGAGGTTCCTTGTATGTATAACCACTATGGCCAAGCTATTGCTCTCCTGAAAAGGGCATGGCTGGTGTACCAGTCAAAGCTGGTAAAAGGCACCTGGGCCTTCAGTGATAAAGATGGATAAAGGAATATCACCGGACTATGAGCCTGATATTTCAGAAGGAATGCAACTCCAGAAAAAGCAGTAAAATAATCTCCTGGAGCTGAGAACCACTCACCCTCAGACCCTTTGTCTAACACTAACCTAATAGAAGCATGGCCAAATACATACAACGATCACATTGCAATCATCAGCAATTATTGAACCACAATAATACTACCTACTTCAATGGTTTTTAAATTCATGGATGATGAGGCCTATCAATGACTATTAGTTACGACGGCTATATGAAGTATACATCTGTACTTTAGTGGTGGGAGAACATAAGTGTCTGACACTACTGCATGCATGTCCTGTTGCAAGCACCCTATAGGCAGCTGGTTGGCTCCTGTGCAAGCAGAAGACTGGACTAGATATGCCTTAGGTTCATTAGGAAATGAAGATAAATTAAACAAACATGCATACAAAAATCTTTTCAAACCAATTAACCCAAATACAAAGTATGTTACATAGGACCAACTTTCAACTTAAATAGTTTGTGTTTGAAAATATTTGCTTTTAATAAAGTTATCTCAATTTTTCCTTCCAAGCAATTATGAAAAAAATAATATATGTACTTTCATGAAGTAATTGTGTGATTAGATAGAGTTGCAAGCTGATTAGTTACAACTGTGCACATCTTTAATTGTAACTATGTTTACACATAGGATTTATTATTATTATACTATCATACATCCACATAGAGTACTGAAAAATAGTTACGACATTTATTTAGTATGAACACAAACTTCATTATTCTTTAAGCATCATAAATGTGTAAGGAAGCCTAGATTTGTCTTAAGTACACTTGCTCTATTTGATAGTAGCAATTTTAAAATGACCAAAAATGAAAACAACCTCCCACCTCCCACCCCACCCCACATAAAAAGTTACAGAAATGACCTCTTCACAAACCATCAATGCAGTGGTTAGAACTTCTTTTCTGAAGTGAATGGTAATCATCCGTAATGGCAAACCTCGCTTACCTGATGGTTTGTATTTATTTGACTTATATTAAATATTCTTGGATGTCTTTAAATGTCTTGGCATAGAAGTTTGCTTAACCTGGTACTGAAAGTTTGGAGGGTTGCCACTTGGGTTAACTCAAAGGCAAATGTGTACAGTCTTGCAACCTCAAAATATTCTGTAAGTGATTATCATCAGATGGGTGTGGGACTATGCAACCCCCCATTCAAATGACAATTATGTCTGTTTCCCATCAAAGACAAAGGATCTTTTCATCTCCTAAAGTGACATCTCAAAACTTAGAATCAGTCCCAGCATCTGCTACCCTATCATTCAAGGCAATGAAGCTAAACAAGCCATCTGAGAGAAAGGAAGTGCTACCAAGAAACAAAAAGCTGATTTACCTAAAAATATGATATAATACTGTCCTTGAGGGTCCTACAAGGAGCTATAGGAAGGAAAAATGGTATCTAAATTGTCAGTCACAGCTTGTTTGGTCTACTTCTGTAGCTCCGTTTCTTAAGAACATCTAGCTGAAAAGTTGGCTTGAAAGAAAAGGTTATTCAGAGTGGCAATCTTACATAGATGCTCTTGAGAGGAGAGATTATTTGAAGTACTTAATTTGTAAGATCTACTTTGGCAATCAAGATGATTTAGGACTCTGCTTAGGCTCACAAAGACATCACTGACCACTTCCATAAATTTTCCAAAGATAATTTTAATTTGTGCTTGTAGTGGGATAAATGTTTAAAATTAATCAGTTCAACTATTAGTTTTTGCGCTTTTTAATTAAAAATCGGTCAAAGCTACATTTTACTTTTTAGTGGCTTTTTCTAACAACTCCACAGGACTTGACTCATTTAACAGACTACAAAGTAAATGCAGATTTCTCTGAATGTCATATAGAAGGTACATGAAAGAAGAATCAATGCATCAAGCAAACAATTTTACAGTAAGAGCGTATTCACTTGGAAAGTGCAAGCAATCAGGAACAGTTATACTAACTTTATACAGTCTTGCATCAACACATTTTGTAACATAGGAGTACAGGAAATTCTGGCTAGATTTTCTTTTAAGTTTTTGCAACTTCTCCTGAAGACCAGCTAAAACATCAACAAAAAAAGTGATTAGATTTGGCCAGTCTCTAAGCAATTGTTAGAAGAATAGACAGAAGAAGCATTCTACTAACATCAAGCAGCCTCTATGGTGTTTTCTAAGTCCCATCTCATCTTGTATATTCTGGGTAGTATTAGATCCAGTTACAATCCTTACTTAACCTCAGAGGAAAGGAAAAACATCCTGCATCTTTTAACAGAAAGTTCTATGAATGTCCGTTTCAAAAGTCTCAGCAACTTGCTCCACATGGCAAATGAAAAATGTGGAAATAAAAAAACTTCAGCTCTCACAATTTTACCCTGAAGCTCATTGAAACTCATGTCTATATCAGATTACAAGATTTTCATTTTTTCATTTGAAAAATATATGTGTATTTCCACCCAGTTTTCCAAACATACTTGTTCATGTGTACATTTTCCTCCCATATTTCATAAACACATTTTCATGAGCACCTTTTGAACAGATTTAATACAGTTCTACAAATCTCAAGATAAGTTCAGAATTGTATGGACTTGGACCAGAACTGCACTTGGGTAAACACTGGCCTCCAGGAGCTGTAAGCTGAGTAAATTCTTGTGAAAAATAATCCAAAATGAATATTTCATACTCAGGGATATACCAGAACAACAAATTGAGCTTGTCTGAGCTCAATTTCTTTCATATTTCCAAATCCAATTATTGGAACCAGTCCTATGCAGATTTCCCCCCACACACTTCTTTCTCTAACATAAACAACATTTACACATATATTTTAAACTGCATAAATTAAATTTGTGCAAATACACACCCCAAAATGAGCAATGCAACCCTTTTTACAGTATGTTAGATTCTTGTCCTGTATTGCCTTAATAAGAGGGCATACAGGATACATGAGCATGAAAGAGATTGCTGAGGGAAACAGAGTTGGCTATAAAAAAAGATTGGAGATTTGCAGGACCTTTGAGTTGTCCAAAGGCAGGATTAGGGTCTTGGAAGGACTCAGAGTGAAATCTGTCTCTATAGTAATGAAGAAAGGAAGGTCCAGAGTGGGGGTTCAGAACAATGCAACTAGTGTGGAGAACAAAAAGAGAGTTTCCTAGCTTATGGAAGGAAAAGTCACAATTGTGCCAAACTTAACCACTGTGCATCCAAGTGCCTATCAAAACAGGAAAAAACCCTAACATATTTAAATATGGAGATTGACAATGAACTTGGTGGGTAGCCGATCAAATCTTAACCATAAACAGGAGGGACTGTATGAAGACTCTGATAAGAGGTGAACATCTGAGGTATTTTCATGGTTTGGCTCCCAGATTTCATTCCATTGGGCCCAAGCTGACTCCCCCTCACAGTGGTATGATTCAAGCCCACTTGCAAGTCTGGCCATAATTTGTGCACGAAAAGAATGAAAAGAAATTTGCACAAATCCTTCTGGAACATAGTTCTCAGTTTCTTACTTGTGCAAGTCATGCGGTTTTTTCAACATTTCCTAGAAAATTGGTATGTCTGTGTATGCCAGGGGTCTCAAACTCAACTTACCTGGGGGCTGCTGGAAGTAGAGTCTGGGTGAGGCTGGGCCGCATCAAGTATTCCACCACTGCGGTGGTGGTGGGCTGCTCATTCCGCAGCCAGCCCGGGTGCCGCCGGCGCTTTGAAGGCCGCAGGGCCCCTTCCCCATGCCCTGCCCATCCCGGCAATTGGCCCATGGGCCGTGAGTTTGAGACCCCTGGTGTATGCACTTGCAAAATTTGGTCTTAGAGATGGAATGTGCAACACCTCTTCCTCCCAAGATTGACCAACTTCTGATCATCTGGTCAGGCACAGGAAGGACATCCATTACACTCAAACAAGCTTCCAAAGCTGGTGTTGAACTGGAAAACTGGAGGTTCTGGACTTTACTCCCGGATCATGCATGAAGCTCACTTGGTGACTTCAGGCCAGTTGCAGACGCAGCCTATCCTACCTCACAGAGTGGTTGTTGTAAGGATAATGGAGAAAAGGAGGGGGACTATGTAAGCCTTATTTTAGTTTCCTGAAAGAGGATATTTCTACAATAAAGTAGAAAATAAGAAATGAATAATTATATGCAATAATATGCGGTGAAATAAAGAATTAGCATTCCATTTACATTAGTGCCAGTTGGAACATTATCCCCACCTATCTAGCATATCCCAGTATTTAATTGGAAGAGACCAATTGGTTTTTAAGAGTATATAATCATACTACATTGGGATGCGGTGGTGCAACTGAGCCACTGGGCTGGTTGATTGAAAGGTCGACAGTTTGAATCTGCAGACGGGGTAAACTCTCATAGTGTGTCCCAGCTCCTGCCAACCTTGCAGTTCGAAAGCATAATAATGCAAACAGATAAAAAGGTACCACTTTGGTGGGAAGGTAACAGCGTTCCATGCACTTGGTGTTCAGTCATGCTGTCCACCTGACTATGGAAACTGTCTGTGGACAAACGCTGGCTCCCTCGGCTAGGAAACGGAGATAAGCACCGCCCCCAAGAGTCAGACATGACTGGACTTTAATGTCATGGGGAAACCTTTACCTTTTAATCATACTACCATCAAAACTAGTGTAAAAGCACAAATGCAACATATCTAACCCAATGCAACTCGAAATACAAGTAGAATCTGTGGGCTGTAGATTACCAGATGTGTAATAGCACTGTTACACCTTATGGCAATCCAAACAATGAAACCAGTAAAGGTACAATTCTAGAACAAATTGACAGTAAATAGTGTAATAATGGAAAGAACAGATCAAGCTTATAGGAGGGACTGAAAGAGAATTCAAAGAGAATTCAGGCATGTGTTTGAGGAAGGAGAAAAAGATTGATAGAGTTTATAAACTAGCAACTGATGCAAGTTTGAAGACAGTTAAGTACTCAAGAGGAAAGTACCTGTAGCTTTATCACAAAAGTTGCAAAGTCTACAGCAGCAGGAAATTATTCAACCAGTTGAGAAAAGTATGCACTGGTTAAGCACTTTGGTGATGACCCAAAAACTTCATATCTAAAGCCTTTAAGAAAAATATTGAGATGTCCTTTTCTATGATCTGCTATTGAAAATATATTTTCAGATCTGTCAAAAACAAGACTATTATCCATCTGTGATGTCAAAAATGGATTTTAGAGCTGGATGAAGAATCTAGTTATTCGCTGCACCTTTTTCAAGATATCACTGGCCAATAATATATCAGTCTTGCCCTTTAAGTATTTCAATACAGGTTTACACAAGCCTCGGATTCTGGGGAATAGCTGATGATATGTTGGTAGTAGGAGAGGGTGATGACCCACAGCAAGCACTGCAAGACCATAACAGTAAACTAGTAGTATTTCTGAAAAGTTACAGAGAAAGGAATTTTGCATTGAATGCAACAAATTCAGACTTGGAATCACAGCAATCCATATATTGGATACGTTCTGACCTCAGTGGACCTAAATTTGATTCATGGGCAAATGACATGAAGATGCTTTAAAGGAAAGGTCCCCATCCTGAAATATTAAAAGCCAGGAGAACCATTAATGCTCTTAGGGACAAGGTTCGCAGCTTGGGAGTGCTCCTCGACCCGGAGCTTTCACTAGAAGCTCAGGTGACAGCAGTGGTGAGGAGCGCTTTCCTCGAGCTTCGGCTGATCCACCAACTGCGCCCCTATCTGGAGTACGACTGCCTCGCGACAGTGACACATGCATTGGTGACTTCCCGTCTTGACTTCTGTAACGCGCTCTACGTGGGGCTACCCTTGAAGATGGTCCGGATACTTCAACTGGTTCAAAACAGAGCTGCCAGGCTGCTGGCGGGGACTGGGCGTTGTGTTCACATGACTCCAGTTCTCCGTCAGCTTCACTGGCTTCCCATTGAAGTCCGGGCCCAATTCAAGGTGTTGGTGATGACCTATAAAGCCCTAAATGGCTTGGGTCCTGGTTACCTGAAGGAGCGCTTGCATCCATATATGCCCAGCCGCCCTTGAGATCGGCAGGGGAGGCCCTTCTCCGGGAACCCTCCGTGAAAGAAATTAGGAGGGTGGGTACTCGGAGGAGGACTTTCTCTGCGGTGGCGCCTAAGTTATGGAACGTGCTCCCCAGAGAGGTCCACCTGGCGCCGTCGTAGACCTTTTTATTCAAGCGGCATTTTAACTGTTAACATTATTGGTTTTATCTGGCCAGGGCGGCTTATTTTATACTGTATTGTCGTATTTTTAATTTAATATTTATATTTTAACTTATATTATAATTATTTTAACTTAGTGATGTGAGCCACCCCGAGGCTTCGGCGAATGGGGTGGTATAAAAATGTTTTAATAAATAAAAATAAAAAATAAATAAAATGATGCATCAGAAACAGGTTTTCAGACTACCATGCTTCAACATGCAGTAGCATTTCTGAGCAGAAAAGAGCTATGCCCAGATTTTGAAAAATACTTGTAATACTTTTTGGAATGAAGAAATTTTACCAGTAGATGGATGGACACACAGTAAATGTTACTAATGAGAAACCTCTAATATATATGTAAATACTTTACTGAATTCACTAAAGTGTTTACAAAGCATGATAATGCAACTGTAGAAAGACTGAGATAAATGTAGCAATGAACAGAGGAAGGCAGTATCATCCAGAGACTAAAACTCATTATAGTACAGGACTGGCTGGAAGTAAAAGATTGTGTACCATGTAAGGTGGCATCATTCTTCCAAATATGGGATGAAGTCTGTGTGCACAATGGCATAATCTTCCAGGGAGATAGAACATTTATTCTAGAAGCTCCTCAGCAGACATCATACACGAAGTCCATTCATCTTAACTGGGAACTGATCCCAGATAAGGACATCTAGAACAAGCTGGAGAAGTAGTCTTCTAGCTAGGAATGAACGAGCAAGTGAAGACATTCATGGGAAAGTGTGCAGTATATAGATTCTGAAAAGACAATCAATTTTTGTGCTTCCCACAGAAGATTTCTCTTAGGACTTAGATGTAGACCAAGCCTCCATTTCAGCAAATGAAGTGCACTTATCACTGGCTCAGGAGCTTCCCTGCTCTGACGATTAAGAGGAAGAAATCAGGACATGGCCATACAGACATCAGCAGTGGGCCTGGACCCTCCCAGCAGACTTCTCTACCAGCATGCAGTAAGAGCTGTAGGCAGATCCACCTTCAAGCTGTAGAGAGTGAAGCTGGCTCTAGTGGAAAGCCAAGGCACACCATCATCACTCCATCTACTAAGGAGCGGGTCACTGCAAGCAGACTGCCAATGGCTGTGGTGAAGGACATGGCTCAGCCAAGCCTGCATAAAAGCTTGCTTTAACAGACAGCTGATGTTGGAAAACAATACATTGCAACTTCCTGTCATGGCTTGGCTGCTTGATATCCCTGAAAAGCTCAGCTCCTAGTTAACGACTTTGCTCCTGCCTAACCCTTGCCTTTGAAAGCAGATTTACAGCTCTTGACTTTGGCTCCTTATCGGCACACACTTCTTGTTTTATCTCAGCTCTTGATAGATGACCTCTTGGCAACTGCATTGGGCTGTTTAAATGATTACTCTTTTGTTACTGGCCTTTGCAGCAGGAAACCAACCCAAAGAAATACTACTACGGCATGATATTCCAGAGAAACCTCAGGCAAAAGTAGTTGTGGGCAGACAAGAAATACTGTTCAGCTGGGCAGACAAGAACTACATGGGCAATGTAGAATTTTGAGGAGATAGACTACTTATCATACATTTCCACCAGTCATACATAGGGTGAAAGCACTCAAAGCACAATATGGGATTCCAGGCACTGTGAGTTAGATGTTGGGCCCCAGTTTGTTTCAGAACCCCAGAAACTGAGCAAGGACTGGGATTCTGACACTTCATCTGGATATTCCCAAAGGAATGGCAAAGTAGAAACAGTAAAAACCTGAGAAGCTCTTGAAATCTCTAGCACTTCTAGATCACCAGAGCACTTGTATCCCAAGGCTAAACTTCAGTGCAACAGAAAAGTCCATGATTCAAAGAACAAAGGCAATTTAATTAACAAGTGAAAGGCTTTTAAAGCTAGGGGTTACAGGAGCATTCCTTCGTGAAATAGGAAGACAGCAGCAACAGAAAAGGATCATGTGTACAAGGTAGAGATATCCTTGCCATCTTCTATTATATTTTACTATTTGTCCTCTGTCTATCCATAGCTTATATGATTGTGGCTTATCATGTTGTTGTTAGCATTGTTGCTGTTGTCTCAGTAAGAGTAACATTTTATCCCACTGTGAAAACACTTTTATTATTGTCATGCATCATCACTTACCACATACTATTTTTGAACTAGAATGTACTTAAGAGTGGATAAATGAGTTACACTCAGCCTTGTCTCACTTTTTTCATATCTTCCAAATTGAAATGCCCACCCATACCCAGCAGAAGTCTGTTGTGATCACAGCAGAAAAAGAAGTTAGGGTACATTAGAGTGTACTATTTTCTGATAGTGCTAGAACATCTGGGAACTGGGCACAAAAAAGAATGAATCAAAGCCCAGGATTAGGTAATAAGTAGATTTTTAAAAAGGAGAATAAGAATATGAAAGGTCATTGTGACATTTCCTATACACATTTAGCTCTAATTGTATTATAATACAAAAATGCAATTCATGTTATAAGTCTTACCTAAGTTTTCTTTGACATTTGCCTAAAGATGGAAAAACGAGGCATACTTTGATTTGTTTACATAAACAAAACATTATACATTTTCTAGGAGCAGTAAAAAACAATTCACATCAATCATGACTTTTCAGCTTTTCTGGAACAAGCTACAGGACTTTCAACCATGGTGGAAGAGTGCTCATTTTATTAATTTATCTCCTCCCCACACACCTTTGCTGATCAAAAATACATATTGTAAGTAGATTATTCAACATTATTAAATATTAAACAGAAAGCCTCATAGATATATCAAGCCTATGATTTTGTATGAACGGCTACTTATTTCTGTTGCACTGAATGAAAAAAGTGGAAATATGTTTTTATGTATGCAATGTCCTTGCCCCTATGCCTTTTCTTTTCCCTTTCTTCTTGCTGTTTCCTTATCTCACTTGCTGAGTTGACTATCCTGCTGTCCTTGTCTAGCCCTTCCTATGTTCTGGCTGCTGCCTCCTCCGCTATTATCGCTCTCCTTTTCCATACAATCTCCCTCTCTTCCACTACTGTAATCCATTACTCCTATAAAGCCATGCCTTGACCCATCTTTCCTTTCCAACTACCAACATTTGACCCTCTGCAACCTGAGTTTCCACTCTCTATGCTCCAGTACAGCATTATCTAAATCTCTCTATTCAATCCTAATTCTTTATTATATTTCTTTTACCTTTGATCGAGCTGATCACTTTCTCTTACTTAATTCCTTTTTGCCCTACATCTCTAAGATTCTGTCCTCAGCTCAATCTCTTCCTGCTTATCTAATGGCCTTAATATTCCCCTACGTGGAAGAGTTTTATGCTCTTTTCTTTCTCCTTTGGAGTTCACCTGTTCCTGGCACTTAGCTCTTGTTTTTCTGCACACTGTTCTTGGGTGACCTTGCCAAAACCCATGGGTTTCAATATTTCCAGTCTGGAAAGGACATTCATCTCTTAATCTCTACTCCTGAACTGTGCCCTGCACTCAAATGTTGCATGCTTAATTACACCTTTAATATTCTGCCTGGATGCTTCATAATATCAAATTCTACATTTACAAAAATGAGCATCTTAACTTTCCTTCTAAGCCGCCTTCTCCCCTTTTCATATCCAGTCCAATTGAGAATGTTACTATCTAGCCTGTTGAACAAGTACATCACTTTGGCTTGATCTTTGACATCTCACTTTCTTTGTTTAGTCCACAGTCACATTGTGTCACTTCTCCTTTTGCAACACGGCAAAAAAAATTAGGATCAGGCTGATGTACATGGATTAGGGATGAAATCTGGAGAGGGGGCATCTAGAAACATATATGGAAGTAGACTTGCCTTTAAAGTTGCAGTGATTTAAGGTTCTTTTCTTTATTCTCAACAGGAAAAAAGGTTTGCAATCATTTCAAGTGTAGCTAAGTTGTCTTTAATAGCCTGGTGTTATTCTTTTTGTAATCAGTGAAAAAATGTCCAAAGGGAATGACACTACATTATTCTGATAGGACATACTGTCCATAATTACAAAAGGAAAACCACCCAAGCTACCGCATGACTTGGTGGCAAAACTTTATTCTCTGTATAAAAGGAAGGAGGAACCTCTCAATCACCTTGTCCTGAAAGCTAAGCCCATCCCGATCCAAATATTGCTTGATTTTTCTAACCTCCTAAAGTAATGTCATTCCATCCATGTTGAGAAAGTCACATAGTTCAACAAAAGGAGTGGGTATTTGGCTCAGTCTTCAAAAATATGGCCCTACCTCTCTATATCTTCAGCAAATTGTCTGTTCATCTCACCTAGATTGCTGAAATATTCTCTTTCACATTCATTAATTGATTTAGTCAGCATGAGAAACCCTACAGCTTTCTGAGCAATATATCTAGATGCACACATCTAACCAAGAACAATAAAAACTAAAAAAAGAAGAGCAGCCACAAAGACAATTCAAAATAGCATAGGCTAAAATATCAAAAACAACAAATAAAAAAGAAACCTAAAGATAGAAAGAGCTTTAGGACACAACTTTAAGGTCCATATTAAATTATAAAAGTCCAGAGAGAACCAAATTATCTTTGGTGCAAAAAAGCATTAAAATGAATACCACTTCTGAGAGCGCATTGCACACTGGTGTCTGATACTGAAAATAGTTGCTACTGGTCAAATCTCAGTAAAGGTCAAATCTCTGATGAAAATCTCAGACAATGGGCTGGAACAAATGGGGAAAGCTTGAAATGAACTGGAAGTGAGTGAAGACTGTATGATACTAGTGTAATAAGATTCAGCTGATTCCACCTGACAACTGATTCAATATTACTGCTGCTGTATTTTTTAAAAAAATGATATTTCCTGACAGTATTCAAGGCAACTCCATGCAAAATGCATTGCAGTGATCTTTTGCTGTCTAACCTTGATTCCCTCACATCTGTTCAGCAGTTTACTTATTTTGTCACTTTGATCATCTCTCATTAAAACTTTTTTCTGACTTCTAGTCTGTTTCTTGATGAAGCACATTATCTTTGGTCTTATCTTTAAAACTGTCCATCACCTTTCCATCTATGTGTACATTCTTATATCCTAACACATTCCTCTGCCATCTTTGATCTATTCAGTATGATACTTCCTTTCAGTTTTTTACTTCCTCAAAGGCCCTGTCCCTTCTTCCTTGCTGCCTGCATGATTCGAAGTGTTTCCCAGAATATCTGCATGATACTACCTTCTTCCAAAACTGTCCCCAAAAGCTAAATTTTACTTATTGTCCTTTTCATTCACATATTTTCTTGTTTTTCCTTTTCTATAATCATATCTTTACATTTTGTATAATCCCTACATCTACCCCTTCCTTTATCCATTCTATTCTCCAACATTCTAATTTAATCAAGTCATACCAAGTTCTTTTCTTTTTTCCTAATATTGTTTTTAATTGTCATTTTCTTCATTTTCACTAGCCAATCTTTTAATCTAACTATTTGTTTATTCTTTAATAATTTCCCTAAAATATCTCTTAAATTTGATGGAAACCCTTCTAATTCAGTAAGTGGACATAATGGTAAGATTGATGGCACAATTTTTTCCTTACACTTATTCCAAAATTGTAATGTATTTTAAGAAAAGAATTCTCTACTTTTTAAATAATATTTTTATTGTCACCTTTGAAAAAATCTGTCAAAGATTCTTCTAGTTGAAAAAAATCTAATTTTAGCCATATTATCTCATTTGATTGTAATATAATATCTGGTAAATGCCTCACTTGATTTGCTATATAATATAATTTTACATGAGATATACCCAATCCCTCTATCTTTTTGATTCATACCATATTTCTTTATTTATCCTTGCTTTTTTTATCCCCATTACAAAACTCATTAATCATATCTTGCCATTCTTTTGATTTCTATAGTTTTAACCATATCCCATTGATAACATGCATCCTATTTCTACCTTACACCTACATATGAAAAAGAAAAAGAAAAAAATAGATTCTTGCCCATTACAAATCCTCCACCTAACTTCTCTTCATCCCAACACATACCTAATTTCTCTCCCTCTTCCTCCAAAGGGATGACCTCCTGGCATCACCAAGACTGGGACCAGCTTTAATGTGGGATTCAGAGAATTCACTTGTTTATTTGCATATCTGTTACACACTAGGAAGCATTAATGTGTGTCCCCATTTCTTGTGTTTCCAGTGTAACACAAATGTGGGAATCAGTAGAACATTCACAATGGATAATATCTTGGTAGAAAGGTTCTTTGACCTTTATGCACTTTCAATTCACTCTGCAAATGCTTAATAACAAATGAATTTTCCCTTGAGAAGAATTATGAAGCAATATGTGGGATCCAACCTTAACTATTTTGAAAGCTGACCCAATGAAATCAATGTAACTTAATCCAGTTAAAATTAACTCAAGTCCCATTCATTGCAATTTGTCAAATAAGTATGCTTCAATCTGGATCAAAATCAGAAAGTTTCCATGTTACAGGAAAATGGCATGCCCTAGGAAAGGTAGGAAAGAACTGGAATAGATCAATAGCACTTTGAGCATTTTTTCCTAATTTCCCCTCTCCATCCCTGGATTCATGCTAGCTTGGAAAGCATGTTTTGGAAACTGGTGCCTGCTGGTATAATGTGTAGTTCCACCTCTTAAGTGCTTAAGTTTAGATGAATCAGGGATTAACTTGTTTACAAGTAAGGCCGCTCAGTATCCCTATATTAATATTCTGAACTTGACAAATCTTCCTGTAAAGTACTATTTTTTGTTCTGAAAACAAAGTATCATTTTACAAATTTTTATTCTTACCTAATGATTAAGAGAAATGCTCTTTGTCTACAATGTAAAGATAAAATATAATGCACAGTATAAACTGAGATAATGATTCAAAATTCTAAAAGTGGGAGATTTTATCACATTTCCTTTGTCATGGTGTGATCACTTCGCACTGAGATTTACCGTCATTGGGTGATTTCAGATGCAATTATTATGGAACTGCATTGCCTCCTCATAGAATTTTACATGGAATCCAGAAAAAAAAATGTTTGGAAAGAAAGGGCATAATGCCCTTTTATTATTAGCACCAGGGGACCTCTGTTTTAAAGCACTCATAATAGGAGAAAGTAGGAAGTTATCCTTTAAAGGAGACAATAATATGACGACCCTCGAATAAGCCAGTGTTGGATCTGGAAGAACTTAACACGTCATTGGTAAAGGAATGCAAGTGTGTGCTGATAGAGCAGATAGCGGTTTCCTACATGACAATGATTTTCAGAGTAATTTTATCATGTAGTTACTCAGAATGGTGTATATCTTCAATATATCACATAAAACAGATCCAAAGATGCCTTTTCCCATCACAAACTCTTGTTCGTGAACTTTGATGGCACTACTCATTAGCTGCTTTTTGTCATCATTTAGAAAGACTTTTGGGTACTTGCTTGGGTTATTTTTTAAATTCTAAATTCATGAATTTAAATGTTTCATGTAACTAATGTTTTGACATAGTATATGATTTTTTTCCATTTCAGGGGCATGTGTGGGGATGGCCTCTTTATTTCCATTGCAACCCAACATATAAACAGAAAAAGCTTAAACAGTAATTGCAGCAACCACAAAAAGGCAGAAGCAGGGAAGAAAACCCATGAGAACTAGGAGAAAAATAATAAAATATGAGCAGATTTAGCTTGAAGAATCTGTCCTTCAGGCAGGGCCCAGGCTCTTTAGGATTTTATGGTCAATGAAACAAGGCAGTTTATTGTTAGATGTTCTTCAATGCCACTTTGGTGAAATAAGATCACCAAAATAAAACAATAAATAAAACCCCCATGCTGCCATGTTCTAAGTCAACTGGTGTTTCTAAGTATTCTTCAGATAGAACTCCACAACATTTGACAAAAGGCTCTACCATGAAACTGAGCAAAGCCAAAAAAAGCATTTGTCAGAGCCTTCCCAAAGTGCATTACTTCACTGTGAAATGGCTAAGACATATATCTCTGACATGCTTACTTTCTATATGGAATGGAGACTCTCAATTTGTTTCCTAGAAAGTTGATATTTATTTCATTTATTTTAAAACAGGTCAAGAGAGATATTACTGAACAATACACATAAGAAAAAAATCAAAGATTAAGAAAAATCTAAAGCTGGCTAATTACAACTTGTATTTCACTTTAATAAAAAAGGCATTTAAGCAACTGAATAAAATAAACAAACAAATGAAAAATGTTCCTGGTGATCTGTAAGTCGAACTCTGCCAAGCATTCAATCACAATAACTTCATGGAGCTCTACATTGAGACTACATTTTGAGTGGAGCATTTAATCATGGAATTTCTCCACCCATCTACATGTGAACTTATATACTTTTAGAAATTCTATGCTATATGTTTTTTCTACTAGTATCAACTGGCACAAATATTGCAAAAAGTCACTTCCAGTACTCAATGATTTGATCTTAAAGAAGATTAATTTACCTTACAGAAAGAATGGGTCCTTTTCTTCTATGATCTGACATCTAAAGAACAAGCCAAATTAACCAACACAGACTGGCAAAGCCATCCCTATGAAACTAACTATATATGGAAATAAATTTTGTTGCAGCACACAGAGGATCAGACAAGGCTGCCTGCACAGATTTATATTTCTTCCATTATTCATGAATTAACCCCCTTTAATTAAATTATGTTTGCCAGTCATTAAGTGGAAATGGAATACATTAAAACGAATAGAACAATTTATGATGAAAATACTCTAATATGCCTGACTACCAGTAAGTGTCCACAGCAGTGACATCTTTTTCTGTAAAAGGAGACACACTTAAATTTGATGCTCTTCGTAAGAGTTGTGTGTCTGCGTTTCCTTTCAGTAGCATAGCTAAGTGAAGGCCATGCATATCTTACATATTGTTTTATTTTAATGATTGTAAGCTGCCCTGAGATGCCATGCATAAAGGAAGGCATATAAAAGTTTCAAATAAATAATAAATAAATATTTGCTGAACATTTGACAAAAACTTCAGTGCTGGTAAAATAAAAGAAGCAGAGTATAAAATGAAATGGAGTACTTATGAATGTCAAATTTGGTACTCATATTTAAAACTGTTTGCCACACAGAAACAGATCCAAATTTCAATTTTACTATTACTAGTTGTCTCAAGTTCTGAAACATATGGACACAGATTCAATGTCAATCATATGTCATCCTCTACTGAAAATGAAAGCAACTTTTCAGTAGTACTTCAGAACTGGTACCTCTGACCCCAGTCATTTAGTGGCAGCACTTGGTACAAGAGAAAGCCAACAGACATGGTCCATCATGGTCCAGTGTCCATCATGACACTGAGTTGCTTTCCCAGTTTCACCCCATCAACAGACTGGAAGGGATTGGGACTTTTAGTATACACACAGCTGGCTCTTACTACAACTACCCTATATTTTTCTAGTTGTCCCATCCATTGTACTTTACTCAAGATTGCCAAGTTTTTGGTTACCGTCTTTTAAAAAGTTCTTCTAAGTTTATAGCCAAAGTTTATACTCTAACTCATACATTCTTCCATTATGTTCGTTTGTGCCAACTGTATAGGATGTTTGGCGGGGAACTGGTAAAATAAAAGAAGCAGAGTATAAAATGAAATGGAGGGAACTGGTGCAATTGGAGTGAGAGTCATTGGCTGCATATTTGTTGCTACATCTAACTTTTAATGGAAAAAGTCCCATTAACCTTCCTCTTGTCTTTCTAATGTGTTAAGCACTTCCTAGCCCACCTAGTACCCTGTGGCAGTTTTTATTCTGTACCCACTAAATTCCCATTCAAGGCAACAGCTGGACCTGATAATGTACAAAATAAACTTTAATGTTGTGAAGCTTCTTTCATACACTTAAAAAAGTATAAGTAATGCAAAGACTGGAGAAAAAGATATGACTCAGATCCAATGGTGTAACTGTGTTAAGGGATGACACTGCCACTTGTACAATAGTCCACATGTCTTAAATTGCCATTTTCTCTCTCTCTCTTTCCCTCCCTCCCTCTCTCTCTCACACACACAACACACAGCAAGCCCCTAAGCCACATCAAACACCACTGCCAAAGGTTTCCTAACATTAAGGACTGAATTTTCTGAGCAAGGGAACTACACTGGGAACAGAGAGATGCACAGAAGCCCAGTTAGAAAACTCTACTGTAGTTCTTCAGTTTAATGTTATGTACCTCACCAAGTAGGATCTTTGCTCCAGCATGGATTAGTGCATGACTAATTCCATGCGATGGCAACCAATGTCAAGCTTATCGAAATGCATTTGCTGTGCATATGAACTTTTGGTATATTCTGGTTTGAACAATTCTTATGGAGTTCCATGGTGAATTCTAGTGTAAGACGACCCTATAGTATAGCTGTAGCCAAAACGTGAAACATCTTACAGTTTAGTCTAGCTCAGGTGTCTGTTTACTGAATGTTTTGGGCTGTGGAAATCTCATAGCATCAGCAGTCCAGCTATCTGATCATTCTTGAAATGATAGAATGAACGGGGGGGGGGGGGGCGGAGGGAGGTAATTCTTTATTTTTCTGTTAGTAGAAAAAACAGTATGTGGGTGATGTGATGTGCCTGTTAGAAAAAGAGAAAGGGGTAGAATAAAGGACAAAAATTAATTCTTCCTTTCAACTTTTTCTGGACATTTTGTAGTCAATAATTATTCTCAGTTTCCAAAATGAAAATGAATTTCCTTGCTAGCTACAATAGTTTTTAATTCTAATCGCTACTAACACAATGGTAGGCAATTTACAAATACTGCTGGTAACCTCTCAGGTCCTGGAAAGTACATTAAGATGACTTTGCAAATGCATCACTCCTTTTTTCACCATAATTAAGTTACACTTTGCACTGCATAATTTCATTAATATGGATTAGTAAAAATATCAATGCTTAACAAATGCAGAGTTGCAAAATGTCTGTGGTGATAAAATATACCATTCTGATAATAAGATGCAAGATAAATCCAGAAGATTCACTGCATTTTGATCAGATGTCATATGCAAGAAAGATCTTTTCTTTTAAACACATACCCGCATATATGTAGATTTCAACAGTTCTGTATCTGCAGTTGAATTCTTCCATGTAAAAGCATTCAATCTCTAAGATGACACATAACATAAAAGAAAAGGCAAAATGGAGCAATATGCAAGCTGAATTAAGTGAGGTGAAGTAACTTACAAATGGGCCAGCAGTCCATCACAACAAACCAAAGAGTCAGCAAAGAAGCTGTCGCATCTATAGTGAGGAAGAAAATGAGATTTGAGTGGAAGAAAGAAGAAACCTATATTGTGTACCTGATGAGAAATGAAGCATCTAAAATTAGTGCTGTTTCTGTAAAGGTCTTCGGCATGTTGTGTTCAATAGCGAATATTAATTTAGTGCCAAATTATTATTACCTGGACTTTTAATAAGAGTATATTCATAATAATTTGATTGACTGATGACTAAGAAATTCCCTTCACCTCTAAATCAGGACATTTTCTTTCATTAGTAAGGGGATTGGTGGGTTCTTATATTGTGGAAAATAAAGGCTAACCATGCAGAGATACCTTTCCAATGGAAATCCAAAACCAACACTCATAAAAATGTAATTGAAGAAACAAGAATACAAACAACTGATGTGTCCTCACATTATATTTGCATAGCAGGATTACTATAAACTAATCAAGCATGGCATTTTTTTAAAATTATGACCTTTGGTTTTGCACTGCAACCAACAAATGGGAATGCATAAAAAAGGAAAGCCACATAACACGTTTTTAAAAAATGAGAAGGCCCAGGAAAAAGAAAAGGAAAAACGGGGGGCTGGATGCTTTCTTTCCAGTCAATTAATTTCCAATTGCACTTTTTCCTATTAAAAGTGCAAATCTAGGGCAAAAATGACCATGAAATTGCTAATGGATGATAAGCTCCTCCAAAGCTTGTCTTGGCTTGTTTCCAGCTTACTCACTTTGCTACTCCAGGCAGAAACACCCTAGGAGTCTTTATTTATTTATATATGAAAAAAATTACTCTCCTATGATCTGTTGCTCTCCAGCTACATCAATATTTTTTACTACTGGTCCTCAGAGTGCTATGGGAATATCTGACCCGGGCTTGCTCCCAACAAAATGTTTTCTGATTCTTCGCCCATTGAATGGCAGATTGATACCTGTTACCCTTGTTTTATAAAATAAAAATGGTAAACCCCACCCTTCCTTTTGTAGTTTTTATTTTGTCTTCTGCTTCTTCTGGGGATAGTGTGATATTTTCTTTGCCTGTACAAGAAGCAGGTTTCACTCATCATCCTAACCATGTACCACATACACTCTCAGATATCCACAGAAGTACCTGATATTAGCTGTTCATTCCCATTCTCCTTCTATGCTCTGACTATCCAAGCAGCATTTTGAGTTTTGGCTCCATCTTCCCTGGCTTCCCTTCTATCCTTTGCATACTTTCTTTTAGCCAGAGATTCAGTCCCACTCCCTATCCAACTGGTATCTGACAGCAAAGGTTTCTACCTAAACTTGACTTGCTTCACCACTGGCACTATACACTATCCAGCTGTTCCCCCTTCCACAAAACGAAGTAAATCCAATCCAATCCAATCCAATCCAATCCAATCACAACACGACACAACACCAGGGAGTGGCTCCTAGTTAATATGATATTCTATTAATTATATTCCTGTTTCCATAAGCAGACATAGCTAAGAAACTGTCCAAAACTGAATAATGTGGAACCACAATTAGTATCATGTTATTCAGACAAGACCTGTCATCAAGAAAACAGTCCTGGCAAGTAATTTTAATTAGCTTGATAAGGCATTACAAGGAGATGGAACTTCACTGCCAATAGGCTTTCCTCATACAGACAGTGCTCCCTAAAGTGATACAGATTATATGGGTCATGTATAAATGTTATATCCTATGAAGAATGAGAATGGAGTGTGATCATATGTGGATTATACATATGCGATTATATATATGATTGTGTGTGTGTGATTATATATTTGAGGTTTCACTAGATTGATGGGGGTAGTGGGCTTACATGAAAAATACTATCAGATGCAATTTGGGAGGGGGGGAACTTAGATGGTTCAGGTTTCCCAGAGATCTATTTATAGGGAATGTCTGCTTATGTGGGGTATGCACAGCTTGAATGGGAGTGTAGAGGTGAGGCTCACCTATTGTATTCTAGCTAGTAGAACAGTGGCAGGCAAGTTCTTTCTAAGTGCTGTGCAGTCTCTGTGCTTGGTACGCGTGTATGCAATGGCTGCAGATTCATCCAGCAGTAGCAGAGCAGATAATGGACACTTCAAGCTGTGTTGCTCTTTCAAATACTAAATTCAGCGAATGTATTGAGGGCTGATCATGGCTCACAGCCTTTATGTGACAAAAGAGACATTTCCATTCACTGCAGATTGCTGAACCTTCTACTGTCTTCCTAGCACAAGAGCCTTCTGTAGCGCTTAATTCTCTTCTCCATTCACCTGCACTACAGAGGTGCAGCACAGCCACTTTGCTTCGTGCAGGAGTGCTGGAAGAGCTCATGCTGGCTACTGCAACGATCGCTAAAAGCCCCTACAGTAATTCTCACTGCAGCAGCAATAACAGCCTCTTCTGCCATTACTTCATTCCCAGCCCTTTCCAAAATACACAAATAGAGTGCTAAGTCGCATATTGTCATACTTTAGCTGTAGTGCAGAATCATGGGAAGGATGCAGTTTGGGTGTGGGTTAAGGAATGCCCAGAGGTGGGGACAACTGCTGTCGATGGAGCCTTGCTTGGTGAATTATGGAAATGCCTTGCCAGAAAGAATGGCCACAGAGCCAGAATTTATAATATAAATAAAGTGGCCAGGGAGAAGGTGAACTACAACATAATTATTGGGAAGGCACTAGTCAGTCACTGTCCTGTCCAGAGAATCACCTTCTCTAGTCTCCATAGGCTACAAGCAACAGCAAGCAGGTCTTGGTTCGTATACCAAGTTCTTAATTGAGTAGGTATGCTTCAGAGGTGGATTCAGCATACGGGTTTCAATCTATGAAGCAATATATAGCTTGGGACTGCAATAACTAGAGCACTGACCAACGGAAACTTCAGGTTCAACATTTGAAACCTTCTTCCAAGTTCCACTTCCAGCTGTTGGCCAAAATTGAGATGGCTTTCTCATTAGCCCCCACATCAAAAAAACGGAATGATCTTGTCAATGAAGACTGCTTAGTACCAACTGTGTCAGTGTTTTGGTTCTAGGTAAAGGCTGTCCTCTATGCCAGTGCATTTAAAGACTTTTAATGGAATATGGGGTTCAAGGGGGGGCAGGGGAGTGACTTATATTAAGTTAAAAAACAGATCTGAACTTGTTCTGTTTTAAAATGTGTACTGAACAATTTATGCTGCTTTTATTGTATTCGCATTTCATTGTAAGAATAGTTGTAAACTACCTGAATATTGGATATTGGATGGCACAGAAATGAAATATAAGTACTACTAAAAAAGGTAAAGGTTTCCCCTTGACATTAAGTCCAGTCATATCTAACTCTAGGGGGTGGTGCTCATCTCCATTTCTTAGCCAAGGAGCCAGCATTTGTCCACAGTTTCTGTGGTCGTGTGGCCAACATGACTAAACGCCAAAGCACATGGAATGCTGCTACCATTCCACCGAAGTGGTACCTATTTATCTACTCATATTTTTATCCTTTCGAACTGCTAGTTTGGCAGAAGCTGGGACAAAGCAATGGGAGCTCACCCATTCATGTGAATTCAAACCACTGATTTCGACTGGCAAAGCCAGTGGCTCAGCAGTTTAAACCACTGTGTCACCTGCATTCCATAACTACAACTACTACTCTAAAATAAGCAAAGTAGGAGTGTGTTAATGAATTAGAGGAGGGAGGGGGAAAACAAGGCAAAATACCATATTGGATTATCTTAATCAGAAAAGGGATGTGCAAAAGCTTCTCCCTCTACCTAGCTTCGCACACAGCTTTGCATTATGACATTTTGTGGTAGCAGCTTCATATTCTTGGTTTGGTTTCTGACTCTAGTCCTGTAATACCTTCACTCATGTCTTGATTCCTGCCTGCTCCTGACTCTACCTTTGTCTCAGGTCCTGCCATGCCATAATGGTATCATATCCCTGCATGTTTCTAACTTTGCCTTCACCTCTGGCCCTACTACATTTTGCCAAGTCTTCTATCGAACCACCATCACTCCTGCTCCTGGTGTTCCAGTTGCGGATGTTTGCAGCCTACCTCCTGGAGTTTGAAGCACTGCATTGCAGTAGTTCCACTTCTACTTAGAAGGCCAATTTCAGAAGATGGCCCTGGGGGATTATTGGTCTGTGCCTTTGCAGTTATACCATGGAATTTCATGGTGCTAAGTATTATCTGCCATTCTACATGAAACTGCTGGGGAAGGTTATCCAGAAGTAAAGGCTGACATGCCATCAATTATACCACCCAGTTCTACTCCTCTTTTTCATCAAATCCAGGTGAGGTAGTAGCTGTCCTGAATCAGTGCCTGGGCATGATAATAGACTGGATAAGGGCCAATAAACTAGGATTCAATTCAAACAAGGTACTATTAGTGGATAGTTTGCTTCCCCAGATGAGTGCTATTCAACCTGTTTTGGAAGGGGTTTCACTTCCCTAACAAAACAGGTTCATAGTTTGGGGATGCTCTTGGATCCAAGACTGCCACTAAGCATGGGTGGACTCGGTAGAACCAATCACCTTTTATCAGCTTAGGATGAAATACCAGCTATGCCCTTAACTGCACAGGGATAGCCTAGCTAAAGTTATCTATGCTCTGGTAATCACTCAGTGTATTACTGCAATATGTTGTACATGGGGCTGTCTTTCAAATGTCAGTTTCTCTGAAAAAGGGCAACAAAACTGCTAATGTGGACTGACAAATGAGATCATATTAGGCTAGAACTTTACCATCTGCATGTATTGCTGATTTATGTCCAGGCCCAATTCAAAATACTGATATGAAATTCGAAGAGCTAAACAACTTATATTGTACCCTTTCTATTGTACCAGGTGAAAAGCTGCTTATTTTACCAGGAATTTCAGTTTCTCATTCTGTTTTAAATCCTTTGCTGTGCAGGGATTGGGCCTGCTTCTTCCAAAGTACAGCATTCAAAGCATTCCAGGTTCTGAATCTTAACTGGAAGACGAGGTGAGGTCAGAATGCTTAGCACTGAAATGCCAAACTTAAATGAGCTTTGAGATAAATCAAGTTGCTGGTGAAAACAAGATTATATCTGGTTCAGAGGAGATGCTGTAGAAGAGGGAAGGTGAAAGGAGGAGGGGTGTGACTTACTCAGCTCTGTGGTCTGATGTCAAGTCAAATGAGCAGAGCAATTAAGTAACTGCTGGCATTCTCACTGTCTAGCCCACCAGCAGTATGAAATTCCTGGAGGGTGCAGCCAACTTCTTTTGGTGAGGAAGTGAGGAGGGGAATGCAGTTTGGATTCCTGGTATGGATCATCAATCAGATAATTTTAACCTAATTAATGTCTCTTGCTAATGACCTTTATACAACACTCTTTGTATCATAAGTCAGTTCTGACTGGCCAGCTTAGCATAATAAACATTATGAAGCTTCCCATCAGGGAAAGGGAAAGGGAAAGGGAAAGGGAAAGGGAAAGGGAAAGGGAAAGGGAAAGGGAAAGGAAAGGAGGTTAGGAGAGAGAGATACTGGCCCACGACACACAGTATTTTATGTTTTGCTGCTAGTTTTATTCTGATTTTTACTTCAATTTTGTAACTTACTTTTAAACATTTAAATGAGTATAGTGCATTTTATGTTCTTAAATTGTTGTGAACTACACAGAGAACTTTATTTGCTATATGGTAATAATCTTGAAATAGTTGCAGAGTAGACACCGCATGATTTGGATATTCTGGACCCAGTCCATGCAATAGGAGTGCAACTGATCTTGAGGTGCATTAGCAGAGTCCCAAGTTGTAAAATGAGAGTTTTGGTGGTTGATACCTGACTTTCAGAGGTTGGGTCAAGGCAAACTTGTTGCCAGCAGTATAACCAGGCATAATGGGCTATGGAATGGACTTCCACGGGAGGTGGTTGAAGCCCCATTGGTGAGGGTGTTTAAGGATAGGCTGGACATGCACATGGTAGGCATGTCATGAGTGGAGTTGGCTGGAGCAAAGGGTCAGAATAGATGGCCCAGGAGGCTCCTCCTGACTCCCTCTGTTTCTGTTTCTATGACCAGGCTTAATATCCTTGCAATTAGGCAGGATAGTCACCAGCTTGCCATAAAATAGTGTGATGCATAGTGTGACCTAGAGCACATGTAAGTAGTAATTTTCTTGATTTTTTTTCTTCAAGCCTTGCAGTTTTCCCGTGCTCTGCAATCTGGAGCTGATGAACTATGTACTAACATCTGCTCTGAAAACTATGGGAAAATATTGTGCCTGCAGCTCTGCAGACATTCCTGTCCCACTGAACTTATGCAAAGATTTATGAATATGCCAGAAGTGTGCCTGAATTCTCTGAGACTGTTGAGCTCCCTTCTGTCTCGTTCTCAACCCCAGATGCATCACAAGCCCATTCTCGCAACGCTTGCATTGAGGGATCTAGAGAGTGTGAGAACAGTGACACTTGATGTTGGATGCGGTGAAACATGCAGTAATTTAGGCAAAGCTTTTTTAATTGTGCCTGTTACAGCTACTGGAGCAAACTGAGCACTGGTTTTGGATTCATCTGTTCCCAGCTTTGGGAAGATATGATGAGTCATGGAATTCCATGCACAGACAAGGCCATTAAATCATTTTAATTAATTGTACAAGATGAAGAGTCAAAGTGCTACCTATGTTATTTTGGTTAAAAAATTAAAATCTTCCACAAGAGGCTCTGCGATAACTTGATATAGGTACATGGAGGCCATGTGCAATGCACACAAAACTAAACCTGACAGAACTTCATGGTCACTGTATGGATTACAGCTGGCTCACAAGGAAAAGAAAGAAGTCACTGACAAATGGAGTGAGAGGGCAAAGACTACATCAGCACAGTCTGTTGCTAGACAGACTTCAGTAAGTGATACCTCTCATGAGAAGTGGCATGGTTTTTACCTCACCTGCCAATCCACTCTGTAATCCTTTCCAACAACCATGATAAAGCTGCCTTGGTGGGTTCAAGACAACACAACAAACCACTTTAGGTATAACGTAAATCAAGTCCTCACAGTAACTTCTCTGAGAAAAATTAGATATCCTGCTTAAACTGCACTGGTCTGAACAACATGACAATTGTCATGGCTGATCACAGTGAATTAGTGAGTCATCCAAAGCAAGTTTCCATGAAAGAGCTACTAAGTGATGAATTACTGGTCATTGCCAAGATGTTCCTGGTATGTGTCAGCCAGAGTGTTTTCTTCTCTCCAGCATTTCCTAAAATTACATGTATTAGACTCTATGAAAGAGCTACTAACAGTAATTAAGAGGCCCAGTCCTGTGGAGAAAGACATTGAGCAAATCATCCAGGTAGACTGAAGCTTGGGAAAGAGCTCCAACAAGAACTGTGGTCCTGAGCCAGGTTTGGACCAGCGTCTTGAAAGCATTCAGGCAACCAATGCAAGTGGACTAAAATAGGGCTACATGCTCAGAACTATTGCAGTCAGGCTAGTGGGCTTCTCACAGGCATTTGGGTGGTCACTATGCAAGCAGCGTACTGGTCTAAAAAGGCCTTTGGTCTGTTCTACCATGCCTCTTTTTATGTTGTTACTCCAGCATTCTTCAAAGGATCTTAGGATAGAATACAAAGGTCCTGCTCACCCCATACAATGCTCTTTAGTTCTTGAAAATTCTTCCTTGGAATAGAGCTAGATCATATACGATCTACTATATGATCATATACAGTCAAAGTCAGCTGAAGACTATCTTGAATCAGTTGTGCTATTTTCCTGTATGATTTTTGGGCTTTATTTATTTACTTTTGTTTTTAACATTGCAACATTTTAATATGGATTGCTTTAATTACTGTGATGCTTATTGGTTTAGTAGTTGCTTGATGGTCCCTTATGGATGGCAAAGTGCTCATTGATATTAAAATGAGTAATAAACTAAAAAATATACCACTGAAGAACATCAATGGCATTATTTAAAGATCCCTTTTTGCCAATGATTATTAATTGTACTGAGATAACCTGTTTGGCAGCTCTAGTTTGATCTTCTTTAAAATACCATTGCTATAAATACAGTACTATGGCCTTCAACAAAACCAATTAAGTGCTGTAGAAGCAGTGCAGATCAATATGTGTAATGCAATCAATTCATATTTTATGTATTATCTGGGGGAAGGAGAAGGGGATTTGCTGATCCATTAATTCAAGTTTTAGTTCTCCACCCAGTGCTATCATGCCATATTACAGAAGCCATTTAGCTAATCAGATGGCTTGACTGAACTGTGCTCTATACCAGAGACTGGGGAATATTTTTTATACCATGGATCTATGCAATCATTCCAGGGCAACATGGCAACAGTGGGTGGGGCTACAGCTAAAGCAAGGGGGACCACCCCTTCTGGTATCAGACAGTCCTGATGTGATTTCCCAGATGCCATTTGCCAACATCAGTAAAAATGAAAGAAAGAGGAAAAATCTCTTATTAATAATTACAAATATTTGTAAAAAATAAATATTTATTAAACAATAATATTAAAACAGACAAGGACATTCTTATTTGAATTAGGAATTGATAGTTCAAATTAAAAATACTACACTAACTTAGGCATATTTGAAATCTTTTTGATTCCCTACCCTACTTTAAATAGCAAATTCCTGTGTTGCATCATATATTGGTTTTGAAAACCCCTTCTATTGCTCTCTGTCTCACACACCCCACCAACAAGGTTTGCCATGAGACACACAATCACAAGTGCTCCTTGGGGTATACAGAGTAAGTTGCACACTTCTTTAGATCTTGGACTAAGTTAGAGAAACCAAATGAAGCAGACAAAAATAGGATTTGGAAAGTTTTGGAAAGTTATGGTAAGCAGTAAAGGGAAATAATCCATCCCCTCCCATTCACTGGGGTTCCCTGAACTTTTATGTATGGGAGAGGAGGAGCAGACATAGGCAAGAGAGAGTAGGAAAAGAAACTTCCACCAGTCAAGTTGCATGTGCTTACGTCTGGCTCCAAACCACTGTGTTTCTGAGACACCATCACTTGACTTTTTTAATGCAAATACTGGCTGCAGAAGAGTTTCATGACTTGCACTACTGAAAACTTATCTTTGCTTTCTTACAACCAGAGATTATAACAACAAATTTGATATCCTGATTCTTCCATTTTTCTAGTGATACTCATTAATTAATTACTTTTGTGACACTAGGGGTGGGCTAATATACTATGATCTGGTTTGCATGTAACAGTGGAAAATCAAGGATGGGAGGCTATAGGTGAAATAAATACTATAATCAAGATGATGACTTCTCACAGGTTGACAATAAAACAGGTGAAAGTAATAGATGTTTATTATGTGGATAAACTATTATATATTTTAATCACTAGGTACCTCTGGATCTCCAGGGTTTTACCAATTATGCCTGGATTTTATAGCCAAAAAATATTTCTTGAAACAACATGAAATTTTGGAAAAATGCCTTCCTTTAAGCACGTATACAGTGTCCTCCCCTTTCCAGAAGCGACCACAGCTTCCCCTTCCCGCAGGGTTAAGAAGAGGCCTAACAATGCAAGGAAATTAAGAGTGTTTTGGAAAAATGGGCTAATTTGCAATTATTCTTGCTGGGAAGAATAGCACTAGCTAAAATGAATATATTACCAAAGCTTTTGTTTCTATTCCAAATGATTCCCATAAAAATTGATAGAAATTTTTTTGATGATTTAAATTTTCAAATCTCAAGATTTATATGGAAAAAGAAGAAACCAAGGATTAAACTAAAAATACTTCAGGAGACTAAAGAGAATGGGGGTTTTGGTCTCCCTGATTGGATGCTGTACTATCAAGCTTCTGTTTTAATGTGGCTAAAAGAATGGATAACTTTAAGAAATAAGAGAATCTTGTATCTCGAAGGGCATGATTTGCAAATAGGTTGGCATGCTTATATATGGTATGAAAAGTGTAAGGTACATGGTTGTTTTTTAAGTCATTATATTAGGAAATCATTAATGTCGATGTGGGAAAAGTTAAAGACAAAACTGTATAATAAATTACCAAGATGGCTTTCACCTATGGAAGCTCTTATATATCCAAATGCATTGAATTTCGAAGTGATCGTAAGATATGATGACATTTTGGATAATGGTGGAGGACTGAAATTGAATCAAGAAATACAAGAACAAGGATCTAATATTTCTTGGTGGCATAAGGTGCAGATGCAATCGAGATATGCTAAAGACTATAGAATGTGGGGCTTTTATAAGGATTTGACAGCATTTGATCAGGTGATGCTTAAATCAGATGAGAAAATGATTAAAATATTATATGATTTCTTACTAGATAGGAGAATGGAAGATGAACAGGTTAAGGAAACTATGATAATGTGGGCACAAAACTTTGGATATAATATTGAATTAGAAAAATGGCAAAAGCTGTGGGAGAGAAATATTAAGGTAACATTAGCAACTTCATATAAAGAAAACTTGTATAAAATGTTTTATAGATGGTATTTGTCGCCAAATAGACTTGCCAAGATGTTTCCAAATATGTCAAATGGATGTTGGAAATATAAACATAAATTGGGTACCTTCTATCATATGTGGTGGACTTGCGATAAAGTGAAAAAGTATTGGATTAAAATACATACATGGCTTGAGGAAATGTTACAAAAATCCCTAGCTTTTAAACCTGAAGTTTTCTTATTAGGCATTATACCTGATGATATTAGTAAACAAGAAATGTACTTGACTTTACATGTAATTACTGCGGCGAGGATTGCATTTGCCCAACACTGGAAGAGTGAAGAACCACCCACTGATGAACTGATCCTAAAAAAGATCTTGGACTGTGCAGAAATGGACAGATTGACTTTGTCACTGAAGGAGAAAGAAGATACTGACTTCTATCAAACCTGGGACTCTTTTTATTATTGGCTAGAGAAACGGGGCTTCGCATAGATTTGAATATGTTCATAAGTTAACATAAAAAGAAAAAATGTGGGGGGCTGACCCAGATGTTTCTGATTATTGATGTTGTTTTTAGTTTTATTTTTGTATTAGGTTTATTTAGAATAAAACTTATTCAAAAAAAAAAGAGGGCTAACAATGCAGATGATATTGCTATCCTACCCTGCATACTTCCGTGGTTATTTCCAAAAATGTAACAAGCAAAGAACAGTCTCTCTATCTTCCGCCCCTCCAAAATCCAAAGTGAGGGCATACAGGTATCTCAATTGCATCATGTCCCTCACCTTGCTCTCTGTTCTTTGCATCCACCCTAATATAGGAGCTTTTCAGTTCACAAACCAGCAATCATCTGTTTTCAGAAGAATTCCCAAAATGTGTGTAAAAAGTGAAAGGGAGCAGAAAGAGAGAAATAGTTACAAGTGGGTCTTGGCAATTGAACAGGTGGAAATTCAGAGAGTAGCAAACACCAAACAGACTGTGAGAGGAAGGCTGCATGAAAGGGAAGCACTTTAGCTGTTTATTCAGAAAATGCTGCTGCTACTGGTTGGTGTTGTTCTTTTAAAGGAAAAGGCACGTGGCTTCTTCTTTGCAAACAAAATGGTACAGTCCCCTGTTCCAGATTATTTTTTCTAATCCCGCAGCGTGACCTGAACATTTTCTTGATCTTGCTTTGACAATATATTCACCGATTTATATTACAGGAGAAAAAATGTGGAAGAGTGTATAAATTCTTTAGTTTGGCCAAAGAAAGCCATAAACACCATTATGAGACTGTTTAGGTCAACTTTGAAGGCTATTCTACTTCCCAAAGGAACAGAATTATTATTTTATTAAAGAGTTCAGAATTGTGGAGAAATAGATGAGCCATGTTTTGGAGCTTTGTAAAAGCAGGCTGAACACTGCAAATTTGCTGATTAAAAAAAGAAAGCACTTTAGAGATAAGTGCTTGAAATTCTAGACAAAGGGCCTTCTGAAAGAATACTGCTAACAGAGAACTTAACCTAAGAAAGGACTTAACCCCTTCACAAAGCCTTAGAGAAGGCATGGCGAGCCAAGTTAATCAAAATCTGGATCAGGGAGCAAAGCCCACTTGAGTGTGAAATTCAAGAAATAACCTCTCTTCCACAAAGCATTTGAAGCAGCCATTTTGAAAAGGCCAAATTCTCTCTTTGTGTGATTGAAAAAACAACACAAAAGAAATCCCAGACAAAGCAGCCCAGCCTTTTTCAAACAGCTCTACAGCAAAAATGTTCACCTTTTCAGACAACATGCACAATAAGTAAAATAAAAAAGTATTTGCCTAGCCAGAGGAATACAAGAATTTCAAGAACAGGTGCATGCAAAAATCGACCAAGATTTTAGGCTCCATGTTTTGAAAAGAGACCAATTCTTCCTTGAGAATAAATGTACTTTTGTAGGACAATAGTTAATTTCAGGAACTGATTCAGGACCTGAGGAAAGAATTCCTTAGATAGGCATATGGCAGAAAATATTTTATAGTGCTGAGAAAGTATATTACATTGAAGAGACTATTTTGCCAACAAGAAACTTGGCTAGAACTGAGATAATAACTTCAGTAGTGGACTAGCTGTCAGAGAGGGAATTGAAGTATAGTTGGAGAAACAGAAGAAATGGCTGGGGATGCCGTTTTAGGGCCTGAAAGGCTAACTTTATCAGCTGAAAATACCACTTGAGCCATCTTTTAAGACCAGTACCAATGTTACTGCTCAGAGTGTGACTTGTTTCTATTAACTTATGCAGCAACCATTGAAATTAAGATATGCATGTCTGATTAACTCGACTACAAAATGTTTCAAGAGTACTGATTTACTTTATCATGCTTCTTTAAGTTTCAAAATGCTATCAGCATGGAGTCAGTAGTTTGCTCTTATGGTTCTGCTCTTGTTTAAGAAAGACAATGCAGTTCATTTCTAGTTTCCTGTGTACTCTAAGTTTTTCTATGACATCCAACCTTAAATGAACCAAGGAATTACATTTAATCATCACAACTGATAAAAATACCTGTTTAGGATATTAAAGGAAATACAGATATGGGAAAGAGATATGATGGGTCTGTGTGCATATCATGATAGCAAAATGATGCTTATTGACCTGAGCTTTGCAGGGAATGGTCCTTCAAGCAAAGCAGCTTCAGAAATAACGTAGCGTGATATTGGAACATCGACACTTTGGGTTGTTCATGTGTTAATCTAAGAGCAAATTGTAGAATAAATTACCATTGTTTAACCCACATTTTGCTATTGAATGCTGCTGTGATGCCTGAACTAGGTCAACTGTAAGGTTATAAATTTTTAAGTATTAACTTCTCATTTGCTACATGTAAAGATTGTAACAATTTCTGAGCCATGTGCAATATAATGTTTGTATTGTTTGATACAGTATGTGATACACCGTACGTAAGCCTCCTTTGGACATATAACCTAGAAATTATTGAGAAAACTTATAAATTTTTCCCTAAGAAAAATAACTTTCTGTATGTTTTAGCAAGGCATCTAATTAAATTTGGAAAAGGCGCTTTATTCTGTAATCTTTCAGCGCATTTTAAGAAGCATTTGTCTTGGATTTTACATGCTGATAAATCTACAACAGTCCAGCATTTGGTAGCATTCTATAATGTTAAATGTATCTGGTACGAATCAATGCACATTTGGACAGATAAGTGTCTCTTTACTCCTGTCCATTAAAGTTAATGATTTAGAACTCCTCTGATCAGAACAGATTTTAAAACTAAGAAAGGTACCAAAGTAATATCACATCATAGTGTATAAAATTACTGTTTTGACTGTCAAAGAGGTTAAGAAGTTCTTGTTGAAATCCCATAATAATTTCAATTTTGCATTACTGTCTACAAAAAATAGCCTAGCTTTGTCACAGTCAGAACTAGGGTTGATCTTACCTGGGATCTCTTCATTTGGTCAGACTTTCTTTTGTGCTCAGTCCTGGCTCAGGAAACAAGCCAAGCTGAGAGTCTGAATGCTTGCACAAATCCAGCTGTGCAAATTTTGCAGTATGTACAGCATAAATCATGGTTCAAGTCATATACACCTGGAAGGTGGATGCCACTTATTCATGGGACCTGATTCCTGATGAGTGCTGTGTGAATTCTCAGCAGACTTGCCAGGAACTCAGATCCAATAGATATGATAGGCTGGAGTCCAGGGAGTTGAGCAGGGAATCCAGTGGAGCCCCACTGCCAAAGCAGGATTCACACAATCCTAGTCACAACCCTGAAAAAGGTAAATAAGCTATCACACATGTTTAAATATTCTAAGATAATGACTAAAGGGGGGATACAATTATGAGTTAACACTGGATATTCTAGTTAATATTCAGCATAGTCATGACAGGGTACTTAATCAAGGTGAACATTTTATGGCTTCTTTCAGTGTAATTCTACTATAAATTTTTGCTTCATATGTTTATAGATATGAATAGAGAAATTTTCTAGAAGGTTCATTCATAGATAGGGCATAAATGAATCTAGACAGTACTACTAGTACTTCTGTGGAACCGAATGAGTTCCAAAAACTGTAAAAGTAATGTGTAAATGTACTGTGTATGATTCTTATACTGGCAGGGAACTAATATACAACTAATATACCTGCACATCTGTTTCATATCAGCAAAAAAAAAAAAAAAAACAAAAAAAAACCAAAAAAATTTTTAAAAAAAAAAAAAAAAAAAAAAGAACAGCAATGAACTGAAATGACTTCTGATACAGAGGAAAGGAAAAAAGGCCAAAGCAGGACTGCACTAACATTAACAAACAAAATCATGGCTACAGAAGAATTGTAAGCAGTCCCCAAGTTATGAATGATTCCTATTCTTGGGAAAACAGAAATCTGTCTATAAGTAAAATTTGTATGGAAGTTGGCCCCCATATAGCTGGACCTCCACATTTGTGGGGGTTGGTGTGCAGGAGCCCCAGAAAGTGGAAAAACTGCAAATATCTCTAGTGCCACTGTAGCATATGTCCAAACTCACAAGTGCTTCCTCTTTGCAACAAGGATATGCTGGAGTGTGTCCCTCTCTGGATAGGCAGGGCAGGAAGGTCTGTTTTAGCGTCCTCCCTTCCTACCCTTTCATTTCCCCTCTCTCTCTCTCTATGGTGATAAAAATTCCTGCAGTAAGTTTTTAAAATTTAATAGAATTTTTTGGAAGTTCATTCACAAGTACAGGCATCTGCCTATACACAACTCGGAGGACTGCCTATACACAATTTTAAGGTCAACAATGAAGAAATAGAAATTGTGAAAATTCTTCCAGTTTCCCATTAAAACGGAGACTGTAGCCAAGAAATTAAAAGACTGAAGCTTGGAAAGGCTGCAATGAAGGAAGTAGAACAGATCATAAAGTATAAGAACATTTTATCAGAGACCAAGGCCAAAATCATTCACACTATTGCATTTCCAATCACTACACCTGGGTGTGAAAGTCAGACAATGCAGAAAGCTGACAGAAAAAAATTATGTGCTGAAAAAATAATTTGAGGACTTTGTGCTCAATAATTTGTGCTCGAGGACTTTGGGAATAGCCTGAACTGACAGAAAGACAAACAAGTAGGTCCTATATGATATCAAGCCAGGACGTTCTCTGGAAGCAAAAATGACCAAACTAAAGCTGTTGTACTGCAGGCACATCATAAGAGGACAAGACTCACTGGAGATGACAATAATGTTACGGAAATTCTACATACGGGAATGCTATGGGAAGGCCAAACATGAGAGTAATTAATTCTATAAAAGAAACCACAGCTTTGAGTTTATCAGAGCTGAGCAAAGCTGTCAAGAACAGGACATTTTGGAGAACTTTCATTTATAGGTTGAAGTTGAAGATGACTTGATGACACGTAACAATATCAACATCTGTTTCAGAAAATAAACACATTATAAGAGCACCAATCAATTGAAAAACAACTTCTTTGTTTAAGCACAATCTATTTCTTAAACACACATATAAACAAACACAAATTAGCAGTTAAAAGTATTCTGGCTTCCATCTGAATAGTGCATTCTGTTAAGTATTATTATGGTTATAACATAATATATGATATGAAATCACTTCTTTTAGGATGATCACTAGTCTCTTTTTGAGTAATCAGTTTGCAAATTTCTGACTACTTTTCTTCCTTTATTTTGTGCTAGAATATTTGTTTCTACCTTGATTTTCTTAGGCATTTAACAATGCACTTTAGGGAGAAAGTATAAAATGACAGAAAATTAAAAAACTAATCGTAAACTGATACAGAAAATATAAACATTAATAAAAATTCAATCTAGATCATCTGCTTACAAAAAACCCTACTGTTTATATAATTAGTGGAGCATTTTTACATGATATGTGTTCCACAACCATTTTAACAACATGTAGTCATGGAGGAAATGTTTATTCTAGCTGTAGTCATTGTAAAGGAGAACGACAGTATGAACCTATATATGTCTAATGTCACATAGCTGTGCTAAGTGACAAAGAGGGGATTGTTGGGAAAATTTAGATAAATCTTTATAGAAACAGGTTGTACCTTTGTGATATAAAATCAAACCTGCAGTGTCCCTGCTTTTCTCTCTCAGAAAGAACCATAATTCCAAGCCAGGCTTCTGTTTAGTGCAAGCTGTTCCTTAAAGAGACTGGAACACTCAGCTCACCTAAGAACAGCTCCTGCATTTAATTGAAAAAGCTTGTGTGGAAGGGGGACTCCCAAGGAAAGTAATCCCTGTTTATTCTTGTGCTAACAGCAAACAAAACTGACAAGGCAGCCAGACAAATTTTTCTAGTAGTATTGCAATCACCCTCATTTGCATGCCAAGACCCACAATAACCCGTGGGCCTCAGTGATCCTTATGTTAATCTGTAATCCAAATCTCAGGCTCTTTGCACCTGCAATTTATGGTGCCAAATAGTTATCTTTTATTGGGCTGGAACTGAAAGCATGGTCTTATTATGGTTCCTGGAGGGACAGACTCAGAAAGTAAAGATGGTGGACTTTGTTCCACTTCAAGCCAGTGTGGGACTCAAGATTCTACCAGAGGCAGAGTATTTTTAATGGTAGACTCATATCTTTGGAATGCTCTTCAAAATTTTCTATGAAGGCCTCTGTTTATATTAGCCTTTTAACAAACCTTAAAACTTAGTTGTTTTAATTTGTGCTCAATTAAAAATGTTATGAGCTGAGTTTTAAACTGTAACTAGTTTTAGATATTATAATGTATCATTTCATTTGTGTATTTTACAACTACTTTGATTTTTGATGCAGTGTGATATACTGGTTAAGAGTGTGGCACCGTGACTCAGGCAATCTGACTTCTAGTCCTCACTCAGCCATGTTGCTTACTGGGTGAATTTGGGATGGTCTCAGACTCTCACCCAAATGTACCCTCAAAGGGTTATTGCTGTTGTGAGCATGAGAGAATGAGAATTACGTAGGCTGCCTTGAGTTCCTTAGAAAGAAAAAAAGGTGGAATACAAATATAGTAAATAAAGAAATAGCTACCTTTTGGGAAAACGTCCTGAAAAGCAGGATATAAGCATATTAAATAAAGTTAACTGTAGTTAATCGCTTGTATTTGCATTTGTACAAGTTCCCAACCCAAACACTTTAGCCATTATTCCTGGGTTACATTTTTGTAAATCCGTAAGTTAGCAGCGTGCTGATCTATTTGTAGGTCATTCACTAGATATTATTTGCAAATGACTTTAGAATGGTATTCAGTCATGCATCTAATAACAATTGTATCATACCAGATACCGCTAGATTCTGTTAACCATGAAAGGTAGAGACCACCTAGACGGAATCAAATAAGTTACCTTTTAAAATGACCAATGATTGGTGAAACTTTTGTACTATAGTGTTCAGGTATTCTGGTTATTTATGTATTCTGCAGGTTTATTCTGTACACCTATGTAAAAGAATGTCTGGGATGTGGCCAATTTGGCTGAATAATTCATTATAGTGTATGATGCAGTATATTGTCCACTCTACACAAGCAGACTCATTTTTCATACTTCCCCAAATTAGACTAAAAATGTGAGCCAAAGGAGAAAAAAAATATTAGATTTTATTTCACAGTACAGTTGGGATTTGTTTCACCCAGATAGTACCAGTAAATTGATGCCGCTAATACAAAATTCAGTATCATGGTATGGAGGGAAAATCAAACAGAGGTATCCTTAGAAAGTCAATAAGGATATAGATAAGGAGCAAGACAATGTAATAGTTGCTGTGAAGTTTAATAGCCAAGTTTATCAGCAGAACATGAGTAACTATTTTAAGTGACTCTTTTAAACTGTATTTTCAAGCACCATTTTGCAAAAATTGCATGGAGCTTGAAAACCAGTTATGTTTTGGACACTAAATATCTAGAGCTAACCCTAGATTATTTGGTTTTGGTTTTAATTCTATGCACCCTTACCTGGCATTAAATCCAGTTGTACTTAATGAGGCTTTCTTTTCTGTAGATGTTTGCAGGATTGCACTGTTATTGTTCCTATGAAAACTTGGTTATGTAGTATTGCAACCTCTGCAACCTGTTTGTATATTGGTTACAATGTTGTATGCTTTTTTCTCTCTCTTTTTTTTTTTTTAGCAAATGTCAGTTTTGAATTACCCACAAAAATAAGCAGTATTTAACTTTTATGTAATACTTAAGAAGATACAGCAGCCAGTCCTTGAAGATTACACTGCTTCTGTATTATACCTTTAAAATGCATTATAATATATTATGCATCTATATACATTTCTAAAAAGAAAATGATTATTTCTTCTAGATGTTTTTGCAGCATGGAAAGGTCAGTGTGACTTACCTCAGTCACAAAACAGACAAACATATGACCAAATCGATTGCATTTCACAGAACAGGTAGTAATAATATTGTCTTCATACACTTCTAATAATTTTCATTGGCTTCTCATGAACTTAACTTTTTCAAGTTGCAGCAATAAATTTATAACTAGCCCATGAATACTATTTAAAGCTAAAACATTATTTTTTAGACATTTAAAGACATTTTTAAAAATGTCTTGACCCTGTGGACTTTGAATAATACACAGTTCATGTAAAAGGTTCTCTGCATTCCACATAGAAGTGATATACCACAGAAGTTATTTCAAAAAGTTAGGTGTTACTAAAATCTCATTGATTTCAGTAGGAATAAAGGACTATTAATTTAGTCTGTATCCAACCCAATGTACTATTATTTGATCTGAATTAGGGAAAAATCTGGAATTTACTTTTATGCCTGATACAGGTTCTAGTTGGTGATCCCGTCTCTTCAAAAGAGCCCTAGAGCTGTTCTTTGCAGTGTGCCATTCCTATAGGAATTTAGTAAAAGCTACTGAAACCCACTAACACCTATCTGCAGATGTATATGTGCCACAGGATCTATGTACTTGCCATCAACCATAAATCTATGAGTATATTCATCCATAAGTCTGTCATGAATAATAACCAAATCTGCTCATAATTGTACAAGTTTAATAGACTGAATATCCAAGATGCTGGGGGAATCTGTGTAGCTCCTACACAGCAATTAATAGAAATACTAGCACTGTAGTGAAAGTAGCTGATTCGAGGTGCAAATTCTACTTTCCAGCTCAAATAGTAAATACTTCATTATAGCTAGACATACAAATATAGAAGGAACAGAGAGATCTATGGAACTGATTTACATTTCGACAAAAAATGAAAATTACTACTTCAGCCTCACTGCATGATATTCTGACACCTATTTCAAGCCCTAATCAGAGAATTCCTATTTTCACAGTTCAGTAATGGAAACCAGTCCAGCAATTATATTACAGATTATATTATTGCTTGAAAAACTATTTAGATTTTTTTACAGTCAGCAGCACAGATGTTAGGCAACTACATTATAAAAAAAGAAGCTTAACTTGGTATTTAAAAGAGTAAAAGCAAGCATTTTTCAAGTCCAGTGTATCCCAGCCTTGTAATATACAGTTCAAACTTTAAAAGGTCAAAGGTAATACCTGAAATGTTTTAATGTTCATGCCCTCTGGCAAACACCATCAATGTAGGGCTAACAATAATACAATTTCTGCAGAATTCACAAATAAATAATTTATATGGGATTTCCCCTCCTCTTCCCAGTATATCTTTGATCATGTGGCTCCCTCTGGCAAGAGATAAATGAGACGCAGATTTGATTAAATGGCTGCAAATGTTTGCATTACAGTTTTTTAAACTAAAGCAGCAGACTGTGATGAAGTATTGTCGTCGCCTTCAGAAGCTGTTCAACAGGGGCATGCACTCTTTATACTAGATTTAATATCTCCCTCTTTCATTCTTTTGACTCTTCTAAGTCCTTTCCTAATACACTTCACTGGCAATAGTGTAAAAACATACATACAAACAGATCAATAATTTTTAAAGTGATATTTCAACCTGATTAAGGACTCCATTTTACTGAAAGAAATCCATATACATGCACAAATGAATGGGTTACTTTGCTCCTGTCTGGACAGTTTTTATGTTAATTTAAATCAAATCCAGCCTCACTGATGCATTCACGAACAGCTTATTTTAAGCATTAATATACCAGTAACATTTTTAAGGATCCTTTTTTAAAAATGAGAAATTGCAAACTATTGCCAACTCATTGTTAATGAGTTTTAATGTCAAAAACTTGTATTGTGAATAGATTATTTTACTACCAGGATGAAATGACCACAGCTCTCTCTCCCAATATTGTTGGTAGGAGGGTGTGTTTTCTCCATCAAGTTGGGAGGAAGAAGAAGAAAGAAATGTAGGAGTAATGATAGAAGGGTTTTAAAAAGAAAGTGCACTTTTTGTGAAGAATAGAGAATGAGGAAGGGGAGGACTTTGAAAATGGTAACAAGGGAGATCAGAGATATGATCAGAAGCAGTGAGAATTACAATGTTTTGAAGAGTGTAAGATGTAAAAATGTGGGTTTGTGAGGAAAGGCTGAGAAAATCAAAAGCTAGATATCCTGATGCGCAGCATATAGTAGTTGAAAGCCAACCAAGAAAATGGCGGGAGCTCACCTATTTATATAATGGGGAAAGGGGGTGGGGCTCCTGCCAAAAATTCTAGGGTTAGCTAGAGGAATCTTCCCGAATGTGGCACTGCACAGATGCAGCACCTATATGTGTGGTGCACAGAGACCACAGTGAAGAACTCAGGTGCCAGGCACATTAAACTATGCAATACGAACTACCATTCCTCTGTTGCAACACCTCTTTAACCTTTTGGTTTGACAAATACCCAGTATTTAATATGGGTACTTTGCTGATTGCTGGTGTGAAGCCCCCCTCCGCCTGGACTGGTCCAAACTGGCTGGCTCTTGCAAGGATTTCAAGGGAGATCAGGGGCGGGGCTAATGCCATACAAACAACTGGGAAGGATGACTGCAGAATGGTTGCTAGTGTAAATTTGGTTAGCATATGGGTTTTAAGAGAAAGAAAGCCATTATCTAGCATTTAATGAGCATCCTAATATATCCTTTAGGAGGAAGGGAAGCTACTGTAGACCTCCCAATTTTGAAGCTATGAGAGTTTGCTGACTTCACTCAAGCAGAGCCACAAGGCCTGATGGTATGAGTTGGCAGGCTCCCCTCTACACATACAGATGTGGGTGGTGTGGAGCCTTGCACAGGCAAATGGTCCTGAGCCTGGGGAATGAACCCTTTGGATAGCAGAAGAAAGCTCCGCTTAGAAGAGTCTGACAGAAAAATGCAGTAGGGGGAAGAATTGTTTAGGCTAGTCTATTGGCTTACCACATATCTCTTAAATAGGTTAAGATAAAGATATTGCCTTTTAAATCTCAAAAGCCTTGTATTTTCTCTCTGTAATTTCAGTGTACAAGTGCAAAGGCTCCTAGGGAAACTTGTTATATAGGAGTTACTGGATAATTCAGGACTTAATTAGTATTGTAATTTGCATCAGAGTGCTGTCCTCATCCTGTGTTCTACGATAAACAGCATCACCTTAGCTAACATTTGGTACTGGACCGTACTTAGGACAAGTAAGTAGTCCTACCACTCATTTTTATAGAACATTGCCACAAGGTGCCTACTCTAAAATGTCCCAACTTTGTAGTTTCCTAGCTTTTACCTTTTTTAAAAAATAAAACAAACATGCCTGGGGTATAAAAGTACCCCAGAATCTCCACAGGAATAGTGGTGTAGGATGGTTGTACAGCCCAAACGATAAGCACTCTAAAAAGAAACAAAAAAAGTTTAAATAAAAATTGTTTTGTTCTGATTTTAAATTTAAGATTCTTTGCTAAAACCTCCAGCAAACATAATTAAAACTTATTGTGGAAAAACTGTGCTGTGATTTCTAAAAAACATTAGAATTTAGGTTATAGTTACTATAGTTACTAGACTGCAAGCTAACAACTGTAACATATATATGTGTATATCTGTAACCTATATATGTGTAAAGACTATAAACACTTAATAGGCAGAAAAAGGTCAATGGGTTATCCAGATTTTTCTTTTTTGAACAGCTTCAGGAATGATCAAACTTGACATAATCTGTACTTATGGGTGTCTGAAAGCCACTTTTCTGCTGATTGCAGTGTTTTGGGGAAAATTTCAGCCAGAACAAAGGTGTTTCAGATTCAGCATTTTTCTTGCCTTGGGCATTTTCTACTAGGGTCAGAAAAGATCCCTTGATAAGCCTAGTGCTATTTTTGTTTGTTTTAGGCTGACAATGATTTCATTTTTTGCTCTTTTGAGTAACGGTTTCCATAGTCCTTCCTGTGCCAACTTTATCCTCAACCCTGTGAGGCAGGTTACGCTTAGAGTAGCAAGCATTTGCAGTATACTGGAGAGTGTGCAGTTTGATTGAAGAGTGTTATTGTGTCACTATATTGCATCATTACCACTCTGATACCTTTCTGGAAAGTAATACATACATTTGAAAAATAAATACATTTCAATAAAGATAGCATCTGGTAGGAAATTATATAGATGGATCCAGAATAAAGCTATTACTCTTTGTTCAGCTATTTTCAGTTTATTTGGACTAAACATTCAGATGGAGAACTCAGATTATCAGTTTACCTCTTTAAAAAGTTAGAACTTAACTTCTTCATTGATATATTTTCAGAATGTTCTCTTGGTTTGCAATTATAGATGGATGGTTTTTCCAATGACTTTTGTTATTAAATTTTACCACTGGTTAATTATCAAAGAGTTAACCAGAAGAAATATATTAGTGAGTAAGAAGTGAATGCTCGGTAGAAGGTTCACTATTATAGTTGCAATTTTCCTAGCCAGGATAATTGATATGAAAGCCAAGCCACAATGTCCTTTTCTGCTGCAACCAATAATTTACTGTGTTTACATTCTACAAATGTATTCAAATCAAAATGTATCCAAATCCCTAGATGTGAATACTGTTATTTTTCCACTAAATATTACTAGTTGAGGATAATTGCTATTTAATTTCCTTGGGGATATTAATAGCCAGCCACTCTGATTTAGCTAGGTTTATTTTACAACCAGATATCAAGCTAAATTGATGTGAAATATTGATGAGTTCAGGAGAAGACTGCTTAGGGTTTAACTATGTTAAATGCACATAGGTATTCCTTAAATTCGTTCTGTCCAAGGTGTACACCAGATATTTTGCCATTATTGCTGAGATGCAATTGAAGATTCCACTTAAAAAGTGTAATTCATAAATCAGGAAAGAGTCGACATTGAGATGAAACCTGGTGCAACATGAATTGAGATGAAGATTTACTGGGCCTGCCAAAATGTATACACATTTTAAAAGATGGTATCTATGTATTGCTTTCTGAAATTGAATTTAATAACAGTGGCAATGTGTAGTATGATGTTTGCTCAAAAGATGGCGTTAATCAAATGAATGCTAGTGTCTCCATGAGACAGGCAGGACAGTAAAAAAAAATGGCGGAAGCATGGTTTCTTGAGGAGCTCAAGATCATTTTGAAGTAGCATTTGAAATCTGAGAATGTTGTGAAAGTACGACAACGGAGGCGTAAGTATGCAACAGAACCTCCAACACACATAACAACTGTACGCATTCATGATAAATTTGAGACACATGGTACTGTGTGTGATGCACACAAGGGAAGATCCAGAAGGCCTTGCACAGCAAATGTTCACCCTGATCAGAAGTGTCTGAACACTGATGGTAACCACTTTGAGCACCTCTGGTAATTTCAGAAGTCAAATGTCACTTGAATTTATCTTTTGTTATTGGTATATTTTGAATATTACAATTTGAATACAGGTTTTTTTGTAAAATGTGTATACATTTTTGGCACTCTATTTATGTAAACAACTTTAGATGGATTTTGGAATATCCCTGGAATCCTCCCACAACTCAGAGCTAGCTCAGAAAGTACCAGGTTGGCTGGTCCTTTTTAAGTCATAAAAGTGATCTCGGAAAGGTGGTGCTTCAAGTGGGCATTTCAGACAGATGAGGAACTGGATCCACTAGAATATGATATAACCTGGCAGTGTTCCAGCTCCCTTCCTGTCCAGAACACTTCAGCTAGATGGCCAAAACACCTGACTTGATTATTTGCAGGATGGAAAAAACACAGAACTGAAGATCACCTCAAACTTCTCCTGCTCTGCAGAAGATGCCTGTAATCTTTTGTGTTAGTAGGGCAACGGGCAGCTCCATAATTCAACCCCTGAATTGTGTTCTTAATGACACCAACTTCTGAAGTTTGATTTAATCTGAATTCAGACCCTTTTAATTCTGATAGCAGAAGTATTTTAATGAGTTAAAAGAGAAAAATAATGTCAATGTCCTTTTGCTGGATAAGTTTGGTTTCAGTTCTATCTTTGTAACTTATATGAATAAATGAATTAAGTTATATAAACTGATTCTGACTCAGCAATTCTTGAAGTCCTGTGCTACCATGACTTTTAAAGCTTTTTTCTTTGCAGGTTTTCAAAATAATACTGTTATTAATAATGCTGATTTGACTCTTCTGTAGACTTGGATTCTTTAATGTCTTAACTGTTTCATATTAACAAATGTAGTTTGTTTAGATTAATTTCTGAGGGCACATTAAAATACAGTATTCCAATATTTTAAAATGTTCTTTAATTGGCTATCAATCAAATCTATTAACGATGTATTACAACTGTAATGTAAATACCCTCATTATCATTTTAACTTGAATAACTTATAAGTTCTTTATACTTGTTCATTTCCTTAATTATAAGAATTCAAAAATCTATTAATATTTCACAAATCAGTTAACTTCTTGCATGGCATTATCTAATTTGTTTAGATAATGACTTTAAATAGTTTATAATGAATTCATCTGACAATTATCAATTTTAAACATGGTAATTAATGAGGTGGAAAAGATGTGCGAGAGATGCCACTAGTATTAGAACAGAAAAACAATCATAAAAGGATTTAAGGGGCTTTTCCATACGAAGCTGTTATTGTGCCCTTGTGATTTCTAACCCATGCTGCAAAATGTTTTGCACTTTTTGTAGTTTTGATAGACTGTAACACCTTTTGTGGTTCCACCATGAAATACATTATATAGCAAAGAACGAAAACTCTCAAGAAAAAATAAATGTATGAGCCACCTGACCAGAATCCTGCAAGGAATACTGGAAAAGATTACAACCCTCATGGAGAGAAGATCACAGTGTTCCATTTAATACTAAGGCAGACAATTCTATAGAAAATTCATTCAAAAATTGGTTTATTAAAAGTTAAATATTTAAATATTTAATAATACTTTATTTTCGATAATTAATAAATGACATTACCCAAATGTATTAAGTATTCATTAATATTAATAACTGACATCAATTATTCTTAATATTATAGCAGTCTTATGCTATAAGACAGGTTTTTTGTTATCTATCAAGAGTTTAGTTGAGAGGAGATTCAACACAAAATGAGTTTTTTGATCTTGGATAAGCTTGGGTATGCCACATGCCAATGGTGTAAATTCTGGCTGTCTTGCCTGACATTATATGGGGTAGCCTTTTCACAGCTGCACATGGTACCAGAGGAGTATCCAAGTGACCACTTCCTTTCTTCCAGGTGCCTGCATTCTAATCCACTATCTTTAATCTAGTAGGCATCAAACCTCTGAAGGAATTCAGAAGAAGATTTCTTCTCACAATTCCACCCAAACAATCTATTAATTTCTAAGCAGTTTAGGAAATTAAGGTGGCATAACCCTCCAGTTACATTAATGACTCCTTCCAGGGAAGGCAGAACTATGGCTAAACATTGTGAAACTCCTTTATGTACATTCAAAGCTACACACGGCAGAGAGGTACAGTTCATATGAGCATGCAATTCTTGATAGCAATCCTGCTTGTTTGGCTCTATCATAAGAACCAGAATTTATAGGGTATACTCAGTCAATGGAAATGTGTGAATAGGTTGTTCATGTTTATAGTCCTTTACTGTTTAATGATCACATTAAGAAGGGATGAGTATTAAAGATGAAGGATAAAATACTAGAATTGCAAAAGAAAAAAATCAATTTTATGCATTAAAAAATCAATAAAGGGCATGCACGGTATCACAGCATGGCTAATGTAAAATATTCCTAATGGTTTTCCACTATTAGTCAGCTGAAGCATTCTACAATGTCAAAGAAATCAGTATGTACATATATAATTTCAATGAAGAACTGCCATAACAACTGTTCAGAGGTTTAATAAAATAATGCCTAACATTTGAATTACATAATACATGTTTTACTGAATTTCCCTTTTTCTTGAAAAGAAAAAAAGTATTTTGATTTGTATGACATCTTCATGGCAAACCAACAGAGGTACAAGCATAATCCTACTTTATATGTCATAATGAAATCATAATTAAGAAGTTAGCAATCTCCATTATTTTAAGCAGTGTGTGCAAGTTAACTTTAATAAAATAACCTTAGTTCATGCTATTTTATCAGTTTATTTTCTTCCACCGCCTTGGGTGCTTCAGATTTGTCCTTACTCTAGCTCTTCTCATGATCTAGAACCTTCCTTTTACCTCAACCTGAGAGTAGTTAACACTAAGAGTAAGTTATGTCTCTAATAGATAGGCTTTAAAAATATGTGTGTGATAGCATACATTTAGGAATGTTGAAGAGAGAAAGAAAGTTGAAGTTTGATGAAGTAAAGTTGAGGTAAAAGGAAGGTTCTAGATTGTGAGCAGAGCTAGGGAGACACTCAAGGTAGCGACTGAAAACGAACTGGGGAAAATGGTGGGAATCCCCACCTATATAGGAATCATGAAAAGGGGTGGAGCTCCTGCCAAAATGCCTAACCAGTGAATCTCTTTCTTTCTATCTGATAATATTTATTCATTCATTCACTCATTCATTTATAAAATTTCTAATAGGCATAGACCCCATGTGTGTGTTGCACAGAGACCAGGAAGAACTGAGCCTTCCCAGCAACAAATAACAAATGACAATCAAAGTATTCAGTAACTGATAATGTACCTATGAAAACAAAAACAAATAATAGTTTAAATTCATATCTAGCACCTATGTCTTTTTTTTCATTTTTCTCTCCTTTTAAAAGGCTGTCTGCCCTCTACCACACTTCAGAATTTCTGCAGCTACTCTAGAGTTAATTTTTTAAAAAGCCATAGCTGCCAAATACTGTTCTGGCCCTGAGAGAAATGAAAACATGGGAAGAAGCTGTCTGTCCCAATGTTGGATCATACAGAACAGCTAGTGTTATAGAAAAAAGAAAATGTGTTCATACATAAACCCAAATGGACATGCTCAAGTGCCTTTGCAGAGGGCTGCAGGCTTGTTAGTGCTGCCCTGTTCAGAAAGCTGATCTTGTGCGGTAGAAATTAACACACATGGTGAAAAATACTTCGGAATTAGATGATGTGTACCAAAAATAATTCCAACACCTCGTCTTTATCCTTACTTAATGTATTAATCTGCAGGAAAAGTAGCAACATGTTCATGTGTTGCTGTTATTCTAGTAATTTCCCTTTCCCTATACGGTATGTAGCTGGACTTCCAGAGGGAGAAACTGAAGTAAGAAACAGAGAGACTGAAATTTAAACATAAGCAGTAAATGAGTTGACCAAGAGGAGGAGAAAAATTAAGAAACATTGGAAGAAATGTTCCAGAAGGGACTGCTTAATAAGATCAGTTCATATTTAGAAATAGAAAACCTCACTGCCTAAATACATTTCAATCAGTTTTTTATTCAATTTTCAGTGTGTGCATGTGTATTTAAATCTAGAGTCATGTAGTGTAGTGGTCAGAATGTTGCACTGGGATCCAGGATATCTGTGTTCTTGTCCCCACTTGGCCACAAAGCTCATTGGGTGACTTTGGTCCAGGCACTGACTCTCAGCCTACCTTATCTCACAAGGTTCTGGTGAGGATTATGTGAATAACTTTGAATTTCTTTAAAGAAAAAGGTGGGATAAAATATCATAAATAAATATGTAAAATAATAAAGGGATCAATGAAGACCATTCACAGAATATTGAAAAGGATTAAATTGTTTCCTAAACTTTACCATTCATATTTCTGCTTTGTTTTTCAAACTTACTCTGAATATTCAAAAGAAGAAGAAGGAAGGAAGGAAGGAAGGAAGGAAGGAAGGAAGGAAGGAAGGACGGAAGGAATACAGGGTCCACCAGTAAACAGTTTTCATCTCTGTATGCAGTCATTTAAATTGTACTTTACCAGAAACACATATTTATTCCTTAACCCATTTGTATTCTACTGCTCTGCACTGCGGAACAATAGGCATTGTCTCAACTAGTCACAATATGTAAAATAAAATAGCTGATAAGAGACTCAAAAGGGGTTTGAACATGTTGGTGTGGAGACAGTATTGTTATCTTGCACATGGTGTAGAACAAATCTAATAGTATCAGTACCAAATTTGGTAGAATATTAGAAATTGTTTTGCTTCACATTGTTTTGCTTCTTATACATTCATCCACTGGAAATACCACATTCCCATTCTCTGTACTACAGTAAAGAACTGAGGAATCGAAATGATGCATTTATTCAACTCTCGTTGTAATAATGTCATAAAGAAAGTTTTTCTGCAAGTGAAGTCAAAAGCAGTAGAGGGGCAACATTTAGTAACTAACTTGATTAAATACCACACATATCACTAAATCAATACATATCTAGATATCTAACCAAGAAAACACATACACATACATAGAAGGACAAATATAGAGGCTATTTAGGACACATAAAGACCTACTCTGTGTATTAGAACCACTAGAGTAGGTAAATAGTAAGGATTACTCTGTATATCAACATTTCTTTCACAATTTAGCCACTAAACATATAACCACTCAATAATTTCTTTGTCTTGGTCTTTCAAGCAGTACAATTTGATTAATGAATTGCAGTAATAATCAATATTATCAGTAAATCAGAACATGTCTAGAATCACAGCAATGTGATAGAGCTGGCAGCTGACAACCATAAAAACAATCCCATTTTCAAATGATACAGTTATTATTCTTTACCCGAGGGCTGCTTGCTAACTGTGTTTATATTAAGGTATTAAGTCCTGGAGTGGTAGTGACATGAATACTGTTCAGAGGTGTATATTCATATATTAGTAAATGCTGTCATTCTCATGTAAGTTCCAATCATCCGATCCCTGGATTTGAACATTAAAATAGTCACCAACTTAATACAAAATTGCACATCTCAAGCCCAATTTTTCAGTACAAAATGAAAATCACTTCAGTTAGCATTAAGAAGCCTCTAATATCACAAATGTCCCTCCAATAATAATAACAAAAATACTTACTGATTGAAAAATACTGATTACTAAGGAAATTATTGTCATTTTTGGCTGCTCTTGTATATTTTTCTAGTTCATCTGTGATTCCAATCAATATGTTCATCAATCCAAAAGCATATGAGCTAATAAAGAAATATTCAGATATAATTTGTCTTTCCACATTTATGTAAGAGTAAATTAGAATGGGACAGAAGAAAATCTTCTGGATTCAAACAAATACGTAAGTGAATCTGAGAATCTAAAAGAGCTGGAGCTTCTGAAACAGCTGAAAACACCTGTTAGTCCCAAACTTTGAAGAGTGTTAATAGTCAAGACTAATGCTTTGAACTGAGCCTGGAAATAGTGTTTAAAAGTGTCAGGTAAAAGAGAAAAACCTGCTGGACCTTCTAGTACAGGGGTCCCCAACCTGCGGTCCACAAGCTCTTCCTGTGTGGCCCTCCAACCTTGTTTTCCGCTGGTTTTCTCCTATCACCCTCAAGGCATTTCCTCCTAGACTCACACTGTTCTTCCTGCCTCAAGTGGCACCATCTAACTACTGCTTTTCTTGTCCCTTTCTTACAAAAAATACAATAGCAACATTGTTTCTTCTGATCTCCATGGTTCCTTCTGACCCTGGATGGATTTTTGATTTGGCTTTTTTAACTGATATCACAGAGCATCTGAACACACTGAATCTAAGGTAAAAGGGGAAATGACAGCTTGTATGGGACATGTTTTCCAAAATGAAAGCTTTTGAAGCAAAACTGAACATTTCTGGGAAGCAAATTTAGTTCATTGTGCAATGATCTAAAATTGAGAAGGATGGGGATTTATGATTCAAAATATTGAAGGACACATCAAAGCTCTGAACCTAATGCAGGTGGAATTCCAGAACACATTCAATAACTGCCGTAATCATGGAAAGGAAATAAAAATGTTTGAGAATCCATTTGAAGTAGCAGCAGAAGATGCAACTAACTTTTTGTTCAGATGGAATGAACTTGATTTGCAAACCAGTGATAATCTCAGAGACATTACAAAGAAAATAGTCTTAGATTTCAATTGTGGTATACCTGATATATTTATCAACCTAAAGAAATTTGCTGTAGGCATGTTCACTGTCTTTGGAAGTTTGGGCTGCAGAGTCATCAGTATGCTGATGATACCCAGTTCCACCTCTCTTTTACATCTAATACAGGTGAGGCAGTGGAGGTCCTGAACTGGTGCTTAGCTGGGGTGATGGGCTGGATTAGGCCAATAAATTGAAGCTTAATCCAGACAAGATGGATGTCTGGGGTAGGTGTTTACAACCCTGTTCTGGATGGGGTTGCTCTCCCCCTAAGAGACGGGGTGCACAGTTTGGGAGTGCTCCTCAACCTGGAGCTGTCCTTGGAACCCCAGGTGGTGGCGGTGGCGAAGAGCACTTTCCTTCAGCTTTGGCTGTGTTATCAACTGTGTCCATCTGGATGGGCAGTGCCTGGCAGTGGTGACACATGCCCTGGTAACTTCCTGATTGGACTACTGTAATGCACTCTACTTGGGGCAGATGCCCTTGAAGATGGTCCGGATACTTCAACTGGTTCAGAATAGAGCCACCAGGTTGTTAACAGGAACTGGCAGGTATGAACACATAACGCCAGTCCTTTTCCACCTACACTGACTACCAGCTGAAACCCAGGCCCAATTTAAGGTGTTGGTGATGACCTATAAAGCCCTAAATGGCTTAGGGCTGGTTACCTGAAGGAGCGTCTTCTTCCATACATGCCTGTCCGCCCCCTTAAGATCTAGGGCAGATGCACTTCTCTGGGTGCCCCAGGAGGGTGACTACCCAGAGAAGGGCTTCTCTGCAGTAGCACCTCAATTGTGGAATTTGCTCCCCAAAGAGATTCACCTGGCACTGTCACTTTATTCTTTTCAGTGCCGAGCTAAAACCTTTTTATTTCACCAATGTTTTAAGATCTGATTGTTTTAACTGGGGTTTTATTGTCAGTTGAATTTTTAGGATGCTATGTTTTATTTTACATTTTGCATTGTTAAACCATCCTGAGACTTCAGTAAGTGACATTTAGAAAAGTTTTAAACAAATAAAATAAAGAAAAAATAAACTAATAATGCCAGCAAAAGTTATTTTAGGCATCATGGAATAGACAAAGGCAATGGAAATTTTTAAGATCAAAAGTAGTTCACACCCTTTAAGAAGTATGATTTTCTGTCACTGTAAAAATGCTAAACTTGTTTGATATCTGCAGCATGGTACACATGAAGCATGAGACAGTGGCTTCTACAGAATATGTATATGCATGCTTACACTATTATGAAATGAAGTATATTTAGCAGTCTGGGAACATTGAGAAAAATAAAAACGGGTAATAAAATATTGCTTGTTAGAAAAGGCCTAGGCGATAGAATTTAATTTTAGTAGAATTTAATAGAATTTAATAGTATTTTTTAAAATTTATAGTACTAGCTTTTATGAGCATCACCTGCTAAAAATGTTCCGAGCCCCAGGATCTCCCAAAGGCAGAGATACTATAGCAGTGAACTATGTCAAATATTGTCAGCAACAGTTGCACTAAAAAGAGTCATGTTGAACAACATGAAGTTAGAATGTTATGCATCTGAGCACCTTTCTCTTGCATTTTACTTGATTGTGACTTAAAATGAATTAAATACATGTTAATCTCTGTTAATTAAGACTGATGATTATAGCAAAATGTAACTGCTCCCAAGTAGTCTTTCAAAGAATTGGCAATGAATAGTTTTATTGACCACTAATTCAAAAGTAAAGGACCTCAGATGGCAAAGTGAAAAGCCATCAGAATATAAAACTATGCTGATGCCTGCATAGTCTCTTTAATTTTGTGCACCGTGTAATTACCAAGCACTGATTTTAAGTGTGGCTGCATAAATGCTCTACATCAAGTAATACACAGCTACTAGTTATACCAATACCTCTCTTATTCACTTTTCTCACACTTGGAGGTAATTGTGCTTGGGCAAACAGGAAAGAATAGCTTCTCCTTGCCTTTCTTGGTTTCACAGGTGAATTGCTGTTCTACATAGCATTTAGTAGTTGGGTGGAAAGACAGAACTCAGAGGAAGAAAGATAAGAACAAAAACCAGACAGGAACTCTGAAGCAAGACCATTTTTGAGCACCAAAAGCTATGCTGTTCTGTTACAGTCTCTCACAGGGTTCTGTTGTGGGGCTACGATTAAGAACAGGAGGAGATGAGTGATGTAAGCTATTTTGAGTTCTTTAAAAGAAAAAAGCAGGCTATAACTCAAATAAATAAAGAAAAAACAACAAGAATATCTCTGCACCAAGAAAGAAGCACTGGATACTGCTTTAGTAAAACAAGAAACATGGTGTGGAAGAATGTTGAGGAGACAATGTTTCTATATCCATACAATGCATCTAAAAGTACTGAGGGAATACAGTTAGTAAGAATATGGCCTATAAACTGAAATTCTTCAGTATCTAACTGCTGGAACTATACTTGCTATATGTTTCCAAGCAAAAGTTTCAAACACTGCTCTATGTAGCTAGCTAGCAAAATTCATCTAGTGTTAAAGGCTTACAGGCTCTTTAAGTAGAAAACATCCAGACACAATTGCTGTAGCTCTACTTTTATTCTACCCTTCAGACAAAACGAAATGAACAACCTTTCCCAGTGCTGCTTACACAGAATAGTAAATGCCAGCTTACAAAACTTGAACTGCCATACACAGTAGCAGTTCTCATAAAAATGAGATACATAAAATGTCTGGAAAAATAAAGTCTTCAGCTGGTGTGGAAATTATTAAGATAATAATATTATGCATCTGAAGGACCACTTTCATGACAGTATTCTATAACTAGGGTGCCACAATGAGAAGTCTCAAGCCCTGGTTGCCACCCATCATATCTGCAATTGCAGGGACACCTGAATAATAACCCCTTATTATAACTCAGTGGACCAGAAAGATAAATGGTTCTTCAGATTCCAAGCTATGAAGGAAAATATAACCACCAGCAATCTGGGCAGAATTGGGTATGGAAGTTTAAGACGCATGTCATGTCTTTTGAGGTTTCACAATAACCTGAGAGAGATTCCCATAAGTCACAGACAATCTTACTTCACTGTGAACACATACCATTCCTTCTGTACCTTCCTGGCCAGAGTACATCCAGTTCCAATGATAACCCCATGTCTTGGCTGATGTAGACACAGAGGAATTCACTAACCCCAGCCAATGTGAAGTGAAGTGCAGACTATTTAACTCAGCTGTAAAAGACGTGCCTTTGACAGAGGCATGCCAAATTATTAACAACATTTGATAGAAATCCCGGTTTTCTTCACCTAATCTAACCTGAATTTCTTATCCAATAAGGACAGACATTCATATACAGACAATACTTTGTAGGTTTACTGAATGTGAAAAAGGAAGGAGGAGGATACAAAATGTATAAGCACTTTCTTTTTCAAAAGGTTGAAAAATGAACAGTGTTGATATTACTATATATTATCTCAAGCACCTCTTTTTCACAACTCTAATTGTACTTGAATCAGTGAAGATGACCATGTAAATGTCAACAGTGCTTTGAGACAAGCTGAAAAAGAAACCATTAATGCATTGCAGGACTGCAACTGAGGTTAATAAGCTCTAGAGATAAAGAATTCTCATGAAAGCTATAAAGAATTTGATTCAATAGTTACTGAATTTCTCACAGAAAGCAGCAAAGGTTTTTGAAGATAGACCTGCTTTATTTTTCTTGACATAAGTACGGATGGCTATTGTTGGTAGAACTATTATAAGCTACTGATTATCAGAACATTCTATTATTCTTTCCCAACAGTTTAATGAAATTCTGAAATGGCTATAGAAAAGATGGAAAATTACACTAATGGAAGCATTGTGACCACTTACTTCTGAAACAGCAGAATACTAAGGTTCACTTTCTAGCTCTTATCATATTACAGCATTTAAGCAACAACTATGAATATGCAAAAAAAAATGCGGATGGTCTCTTCCATGCATTAATGAAGAGCTGTCATGATGAGCTATTCAAGCTCAGATTTCAGTCATCACAATTCTATAAGGGGCTAAGATACTATTGTGATGCTGGTGGGACTTTGGATTGGAGGAAATGCATCTTCCAGGACATACATCCTGCCCCATTTGAGCCACAGGCTAAAGGAAAGCAACCAGTGGGTCATCTGGTTTCTCTCAGCCTAAAATGCAGCAGCAGGCATTTGTAAACCACTTCCTACTTCTAACATTTGCTGGTTTTCCACATTGTTTTAAGGTTCCCATCACTGTACACATGCTAGACAAATGCACACACACACACATACTGCCTGCCTGCGCACACCTAAGCCCTATTTCACTAACAGCAGGAGTACTAACCAAGCATGTTTGGACTACCAATCAGAAAACTGAATCCAACTGAATTCGCAGGCTGGTTGGGTTTAAATAGTAAAGTTCAAATAATCCCTGTTTTAGTTGTACAACTAGTTGGAGCTCTTAGTTTGGTGAATTCCACATCCCAGCCACTCATCAAAATATAATTCATGCTGCAATTTCCACCAAATATCTTGGCTCTGTCAGCAGTTCGTATTTCCCAGTAAAATGTTCATTGTAATTTAGATATTCTACTGGTGTGGGTAGCACAACTATTTGGAAAATGCTTTGCATCTAATTTTGCCTGAATTTTTCTCCACCAAGAACCCATCAGTTGAAGCTTGGTACACAGAATCTTGTAACTGATAAGCAAAGACAGAAAGAGTGCAGGAAAGACTGGATGTGAATAAGGATCTGAATATCAATGCACCTTACTCTTAACTAAAATGCAGAAGAGAGAAAAAAATAGATATTATAGCACAGGTTGTGCATACCTTAATGCAGGCAAAATGCCAGTGAAGCTGTGGTAGCCCTCTGCTACCATGCATAATTACAAAGGTGCATCATTTGTGTGATGACTTTTTAGGTTAGGAGTAGGACAACAAGAATGCTGAATGCACAGAAGCAGAAAGAAAAGAATATTTAAACCATATTTCCCATGGATATCAGAGAGGTAGAAACACAGCAGATGCAAATGCCATAAAAATACAGGGACAAGTTTTGCACACATATGGGAACTATACAGAATAGAGCTCATAGAATTGTTTATTAATTGAACAAACATTCCCTTCTGATAACTGTGCATTTATATGTGTTTTCTTCAGTAAAAACTTATATTTGATGTAATTAAGGATCCCATGGTAGCATCTGTATGCATCAGGGAGTTAAATCCTGCATCCTGGCTAAATTCCAATTTAAATAATTGAATCTTAAAATTTCCCAGCACTCTCAGTTTTCATTTCCCAGCCTCAGTTGCCATGTTGTTGCCAGGTTAGACCCCAAAGGAGACCACATTAAAGTGAGAGATGAAGTAATTTGTGCTTACAGTTAAATCTTAGGTCTTTGGGGATACTGCAGATATAATTTCCAATGAAGCAAGAGAAGCAAGCTATATCATTAATAGCTATCCATCACTTTTTTTTTTCATTCTTCACGGTTTGGTGACACTTATTTTCATTCCTAATAATGCTTTCTATGCAATACTACTGATTACTCTGCAGCCATGTGGGATTCAGACAGCCACAGAAGTAGGACAGGATGGAGAGGTAAACACAGCACAAAGGAAAAGAAAATTGAAAGGAAAAGATGGAAGATGGGTAAGGAAAAGTTATTAGAGGACTGGAAAATCCAAAAGGAACAAAACTTGCTGGGAAATGGGAAGTATCTTGCCATGGTGAAGATAGTGCTGGTTTGTACAAGCTATAAGTTGTTTCCATCAGTGTCTGAAGATATCAGGACAGATTAGTAAAAAAAAGATCAGTATGGGATCAGTATACTGAAGTGAGAGTACACAGTAGCTGACTATCTCTGCTCCCCCCCCCCCCACTGGTTACTACCATTACAGGAACATTACATGGTGTAGAATCTTTCAAGCTGCACACATGACAGAGTAAAGTGTTAAGAGGAACCACTGATAATCATGGGGAATATCCCCCTACCCACAATCTCCCCACAGCCCACTTCAGCAATGTGTCAGGGTTTGTTGGGTTTTTTTAATAATTTGAGAGAGAGTGAGTTTGCAATTTTAATTTCAAAAGTGCACAACTCTTTTCCAGCATTCATAGCACTTTCGTAAGAAACCAGCATGCTGGACAGCCACAAGCAACACTGTAACTTCTGCCATAGTCATTATTTCACATCCAAACAAATAGCACCAATTTGGAGGAAGAAAAATCATTGCATGAATCAGCAACAGCAATTTTTGAATCCCTGTGATAACAAGGACTGCAAGGGTACTTTTCTGTTTTGTTTTCATAGGGAGAGATCTGCTTTCCCATTTGGTCGGATCTGCCAAGACTACAAGTCTCACAGTTCCCTGTAAATAGGGGGAAAGGCCATTCAGCAGGAGGGACAAGGCACAATCATAATCGGGGCAGAAGCTGATAGAGCATTGTTGGCTGGGGAATGCTGAAAGCTCTAGGAGATTTTCTATTTAAAGACACATAGGAGTGCACCCTCAGTTCACATGAATCCTACAGATCTGAACATTTAACTTGTGAAACATTGTACTTGCAAAAACAAATTAAACAAAATGAACTCAAGTTGTTTTTTGGAAACAGTATGAATGTATTGTACTAAATGAGGTTTAAAACACTGATATATAATTGTAACTAAGTGTGCACAGGTCCATGGATGTTTTGCACACTGTCAATAATGGCCTGAGAGAATGAAATATGTTCTAGTAAGCTGGCATTCATTAAGGTTGAAGTCATATTAATATGGCTGCAAAAATGTTTGGGCCCAGGTGATGAAAGCTTTCCTAGATATCACATGTACCACTAACACAGATATCACAAATTTCCTGGATATCACATGTACCACCTCCAAGTATAGAAAGAGATGCTTGAACATGCCAAGGCTCAAATTCCAGAAATTAGAGGAATGTCCTATCTGTTCTCAAAGAATATACAGTGGTACAGATAATGGAATATTTATGTTAGTCACAAGCCATTGCAGAGTGGTCCAAAGGCTCTCCACGTAATACAAAATAACTGTAGCTAAATGTTTTTAACTGTTGGCAGCTTTAATAGGTACATCATCAACATTTAGTGCAATTCCCAGGAAGCCTACTATTTCTTCAGAAACAGGTTCTTAGGATATCAGGCCAATAATACAATATCCACTGCTTCCCTGAAATGCAATTACGAATCCTAAATCCTGAATCAAACTACTACCACTATCTTCACCTCATAACTGAGGAATCTTGTGTTTCCAGATAATTGGGTCTGCTTTATTGGAAACATTAAATACATGATATCCAAGTAACATTCTCTGTTCAACTAGGATAAATCTTCACCAGTCACAGGTTGCCAAGTTGCATTAGCATCCAGATTACTGTGGTATTATTAGAATCTTCTCCTGCAATTATGATGCATGGCTGATTTTTCTGTGTACACAGATGTGAAAGGGACCTATGAAGTTAGCATATACTTTATATCCATCTATATTCAAATCAGGTGAACAGGAACAGCAATATTAAATATTATCTATGAGCTTATATAGGGCAAAAAGTAGATTTTGATAATTGTCTTACCTGTTCAGAAGAAATAATTTTGAAATATCTCTCCCTGACCCCAATGGAAGAAAAATGGGGGTCCTTGTTTACCAACCTGACAATATCTAATTGCTTTTCCCTAATTCACTAATTGTTACATGTTAGCAGCAATTACTACTGAAACTAGTAAAATCTTCTGTCTTTAAATAAATTACTCTAAGCCATTTATCTAGATAAGAAAATGCAACACCTCCAATGTTTCAACAACTTTTCTTCCTAAGGTTTCCCCTATTCCTTGGCATCACACTGGTAACAAATCCATCAGATCGATCTCTCTCTCTCTCTCTCTCTCTCTCTCTCTCTCTCTCTCTCTCTCTGTGTGTTAGATTTATATCCTCTGAAAGCAGTAACACATACTATAAATTCAGTATTTATATTCTTAAGAAGCTTTATATCTTAAATAGAATGACATTTAAAGGCCGAGATTTCCTCCAGTACATTGAGTATTTTCAGGAATATAATGGATCCCAATCCATAAAACTTCTTATATTCATAAGAACTGTACTTATTCAGTTCAGTTCATGAATACACTAAGGCTGGATATTTGGAATGGAGCCATTTTACTCTCACTGAAGATAAGCCATTTGAGCCATGGTGTTTAACTTGAAACAATTTAGGCCCATTGAAGTCAATACAATTAAAATGGCTAAAATCCAAGTGCAAGCCATAATTATTTCATGGATCACAGGCATAGCACATTAATTTAATTATGCTACCCTTACTTTCTATTTTTAGAGGAAATCATATTTTATATTCTTACTTACAGGGATGCAATTTAAATAATAATATATTTTTAAAAACTCATTAAATCAGAGTTTTAAAACAGGATGATCAACCAGGATTCAATTAATAATCAGTTTTGACCCTAAAAACTCCTTATAGTTTTTTGGAGGTAACATCCTGGGAAACAAAGAAAATGACTGAATGAAATTAATTTGATTTCTAGTCTGGTTTTATGTTAATCATCAAATCTGAAGCTTACACCAATTAAGAAATGAACTCAGTGAATTAAACAAATGCATATCAAACAACCCTTGCATCTTAGATGTTATCATGTAACAAAGTACACTATCGTTTCAGATAAACTGTAAAATATTATTTTGTCAAGTTTATTATTTAAGTTTATTTAGTATCCTAACTTTGCCATGGCAATCAATCAAACTTACCACCTATTGTTTGTTTAAATATCATCAAAATATCCATGAAAATAAGAATGCCACTACTGAAGGTTGTGAACAGATTATTTTAACTGTAATCCCTCCCCAGCACTTGTAAAGAACAAAGTAGCTCTATAATTTCAGAATGTGAATTCGCTGAGCACTGATAGATCCAAAATCATACATATATGATGAACTGGGCCACACAAAACTTATATCCATATTTTCAGATTAAAGAACTTCAACAGATTCGAAGTTGCATACACTCAGTGGAGAAAAGCAAAATTATTAAACTGAGCAAAAGAAAGCAAAAGAAAAATTAATGTGCTGAAGCAATCAATTGGTCTTTCAAAATTAGCAAGCCTATTAGGCTTTGACTTAGGGTTGCAGTCAAATAACAGCTGAAACTGAAGCGGGAAGTGTGTATCTGTGCACACGTGTGCAAGTTGGGACGAAGAGAGACAAACACTGAAAATACCATGGCAAAACATGATGGAGTAATCTGAAAGCATAGGATTTTATAATACCAGGAAGAATGAAGGCAAAACATTAATACAGAGAATGGATGCAATATTTTATATTTAGCTGGGTGGGCAGGCAATGAAATCCCCTTTGCACTGTCTTATTTGATAGTTAGTAGGGAAGTTGAATTCTGATGAAATAGCACTGAAGTCTCAGCACTTTTTTAATGGGCTCAAGTGTGAGTCATTTTTCAAAGGAAATCGAGAGTTATCTTTTTTTACAGAAGAATCCATTTTTGTTTTTCTCTGTACAGCCAAAATCAAAACATGCCATTTTTGCTGTCATCTATTTATAACAGGAGCCCTACTTTATTTTATTTTAATTGCAATGTGAATGTTTGTTAGTAATACTTCATCAGCAGGCTTATGCTGCTGACTGCACCACTGGTGTCTTAGTTGGAATAGAGCAGCTCATTTGAGACATAAAAATGATTTCAAAGTGAAATATTTTCATCTTCTCTCTACATCAGCATTTTTACAAGCTGCAGGCAACACACTGCATCTGCAGTGAATCATACAGAATGACATTTTTAATGAAGAGAGGGACAGCAGAAATATAAAGCCTAACACAACAGTTCCATTTTAAAATCAACACTAGCACTTCGCTTCCCCCTCCACATTCATTTTCATGCAGGAGTGGTCACATTGGCTAGGATTAAAATTAATATGTAGGGTATTATTTGAGCAATAGAACGCAAGTAACGCTGGCTGTGAACAAACAGCTCCTGGTGCTCAAAGGAAGGACAGAAAGGTTCCTGGGAAACATTATCACTCTGAACATAAGAATACATGCAGGAAAAGCATTTCCCTTTACCAATACAATCTCTGTTTTAGGTATGTAGATTCTGGCACAGAAAGATACAGCAGTGTTCCAATATGTCATCTCAATATCATGGCTTGGTTGACCACTGGTATAAAACTGACACAACCATCCTACCAAAATGGATGCAGATGACCTGATATTTCTTCATTTCATTATATGACTGACATAACAGAAAGGCTTTACACACTAACACAGGTTGTCCAGCAGGGGCATCAATTTTTTCATGTAATACTGTGTGCAAAATTTCAAGCACAATCCTTGTGTTAAAGCACTACTTGGATGTTGCACATATAATATCTGATAAACAGCTTAACAGCGTGATCAATAAAGCACTTGATGACCCATTCCATGTTGGGTGGATATTGAGTTAAATGGTCTTTTGACTCTTACCATCGACGCAGGCTGGCCTTGCTCTTGTTGTACCGGCAATCTGTCCCTTTTTACATGCACAACGAGCTGTTTGTCGGGCTATAGTTCTTCGGGGCTGACTGCTATCTCTGTCCAAAGTAACAATCTCACATGTACCTGCAGCCAACTGACCTGGAAAAAGAACCAGCAACAGGTACCATAGTCACTGAATGTACTAAAGACAATCTGTTACAGCCAGAAAAAGAAAAAAGACATGACCCAAAGTCAGAAACACTTTAAAACAAAAGGAAAATCAACTGATAGATATAGTAGGAAAGAGGTGACATCCTGTTTCCTTTTTTTGGAAAAGTGAACACTTTAAGAACTGGTACCTTCAGAAAACTTATCTTTTATGTAAAGGATTTCATGAAAAAAGCTGATTTCTGTGCAAAGAACAATATACTTTTGCAGTTATTAAATTAAGAACCATACAAGTGTTGAATAAAGATAAAACAGATAATTTATAAAGAACTAGGAATTACAGCTTCCATTTCTACCATTTTTGTGTAATACAGTGTCAAAATAATACATTGCAGATCATTAAAACCTGTAGAATACCTTTACTGAAAGGTGATTTCTGCTATAAAATATTGAAACATATGAATTGCTTTAATCAATTTCTCATGGAAATTGGTGAGGTACTATTAAATCCCATTTTCAACTTAGAAATGCCTTCCATATTTTCATCTTTCTTTTCCAATGCTGCTACTATTGTTTGGCTAGGAAGTAATCTGATTACAGTTCTGAAAAATGTTTTAAAGAAATTTCAGATTCCAGTAGAGAATATTAATGTTTAATTATGGTTGTTTTGTTTTTAACAAAACCCAGTTCCAGGTTTTCCTCATTTAAGGCAACTTTTGGACTGGCAGGAAGAGATGCTGTTTGAGCGTTTCTACTAAGTTACTTATCAGTTACATAATAATATTTTAAAGTAAGGTTTATAAAATCACTTTTTGCAAAGTAAATGGTTATGTGTCTGCTTTGTGGAAAATAGTAGATATTACAGCGGTTCGCTTTCATAACTATATATAATGTTAACATGATGTATGTGAGCAAGAACAGGCAGAATGTAATCAGTTCTCAGACAATCTGAGACTTGAAACAAATGCAGATGTTAAAGAATTCTACAGTTAAACTAATATCTGCAGTAGATATTATATGGCACTAAAAGTTTAGACATGTGTATAACAACTTGCAAGAGCATATAGCAGCCCATGACATTTACAGAACTGAATCCTACAAAACTGAAACAATGATTTCACAGTAAATACATTCAGGGTGCAAGCCTATGCATGTTTGTACATGTATTTATATGCAGCCTGTAACTGCAGAGGCTTTCCTAGGTGCCTTACAGTACACAAAACATGTTACACAAAGTAAAACACATTAAAATCGATTAAATCACAACAAATGAAAACATCTATGAAAACGGGCCACAGCATTCAGTCTAAGTATTAAAAGATTTCCTAAAAAGGTATGTCTTTATACAGGAAAATATCCTATAACACCCAGGAATGCTTAAGGGCCTTTTTTCTACCTAAACCTAGACAGGATTGTTCCTTAAGACAAATTCAAATTCAGTAAGGTAATCTGAAAATTATCACACTGGTATTTCTGTTAACAATTACTTCTCTATACATTATAGTTCATGCTTCTCATCATATTACAGTGGTACCTTGGCTCATGAACTTAATCCATCCCAGGACTCTGGTTGTGACCCAGATTGGTTGTGAGCCAAGTTAAATTTCCCCATAAGGTTCAATGTAAATAAGGTTAATCCGTTCGTAACTATTTTTTTAATTGGAAAAATGTGAAGCAAAGTGACAAAGAACAACAAAGATTGCAGCGATCTTCCACCCCCCGCCCCAGCACAACCGCGATTGTACCCATTGTTCCTACACGCACCTGGCATCCCGGCACGCTGGGGGGGGGGGGGGGGAGGGGGCAAAAATTGGGGGGGGGGGGGGAATGGCCGAGATCGTGGTTGCACTGGTGCAGGAAAGATGGGTACAATCATGGGTGCGCTTGTGCAGGAAAGAGGGACGTGATCTCGGCCATCTCCCTCCCTACCCCCAGCACAATCGTGGCCGTCTCCCCACTGGGGGGGCGGGAGACGGCCACGATTACGGTCGCCACCCAATGCGGAGTTTGCCACCTGAGTCAAAATTTTTATTAAATGTTTGTTCGTGAACTGATTTGGTCGTGAACTGAGGCGTTCATGAGCCAAGGTACCATTGTACTTATTTTGTGGCAAATTGTGGGCAAAAACAAAATGTAACACAATGAGGTAGACTTTCTGAACTAAATGACTTTATGTGATTTCAATTAAAGCAAGAATATTTATTTATTTATCTTTCAATTTACATCCTGCTCAAGGCAGCTCACATCTCCTCCTCCATCTTATTCCCACAACAACAACCCTGTGAGGTAGGTTGGGCCGAGAGTCTGTGACTGGCCCAAAGTCACCCAGTTGGCTCCATGGCCGAGCAGGGACTAGAACCAAGATCGTCTGAGTCCCAGTCCCATGCTCTAAAGCACTACACCACACTGGCATCTCTTGCAGTAATGTGAGCACGACTGGGATAATGATAATCATTTTCTAATATAATCTGAATTTTGGGCAAAAAAGTAAAGTTAAAGGCATAGATGTAACTTTCTAGACAATAGAAGGAAAGAAACAAAAAAGAGGTGGTGGTGGTATAATTATTATTATTTCTATACCACCCAACTGCTGAAGATTTCTGGACAGTTACCTACAAGCATTATATAAAAAATTATTTGGAAAATATATACTGGGTAAAGTTGCCTGGCAATGACCACTGGGAGTGATATCTATCCCTTCTATTGCATGTGCATATGCAGGTCTCCCATCTGATAACTACAGACTGATTTTTCACTTCAAGAACTGGGAGTAAGAGGAATCCCTTAAACAGACAAAAAGAGAATGGCCAACTAGAAATCAGGAAGATTTCACTCACCTAAAATGGTATGACGACTAAGCATGTGTAATGCTGAACACATAAAGCTGGCATTAATTACACTAGAATTTGTGCAGGTAGACATGAGAAGGCTCTATGACATTTGAATGTGCAAGACCAGCTGCCCATTAGCAGGTAGATGGCTCACTGGAATTCTTCCAGAAGAAGGGGCAGAGTACAACGGCAGTCCAGATGAAAATGGCAGAGTGTGAATCCACTGTAACAGCCACAATGGATGGGTGGGTGAATATGGTAGAACTGGATCCCCTTCGAAATGAAATCTATTTTTCATGCTTCTTTGTTCAGTGAGAATCAAACAATTTGATAACATACAAAGCATATAATCATGTATCAGTTGCACATCAGTATGGAGATGGCTTAGTGCCTTACGCTTTATACTCCACTTCATTTTGAGATACTTCGGATACAAAAAATGCCTCAAAGGCACAAGATATTCTCAAATCATTCCACAATTGCCTGGGTTCAGGTTTCCACATGAATATAGCACACTGGGGGCAATACTGTATTATATCTCTGAATTGGAGCTATTTTGACTATTGGTAAGTTATCAAGCTGTGCAAAACAAGCTATTTTGCTTTTGGCTAACCTTCAGTGTTTTCTTTTCCAAAACAGTGTTAGAAAAAAATGCTGGTTTTAGGAACTTGGAAAGTTATCTGTGCCACTCAAATTATTGGTTTAACAGAGAAGAAAAAATAATAAATAATAGCATTTCCTAAGCTGTGCTTCAGCATTCTCGGAAAGTCCCTAGTGACTTTGAGGTACTCCCAGAGACCACAGTGAAAATAATTAGCACTGAAGAGTTGGACAGGAGCCTCCCCTACATGATGAAGAAGCAATCCTTTTCATATTTACTTTTCAAGAGTACTGAACAGCCGTTTATCTCTTCAAATAGTCAAAGTGACTATGGATAATTGAAAGAATTGAGAGGCAGTAAATGGAGCCAAATTAATAAAAAGTCAAACAGAAGCATTTGGACAAAGCATTAGGCAGTCTCTTGTAGGAAAGCTAGTTCCTTCCAGGTACAGACATATAAAAAAATCTGTTTAGGGCTGAAAAATATGATGGATTTTTCCAGATCAACTCTGCAAATTTAATTTCATTTCCCTGCATCCCCACTGGCATTGATTTGATTTGTAGTAAATAAAGCCACTGCACAGATTCTTTGTTGTTTTTAATGCTGACAATATGCACAATATTTGTGGAGAAGGATCTTGAAATGTGCACAAAAGGTGCCATAATTTTTAAGCATTTTTTTCTATTGGCAATCTTGTGAAAATTTACATGATCACCAGTCCACCTTTCCAATACATATGCTTGCAGACACATCTTGTTGGCTTCATCTTCTCTGAATATTCCTTTGCTTAGCCCAGCAAAACCATGTTTCACACATGTCAAAGAACTTGTCAATATCATCTTCCACTTGTAATGCTGAGGGGAGTGGGAAATGACAAAGGCACATGAATAGTGTAGGCTAATTATAATTTGCACAAAATGCAATTTGTATGAATGGCAGAACCAGATTTTTTTGCTTTCTTCCTGGTGCGCAGATTCTGCCATTGAGTACCAGGATGGAAACACTTCAAGTAAATTGCTGGTTTTAACCTATAATACCCTATACCACTTGGGATCTCAAATATCCATCAGAGCACTTCTCCCAACTGCAAACTATCCAGACATTATGTTCAATGTCTGGGGCCTTCCCCTGAGTGCCCACTCTGAAGTAGGTGTAGAGACTACAAGGGGGAGGTCTTTCTCTTTAGTGCCACCCCAATCAATGGGACAGCCTCCCCACTGTGGCCCACATGGTACCAGCCTTGTCATTTCTTTGATGCCAGATTAAGACAGCACTATGATCTGGCTTTTAAAGATTTACTTGGCTACTCAGGGACTTGAGGGAGATTACCTATCCCAGATGCTTTTTAAATACATTCTTTTCTGTATGCTTTAGCTGTTTTAATTTTTAAAATGTTTCCTTGAATTCATGATAATTGTCTTGTATCTTATTATCGTCATTGCATGTATTAATACAAATTGTCCAGGGAGCCTCGGTTATACAGCAATACAAAAATGGAATAAATAGTAGTAGTGGCGGTTGTAAATATCCTGTTCCTATTTTCCTCTCATTTTGATCCCTTCCTACCAGAAGGTAAATTAGCCCAATACTAATATCCACAATAAACTCAGTCAATGGGAACATAAGGAAATTTGGAAGGAAGTTAACGCCACTGCAAAATTAAAAAACTAAGTTTTACTGTTTACACTGGGACAAGGGGAAATCAATATTTTCCAGAATTACTGTTTCTAGTTTCCACAGTGGGAATGGTCTAGCAAACCTAGTAGCTTAATTTATGATTGAACTGAGGCTATAGATTAAATATTTCATGGAATTTTGAGGGAAACACTTTCATCATAAGGCCTACTTTTGCTGCAGCATAATTACAGAAGCACCAGGAAGTACATGCCTTTGACTTCCTGTTTCTCCATATCTGGAAAGGGAAAAGAAAATAATAATAGCAAGTGTCTTCTAACTTGTCTATTTTGTAACATAACTGCATTGATAATAGTATATGTATGGGAAAATCAAACTTTCATATCTACTTATTTTCCTCTGAGAACACCTTCAACCCTGACAATCATAGGAGGGGGATTTCCAGGAGAAAACGGATGGTTTTGCAAAGGATTAAGTGCTCCCTTCCTGTTCAGTTCTTTCCTGCAAAGGTCCCCCATTGGATTTAGCATTCCAAGGCAAACATCAAATATCTTAAGGGACACAGTATCAGTCTCCAGCTATTCCCCTTTACTGAAGACAACAGAGCAACAGGCTTTTAGCCTGTCATCCAACACTCTTTCTCTGCTTTGTCAAGTTCTTTCCAGATGGATTGTCCAAGCTGGCAAGAAAGTGTTGGGGAGCATGACAATCTTTGTCAAGAGCAACCAGTTCCCCTTGAGAAATCTTGCTTCAGGATGCTGTACCTGGGAATCCCAGTCTGGGGGTGGGGGTTGTCTGAATAAAGAGATTCTGGGTTGGAAGGCTCAGGGTTGTCTTCAGCAGTGGAGACCAGCACCGCAACAACTTGCACCATTCTCCTACTGATCCAGATGGCCACCCTTTATCGGAACTGTTGCTCATGTTAGGGTACTGATAGCCACCAGGACACACAATCAATATATGCAGTATACAATATCAATTTATGGTAACCATTTAGTTTTCTGTTTTCCTCACTTGTAAACAGAATGCATCCTACCGGTAGGGATATGTTGTATTCTGTAGATCACTATTGCTTTAGTCACATACACTATGACTTAATGCACACACACCTGCACATACAAGTTACGCTTGTGATAGTAGCAAATAATAACTATGGGACATTATAATCCGGAATGCCAGAGTACTGCTTCATTGATTTCTGCTTTATCTTAGAAGGTACAAGAGGACATTAAAGCATTTTAATACCATGAACCTACATTAACAGACAACTCAGTTGAGATTTAGTTCAGTGTTCTAAAAAACCTTTGTACAAATGGAATGTAGGTTTCATATTCATCTGGAAATGTAATTCTCTGAATTGTACATACAGCCTTATTTTTATACTCTCATGCAGTATTTTTCCCATGTGCCATCATTTGGATGCCTAGCAACACAAGCTCTTTTTATAACTCAACATGCACAAAGGTTCATTTGACTAATTCCATCCTCCCAACACATTTTACCTGCAGATATCCCATCTGCTATAAAGAACAGAATCCCTGCAGCCATGCTATTTAGGATTTTTGCAATTACCCATGAAGTGAATTTTACACATTATATACATTACCAGTAATATTGCTAATTATCCAGAAATTCAATTGGATTTATATAAATTTTGTGCAAGAAAGGCTGGACCCAATTCAACTTTTCAAATTTTGGAAAGCATGAAAACAGTTCCAAGTGAACAAAATCCAAACTGACCTTTAATTTGTATGGGCCGACATGATTCATGAGAAACTTTTAATATTAAGATTATTTATCTATGCAGCCAAATATCTCTTTTGACTTGCAGTGGCTCTCCAAAACAGGGCTGGGATGACCAAGATCCTTTAATCTGTTATGTTAGGAGAAGGTAGGCAATGTAGTGCTATCCCGATGTTTTGGACCACAGTCCCAACAATGTGGCAGAGATTACAGGAGTTCTAGATAAAAACATTTGGAAGCCACCAGGATGCCTACCCTAGAGTTAGGCACTTGGAGTCATGTACATACATAGTATGGAATTTAGCACTCAGGTGTACCCATCCAAGGCACAGGATCCTGCTTGACCCCTATATGGGGAAGGTTCGAATTCAGTGCATAGCACCACAGATGAAACCTGAGGACAACTTTACTGTGAGACATGAAGTAAAAGCAGAAGTAAACAGGATTAAAATGTATGCATCCTGGAGATGCAGTTTCTGCTAATGTTCATGGACCCAATTCACTTAGCACCAAAAATGATTTAACCCTGGACTGCAGTGCTTGGTTATCTTTCTTCCAACAACTCAAAATTCCCAATTTACATATCATATACCTGAGTTTTTTTCGCCCCAGCAGATACCTGCTTCTATTTAATTCAACAGGAGCTGTTATTAAAATAAATGTCAAAAAATATTAATTATCCCAGAGTTGTATTTCATATGCAGCAGGCAGAACACATCATACCTGCTTGCTTGGTTTTCACATGCCTACAATCCTCAACTGTCATAAAAATGATATTGAACTTTTTATATTTTAACATCTTGCATTTACAAAGTTTTAATGATGATGATATCACTAATAAAACAAGGTAAAAGTATTGTTCAAGCCAAGGTCATAGCAAATAATACTATATTGCATTTGATTATAATACCGTTGTAAGCCACTTGGATGACGTGGCTGTTTATAAATATTTTAAGTAAGTAAATTCGATCAGCACTTACTGTGATTAATGGTGGCTGATGTCCTGACCCTATACATAAAGCAACTTTTTCCTTAGTATCAAACTTCAGCATCCTTTAAAAAATGCAATTCTTCCCTAAAGCAAATTAGTTTTTCTTAACAGGCACAAATTATTTACAGATGTTTGCATTCCCTTCTGTGCCAATGAATGTAGACCCAGACTCTCAGGAGCTGATGCTTGAATTTAGCTTGCCAAATCGATTGCAACTGCAACTGCAGGTGCTCATGCCTCAGAGTTTCTTCAGACCTAGCAAGGAATGGCGATGGCATTACCTAACACTGAACAGTCCTTTAGATTGGTCAAACCAAAATGGTATATTAGAAGCTTGCTTGAAATTCTGCTATGACCTAGGTTCTGAGACTCAATCAATTACAAGTAAGGCTGCCTACTAGTATTGCCACGCATATTTTATTTTTTTAAATATCTGGATGCCTTTAACTACATATGGACACACAGAACTAAAAGAGTTTTCAGTGAAATAGAAATAAAACTTCTACACTCAGTTTCTCTATGTGATTAACTCAGGCTTATTAATCTGGTTTGTTCTGATCACATGGAAGCCTATGCACACATAGATGTATGTGTGAAGGCTTCCCTTTGTAGACATATGTCCTTTGTGAACACTGGAGGCAGGGCCAGACAGATATGTGACTAGGGACAGCAAATTCCCTATGTGTAGGTGCATGGCAATAGTAAATAAATGGATCTGTCGTGTTTAAGCATTCATGAAAATTAGTTAAGACCTTCTATATTTCTGTACCAAGATCTTTCCTGTAGTTATACATAACTGATGCTAATGATGAAATTACATACAAGAATGATGATTGTGCCATTATGTTTAATGGCTACAGTGCTACTGTATTCACAGTGCTCACTGTTTATAAACATTAACTCTCCAGTCTAGCTTAGTTCTAAACTGTGTAGTTTCTTGTTTACTGCTATTGATGAAGGATTTCCCAACTCATTTATGCCTGATTCTCCATCTTTTCCTTTGCAATTTTGGACTAGACAGCTTTGGTTTACCACTGTCATCAGATTTCATATATTAATGTCAGTTTTCTCCAACAGAACTGCACAGCTGATATGAGATAAGCTTATTCTATTACCATTCCATTTTAAAACTGAATGCAGTTATCTTTAATCAAATGACTGCTGGAATTATAGGAAGCAAATGCAGGCCTACAGGCTCCCTAGAATTTAACAACAGAAAAGGTGAGTTTGCACAGCTCAAAGAGGCACATATCATAAATTATTTTATATTCCACAGATTTTTTATATTTCACAAGAGATTTCAGCATAACTGTGATCTTGCAATAGGCTTGTACAATGTAGCTAATCAAAGCATAGAGGGAAATTGGGAGAAAATAAAGGAAGATGTACTCTGTACATTAAAAGAAAGAATATTTTTCTAAAGGACTGAGACTTTTAAAAACTAAACACAGTCTGAACACAGTAATATCATTATGCAAAGAAACAAGTCTGAAAAATTATTTACAGAAATCTTCTAGACTGGTCAGTGGAAGTAATTTTCCAAGTAATGGCTTTGACAAATAATCTAGTGTATTAATTAATCTGTCAGTCATATTTGGCCAAAACCAGTAAAACAAGACCAGAAGCTGATTGTGGCTCAGATCATGAGCTTCTTGTTGCAAAATTTAGGCTTAAATTGAAGAAAGTAGGGAAAAGCACTAGGCTACTCAGGTATGACCTAAATCATATCCCTGATGAATATACAGTAGAGATGACAAATAGATTTAAGAAATTAGATCTGATAGACAGAGTGCCTGAAGAACTATGGATGGAGGTTTGCAACATTGTACAAGAGGTAGCAACTAAAAAAGAATCCCAAAGAAAAAGAATGCAAGAAAGCAAAATGACTGTCTGAGGAAGCTTTACAAATAGCTGAAGAAAGAAGGGAAGTGAAAGGCAAGGGAGAAAGAGAAAGATACACCCAACTGAATGCAGAATTCCAGAGAATAGCTAGAAGAGATAAGAATGCCTTCTTCAATGAACAATGGAAAGAAATAGAAGAAAACAATAGAATAGCGAGGACCAGAGATCTCTTCAAGAAAATTGGAGTTATGAAGGGAACGTTTCATGCAAAGATGGGCATGATAAAGGACCAAAATGGCAGGGACCTAACAGAGGCAGAAGAGATTAAGAAGAGGTGACAAGATTACACAGAGGAACAATACAAGAAAGAGCTTAACGTCCCTGACAGCCACGATGGGGGTGGTCACTGACCTCGAGCCAGACATCCTGGAATGTGAAGTCAAATGGGTCTTAGGAAGTCTGAGCAACAACAAAGCTAGTGGAGGTGACAGTATTCCAGCTGAGCTATTCAAAATCTTAAAAGACAATGCAGTAAAATTGCTACACTCAATATGCCAGCAAACTTGGAAAACTCAGGAGTGGCCACAGGATTGAAAAAGGTCATTTTACATTGCAGTTCCAAACAAGGGCAATGCCAAAGAAAGCTTGAACTACCGCACCATTGCACTCATTTCACATGCTAGCAAAGTTATGCTCAAAATCCTACAAGCTAGGCTTCAGCAGTATGTGGACTGAGAACTACCAGAAGTACAGGGAGAATTTTGAAGAGGCAGAGGAACTAGAGATCAAATTTCCAACATATGCTGGATCATGGAGAAAGCTAGGAAGTTCCAGGAAAACATCTACTTCTGCTTCATTGACTATGCTAAAGCCTTTGATTGTCTGTATCACAACAAATTTTGGCAAGTTCTTAAAGAGATGGGAGCACCAGACCATCTTATTTGTCTCTTGAGAAACCTATATGGGGGTTGTCTTTTGAGAAACCTAACATGAAGCTTGTTTGTTGATCTTTTACTCCAAAGTAGACACAGAAAGACCAGCTAGCCTGAGACCATAACATATGAAAAGGAAAGGTTTAGTATTTCCAGTCAGGCTAGATGGTCTGAGAGGTCCCTTTTGACTCGCTCAGTTTCTATGTTTCTATGTTCCTTGCCTCACCATAGCAGCTCTCCTGAAACTCACCCTTCCCTAACTAAGTAGGAATAAGAGATAGCAAAAATAAAAGACAATGGGCACTTTACTTACTATGTCTTCCTGCTGCATGGGAGGTAGTTTTGGGGACAATGCAGCTGGGGAGTCAAGAATTAACCCTCTTCTCCATGTTTGCTGAAGTTCTGATATGAACTGGCTTTCCCATGCTTACCTTGGACTAAGAAAAGAAGCATTTTAAGGACCTCAGACCCTGTATTACAGAAACTGAGAGTTCATCCTTCTAGTTCAGTAATATTGTCATTGTAGTAGTGAAAAATGCACAGGGAATCCATTTCCACTCCATTTGCTAATTTCCATGAAGCAGGTAAATAATTTTTAAAAGTGTGAACACCAATGAATGTTAGGCTGTTCCAGTACAAAGTATATCAGGGTAACAACCTCTTTTCAAAATATCCTCTTACTGGGTATTACAAAGCCATACATTTTTTTAAGCATTTGCTGTATTCCATCATCCGCAATTAGCTGAGTTGTTTTCTCAACATCTTAAAGAGAGGAGGCACAGCCTCAAACAAGACACAACCAAGTCTGTGTAGCGTAAGACACAGCCAAAGATCCATCGACATGAGAGGTAATTGCTGGAATGGCAATCCACTGATTATGTATTCTGCAGTGGTGTCGACAGCAGGTTGTCAAATGTGCGTATCTGCCCACAGGTCCAAAAAGATTGGGAACCCTTGTTACAGATGCATAAGCATGTAAAATGACTAAGCATATATCTTGTTCACATTACAAGTTTGTGTTTAAGTGTTTTGAAGGCGCCTTCCTGAAAGTGAGTCACTTCAGATGTTTGCTAACTTTACTTATCCTGACTTAGATGGCTCTACCACATGTATCTAAACCACAGTGGAGGGAAGGGTCAAACAATGAAAGACTGGCTTCGACTACTGGATGGGGATATCTCGAGTCTCTATCAATCTTCTGTTGTATTAAATGGACTTAAAACTGTAAGCCAAGTTTTCCTTAACTTCATTGTGAAAATATATTTATATATATTCATAGAACTTCTGCTGTGGTCTTAGGAGCCAATATAAATCAATCCTTTGTTTATTTCTTCTTCCTATGCTGCATTTCTGCAAATATAATCAACACTAAGATTTATTTTTTTATTTCAATGCTGCTTCATATTTGAAACTCTCTGGGCACTTCACAATAGGTTACAAGCAACCAAAAACAAACTAAAACAGAACTGCATGACTTCGGCTTTCACATACTGGCCCTCAGTCCTTAAGCAGTAAAACCTCCTCAGCCTGCCCTTTTGACTCCTTAGATCATTCAACAAAAAGGCAATAGAAAATAACTCTAACTATTGTAATTTAAGCAACTCAACCTTTTATATTTTATATGTGCGTGATTGTATGTGCACATGCACACTTGATAGGCATGCCTTGTCAGTATAAATATTTTATTTTGGTCAATGTAAAAGTCACTTTTTTAAAGATTCCTATTAGAAATTCTTGAGGATTGTCACTCTTGCCATGACTGAACTCTGTGTATGAAGTGGAAATGCAGAGCTCTGCCCCTGTTTCAGACATCATTTCTGTTGCCCTCTTGTGGAGATCAAATATAGAAACCAATGGAGAACCACTTAAACTGTACTACACTTGCATTTAAAGAAATGTATTAACTGAAATTGTGGAGGAGCGTAATCACAATGGTATTTCTACCTTTGCTTCCTACTCAGTTCCTCGTCCTCTTATATATTGTCCCACCATTTAATTGGGCCAATAAGTATTTAACTTTTAAATTCTAAGTGAGAGCTAAACACAAAGATAGAAAAATAGGCAAACAAAATAATGGAAGGTTTAGGATACTGAAACACTTGTAGCTAAAATAAACAAATCATATCTAATTGGAGAAAACAGAAAATAACATACATGAATGTTACCTAGACTAAAAGCAAAACATCAGCACACTTATGGCCACACCTCCAGAAAATACAACTTACGATTCAAGTATAGAAGAACGTTTGGTTTGGCTACATTACCTCATAAAACAGCTACTTATACAAATACTTTTTTGATTCATACAAACAAGTTATTATCTATTCAAGCATATCCTTGGCATGTGAATCTGCTAGGTTTCATGATGCTGTTGTCCGTTTCAAAAATTTATGGAAAGCAAAAAGTCTATGGTATCTTTCCTCAGCAAGATTTCCTTCTATAAGGAGTACCACATACTTGAGCTCCCCGTCCTATGAGAGATAAGATGAAGCTTTCTGTTGCTAAGCAAGGCTTTGCCATTTATCTCAAGCTTTAGCAGAGTACAAGCAATAATCACTACTGCCTGAAATATATTGGAATGAGAGTACATGGGACCATTCATGACACTTCATCAGCATTCAGGAGGCAAACAGCATGACTGCAGTGATTGAATGCAGGTTCAGACTACTGGCTTTAATCTCCATCTCATTCATTCAGCTTTTACTTTTGGCACAGCTGTATGATAAACACTCTTACACACAGCAGTCATGGGATTCCAAAGCAGGGTGAACAAGCAAGAATGTATGTTTTTATGTATATGTGTTTCACGCAGGAAGGGAGCAGAGAGTTAAATAGAATGTGTCAATACAACATACACATACTAAGGAGCTGTAGAAAGTTCTCGCCATGGTCATAATAGGAATAAGTGGGAGGGAATGACTTACTTGAACAGAAAGCTACTACTAGTCACATTTCTTTTGCATTTACAGAAATCTTAACATAGAAAATGTTAATATTCAGCCAACAGTTAGGATCTGCTTTGCATTCAATATATGCAAACATCTTGAGTTATAAATTATGAATTGCCCAACCTTTGAAGAAAAACTGGATATTTAAAAGAAAGAAAGATATTACTCTTGCTTTATACTCTGGTTGGTAAAATCATGATATTATGAAAGTTTATCACACTCTAAAATTCTCAGAGTTTTGTATTCCAAACAGTTTGTATTCTATGTTTATAGTAAACAAAACAAAAAATATATACACAAGAAAATCCTCCATATACTATCAATTCCTTTAAAAATTATAATGAATAGATATATATTAATAGGATATTGCAGAAACAGATGCATGTTAACAGAAAGCTGTCTATACATTTATTTTTGCATTATACTTCAGTGACCCAATAACCTGGATTTTAAAATTATGGCATCTAACAATGATATTCAATAATATGAAAATAATTACTAGGAATATGAGTCCCTAGTATAGTACTATAAAATTATCCAAGTTAATCATCAGACCACATATGTTAATATTACAAATCAGGCTGTTTGAATTGCTTGTTTCTCATGGTAACAGGTTTGTTTTGTACACCTTTGAACATCTTTACATTTGCACATGCATTAGAATATGCTCAGTGAAACACTGAAAAGTGAGTTGAGAAGGTCAGAAAGGAATGATGAATGGGACCAAACCTCCAAATGATAATATACTATCTCTTCAGGAAAAATATGCTGTTAAAAAGCCATAATACTTTCATATGTAAAAGAAAGGGTTATCATGATTACGGTTCCCAATTTCAGTGGCAAATACTGACACACTGTAAGCAATGCTGGGTAATGAATGCACATTTCAGTTTTGCAAAATGGTTGATTCGTTGGTGCATCCTTACTTGTGTATTGTGAGCAGAAAACATCTCTTCCCTGGACTAAGACAACTTGCTGATATAAACCTTAAGGAAATATTTTTGTGGTTTATTTGTAACTTCAGATCTAGTTGCTTTTGCCTGAAATTCTTCATGATAACTGATTCACAGAGGAATAAACAGAATTAATGAACTTCTGGAAAGAGAAAAAAACAGTGCAAATACATTACAAAAAGTAATATTGGTGCAAATGAAAAACACTTAAGGAAAACCTATTTTACTGTGCTGACCCTAAAGTTCCCAGGGTCAGGAAGAAACAGGTCACTTTTTAGGAGGGAGAAAAAAAACTTCAAATATTATCTTGTGGAATTAATTGATCATCTGAAATACATTTGGCCTGTATTTTTAAAGGGTTCAAAAATACGAAATAGAAAAAGTTTGGAAGAAGAAGAGCAAGTACTTCAGTACCTATGATCTATTCAAGCAATGCAATACTAAACTAGCTTGTAACATTCAGAAAAATCACAATACAGTTTTTGTAATGTTTCTTGGAGAAGGGTAAGCAGTAGGATAAGTACTGTTATTGTCAAATATATGTATGCTAGCATGATGAAGGGGTGGAGCTGGGAAATCTGCTGCAGCTGGATAAAGGCTCTCCCAGACACTGAGTCCACCTGATGTTCCAGCGACAGACTGGGGTCCAGGGACACCTCCAGGCTGTGGACCTTGTCCTTTAGGGAGAGTATGACCCCATCTAGGACAGGGTAATGCCCTCCTAACCTATCAGGGGTACACTCTACCAATACTACCTCTGTCTTAGCAGGTTTAAGCCTCAGTTTATTGATCCTCATACAGTCCATCATCAAGCTCAGGCCCCAACTGAGGACAATAACAGTCTCACCTGGATTAAATAAGAAAGAGAGGTAGAGCTGAGTATCGTCAGCCTATTGCTGACTCCTCAGGCCAAACCTCCAGTTTCATGTAGATATTAAACAGCACTGGGGACAGTACAGAACCCTGCGGAATCCCATGATGCAATTGCCATGGGCTAGCGCAACTGTACCCCAGCACCACCTTATGGACCCAGTCAGTCAGGTAGGAGCAGAACCACCTTAAAATGGCATCTCCCACTCCTAAGTCAACCGGCCGGTCCAGAAGGACACCATGGACAATGGTGTCAAAAACTGCTGAGAACTCAAGGAGAATCAACAGGATCACGCACCCACTGTCCCTCTCCCTGAACAGGTCATCATACAGGGTGACCAGAGCGGACTTCATCCCATACCCAGGCCTAAAACCCTATTAAAATGGATCCATATAATCCTAGCATGCAAATATGAAACAGAAGTGATACAACTATGTTTTAGCGTATGAACAGGAAATTAATATATTTCTAGATACAATAAAATAATTTTAGAAAAACTTTAAAGAGGATCTGGAGAAATACACTCTACTCTCAATGAAAATATAACATCTTTAGCTTTTATAAGGAGCAACTGCTTTCACAATTTCCTATTAACCAGATATATTTTTCACACAAAATACTTTAATGAAAAATCTAACAAAAACCATCATTTTGGATCTATAGTATTTCTTTCCATTTATTCTGTAGCACTAGATTATTATATGAATACATATGTGATAGCTAAAGGCATTCATATGTTAAAAGTCATTCTTTTTCAATTAAATTTATTTTTAAAGGATGTAGGGATTTTGCTGTCTCATAATACTGCTATATAGGCACTAGTTAAAGATATATTTCTACAACTGCTGGGATTATAGGGAATTGTTTCATGGTGTTGTAATGGTGGTTTTATATTTTATTATAGTTATTTTCAATGTCAGAATTATGGTCTTAACACTGATCATGTATTATTCTGTTTCTATAGTGGTTGTTAATAGTTCTCAGTTCTTTGTGAGTAATGTCAGGACATAAAAGGGTAAAATTTAACTTGTTCTGGAAAGGGTTGTATTCGCCCTGAAGTATCAGGTCTATAGCTTGGAAGTATTCCTTGATCCTATGCTGTCCTTGAATGTTTCTAGTGGGGGCAGTAGCAAGATGTGAGAAATGGTATGCTATCCTGTCTTGGTATGCCCATCCTAATTTGGCCTGATTTAGCAACAGTCATCCATGCCTTGGTGACCAATATGGAGATCATATTACATCTGTAACATGAAAAAAGCACTGGCTACCGATTACTTTTGAGGCTCCATTGGTTATGATTATGTTGGTTTAAGCTCAAGGAATCTCATGTCTCATTATGAACATGTAAAGAAAGCCTCCTAAGGATAGCACTGCTTGCCAAGTACTGTTTGTCTGGCATATTCCTGAACTCTCCTGGGTTGTAGAAAGGGGTGAAAATATGCCTTTTAATTTAGTCTTTTAAATTAAATAAAAACTGTTATAGCTTATATAGCTGTTCTTAATATCTTGTTTTGTTAAGGTTTGTTAGACAAAGAATCCACATTGTGTACAATTGCTTTAAAAATTCAGAAAAACATTTCAAATTGTCAAAATGATAAAGAATTCAGTATATGCCTATTCCATTGTTTATCTCCATATATTAAGAAATCTAGCTGCCTTCTCCTAATCCTAGCTAGGATGATTGTTGGTTGCTTCTAAACATTTCTTGATTCTCAGTGATAAGATATATATGAGGTACACATATACTATTAAATAATATGCCTGCTCTAGACAAGGAATACATATTACTTAATACTCTGAAGTGTTGTGTTCTTTGCACACATACTTCCTTGCATTCATGACCATTAATCAAATGATAAAAACTACTCCCATGTTCTTCCTTTGTTTTATTGAATATTGCAATGTCTAATTCTGAAACATACGGTATTCAGTGCTTCAAATGACAGAGAAAAATACTTGTCTTTACCAAGAGGAAGGGGTCTGTGGTCTTTTATTTATATCATAGATGATATTACTTAATCACAACATAAGATACTCAGGGAATGCATGGATTAAAAGCACTTATTTACAGCTTTCAAGTTTTAAAATTTTAATGAACAAGTTTCTCTTTACATTTTATCTCAAAGATAACAAGCTACCTAGTATGCAAATATGAAACAAAAGTGATACAACTATGTTTTAGTGTATGAACAGGAAATTAATATATTCCTAGACACAAACTATATCAACATGGTATATTAGAGGTATTAATCATAGTGTTAAGGACTCTAAATTTGTACTGAGTCAAAGAAACAATCATCCAGTCATGTTTCAATGATATGCTGATTAAAGGTTCTTGAGAAAATCAACAGCAGCAGTCTTTCACTGAAATTCACAAATCACTATGTTTCTTTTCCAACAGAAGTTGCATTGATATGACTATTGCATAGGGCAATGGTAGCCAACCAGGTGTCCTCTGGATGTTTTGGACTACCACTTCTAATGTTTGGGGATTATAAGAGTCGCAGTTCAAAATATCTGGAAGGCAACATGTTGGCTACTCCAATATACAACACAAGACAATTTTTCACAGACCTTTCTCATCTGGATAACCTGGAACAACAGAGTAGTTAACAGCTGCAGGGAAGCCCACTAATGCTGAATGCTACATTTTAATTAATATATTTATTAAAGAAAGTCCATGAGATTAATATGCTTATTTCTTAGCATGCATCCTCAAGAATTTATTTATTCGTATTGCCTAGGAACTTGTCATTATATTAACAGTTGACTTACCCCCGCCCCCCAGTCTGTCTCTTAAGTGGTTGCCAGGCCTGTCACAACAGCCTTGTGCTACGTCTGCTGCTCAAGTGTGTCTCTTAACTTCCAGCTTCAGGTGTCACAACAGCCATTAATTTTGCAAAACCAAGAGCTATTTCCTGATAAAATAAATGAGCAGTGTCTCTCACAAAAAAATAGTATTTGCAGTGGGGAACTTATAGTAGAAACATTGATGCCCAGGTTCATCTTTCACTGCAAAAACAAAAGAAAACCATAGATTCAGATGAATTGTTTGCACAGGAAACATATCGTGGTTTCCGATATGTTTACGTTAGAAAGAATAAATAACCTAGCAAAGAGATCAGTGAATCAAATCCAAACGTTGCCCTGGAATCTACACTTTTGCTCAGTCTATGACTCATCAAGTGTAAACATTAATCAAACTTAACAGAGCGATGTTGTGTAATGCAGCAACCATTCCATCCCATTTAAGCCAGCTGTATGGTAAAAGGCTGCCATATGGGATGTCTACCATGTGTAGTCATCACAATGAGATTGGCTGGAGCAACTGGCAGAAAAATTTGCCCTAAGAAAAATCATTACCCGCTACCAAAACAAACAGATATAAACAGAATAAACCTTACTCTGTTTAATATTCTCATCTTTGCAAATAAAGTATCTCTGCTTCCACTATCTGAAATGCTTATCCCACAAAAGGAGGGGCTATCAGCAAGAATATTCTTTGATGCAACTTTGTTCTATTGGTCTTAGTCTTATTATTTTTATCCTATCCAAACTTTTCACTGTTTCTTAAAGTGAAAGAAGCCTCTCTCTTTGTCCTATAAACTCCAAATTAAAGGATGAAAATAGTATAACTTGATAAAGCCTCATCAATTAAAAGGAGTATTCACTATGTAAATAGTGATCTGTCTGCATTCTTCTTATCTCCATAAGACTGGAACACTTTTATCAGTCCTTCTGACACTTGTACGTATAACTTTTCTATACCCTGAAAATCCCAGGATGAATGGTCAAAGTACAAAGAAAAACAGCTGGTATCTTTTAAAATGAAAAAACTAACAAATCTTTCCTCTGTTCAAAGTGGCTTTTAGGAACAGTTTGCCAAATTTATTAGGTTTCTAATAAAAATAAGCAATCTTAGGGAAAAAAACCATCATGGATTTTTTATACCCCTTGTACTGGTGCAAGTGTAAGACTTTTTTTTTTTTTTTTTTGCAAAGCCCATTTTTAAAATTTGAATTAAGTAGTGAGAATCAATGGGACTCACAGGAAGGCTATGAAGTCTCCTCAAAGCCTATCAACTGTTGATTCAGAATGCGGAAAGGAAAGTGGAAACCCCTTTGTAGGCATTTGTGCATTGACACATAGTGATAAAACATGCTGAAAGGTAACACAGCATGGTTTCCTACCCGTGATTCCTGGGTTCAAACAATTGCACGATTTCCATGATTGCACAGCTTCTGCCCTCCCCCGTCATTTCTTCTAATGGCAGCAGGTATCTCATCAGTTCCCACAGCTGAAACTCAGTCCTCCTGCCCATGTCTTCATTGCCTATCCCCCCAACACGCTCCTCTGGCTGTTTCTTCAGTCAGCTCCTCTTGATTTTCCCTCCTGCTGCTGCTTCGCTGAACCTATCCATCAGTCACCGGAACAGAACTGTTGCTGTGCTTCTGTGCTCCGTGCCGAAGCACAAGCGTACCCACCCCATCCCACCTGCTCCATACCCTCCATGGCTGAGGATATGTCCAGGCTCCGCTGTATGCAGGGCACACGCACACACACTGGAATGGGCCACCTCCTCCTTGAAGCCAGGCTCAGAAAAGGCATCAGTGTGGGCAGGCTGTGTCCTCACTCCCACACCACAGACCAGCCAGCCTACACTGTGCCCTACACCCCATCCTCGGGATCCCCTCCCCCATCTCCCCCTACACTGTTATGAATGGGGGAAGTCTTCCTTGTTACCCCCTTCCCCAAGCGAGGCTGCGCAGTGACTAACCTCATCTGGTGCTGCTCTCTTACACCTCACAGCAGGGCTTGTTGATAGTCTTTTGTTCTGGTTTGTCTTGATTTAAAATTAAGTACCAGACCTTACTCATTCTAAAATACCTGATAAAAAGTCTAGAAAACACCAGAGAGGCTCTGGACGCAACACACTTGTGAAGAGGGATTATAGAGCTTTCAGAATAAATAACAAATGCTCTGGGTAAATAGGAAGGAAATAGATATCCACCTTTGTTGGATAGGTTTCAATATGAGGATGTGGACAAGGTGCTTAGACAAGTCCGCTCCACCTTGCCCTTCATGGCAGCTCATCAGAGCCAAGAATGGGATTTGTCCCTGGGTCCAGGAAGTTGATAACACATCTCTGAAGGAGGATCAGGTTCCAGTCCCCTTAAAGGAGGCAGTAATCAGACCCATCCTGAAGGTGAACCTGAACCCAGAGATCACCACCAATTACAGACAAGGAGCAAATATGCCATTCTTGGGCAAGGTGCTTGAGAGGGTGGTGGCTGGACAGCTCCAGGCACTCTTGAAGGAAATTAACCATCTGGACCAATTGCAGCCTGGTTTTTGGACTGAAACTGCCTTGGTCACCCTGTATGATGACCTGTGCTGGAAGAGGGATAGAGGGATTGTATCCGTGTTGGTTTTCCTGGATTTCTCAGTGTCTTTCAATACCATCAGCCATGGTACCCTTCTAGACAGGCTGGTTGAGTTTGTTTGTTTATTTATTAAAAGCTTTTCTGGGATGCTGGTGGTGCAGTGGTTTAAACTGCTGTGCTGCTGGGCTGGTTGATCGAAAGGTCACCGGTTCGAATTTGCACAACTGGGTGAGTTCCTGTTGCTCCATCCCAGCTCCTGCCAACCTTGCAGATCGAAAGCATGCCAATGCAAGTAAATAAAAAGGTACCACTTTGGTGGGAAGGTAACAGCATTCCGTGCACTTTGGTGTTTAGTCATGCTGGCCACATGACCACGGAGACTGTCTGCAAACAAATGCTGGCTCCCTCAGCTAGGAAACAGAGGTGAGTACCACCCCCTAGGGTCAGACATGACTGGACTTAATGTCAAGGGGAAACCCTTACCTTTACCTTTAAAAGCTTTCCTATCCCATCCCCTACAGAATGTCTCGAGATGGCTTACAATAAATAAACAAGTTGAGGATTGGAAGCACTCTCTAAGTGGGGCTGCCCTTGAAGACGGTCCAGATACTTCAGTTGGTCCAGAATGGTCAGCCATGCTTCTAATGGGGACCAGCAGATATGTGCATGTAACACTGGTCCTCTGACACCTGCACTGGCTTCCAGTTGAAGTCTGGGCCCAGTTTTAGGTGATGATGATAACTTACAAATCCCTATACAGTTTAGGGCCTAGGCACACCATCCTTCTCATTTGCATTTGGGCCTAAAAGTTCAAGTAAAAGTGTGGGTGCCTGGAAGGCAAGTTAGAAGCAAGAAAAATTAGTGACACTGTAAAGCAGCATCACTGATCACAGAGCATGTCTCTTAAGAGATGAGCCTTGGCTTTCCATTTCTTGGTTTTTAAGTTCTTGAGACAACATGAGATAGTCTTAACTCTGTCTTTTAAACCATTAGGGGTTTTTTAAAATCACTGAATAAAACACTGCACAAATGATGTTAATGTGTAAGAAGGTTAAGGCAGAATGCTTCAAATGTCTCCCAAACTCTACATTTTAGAGGTCTTTCTGTAGCCCAAGCAAGGCTAATCTGGGGTAATGTATCAAGAATTTACAGAAGTGTCCGTATACTTGATTGCTAAGGTATATTGCTCCCCTAAACTGTGGATAAATATCAGTTTTTACTTAAAAAATAGAAAAAATATGAATTACCCTGCTGAGACCTACATTACAGGACTCTTTATGCTATGTTTCTGACTGAGAAAGCAGAGCGAGTCTCCCAAATGAAAGGAGGCAATCCCAGAAGAGTAAGTCATGCAGGCCTAGAGCAAGAAGTCTCAATTGAGGGTGGCTAATTTTGCTGCATTGCAAGCTTTTGTAGATACAAATTTGGCAATCATAGAATCCATAGTAGAGTTGGAAGGGGCCATGAAGGCCATTGGGTTCAACCTCCCACTGTTGCAGGACACCAAGTTATACCATCCCACCCAGGTGGCTGTTCAGTTTCTTTTTAAATGTCTCTAGTCTAGTTCACCAAGCACCTTGAATAAAAATAAAAACCCTTACGGTTAGTCTGAACAGCCTACCTACAACTATCAAGAACACTAACAATGGAGATATTGTCTGGGAAAGAAGGCTGAAGAGACTGCTTACCAGCGCTTAGTGTTGATCTAGAGATCTTTGCTGCTTTTATCAACTGTGTTCAAATCAGTACTTTAAAACAATTGAATAGTGTATAAATGAAGAAATTTGAAGTGCTGGATATAGTTCCCTGCCCCAAACTCATGTCTCCTTGTTTTCCTGTTGCACTTTCCCCTGCCATGTCTTCTCCCATAACAGACTTGTATGTTTGAAACGCACATGCTACTGACCAATCAATCCTTTACACATACAAACACACATACACTGTAGCCATCCAGTCACATTTATGTGTATTCAAAAACATTCTCTAGAGAAAGGAAAAAGAGAGAGGAAGGAGCCATCTTCCAAGAAGGTAAGGTGGATGGCTAACAGGAGAGGGGCCTTCTCAGTAACAGTGTCCCAAGAGTCCTTTCTTTACAATCTTTTTGGCACCAGGTGAAAACAACATTATAGTCTAGACAATTTAGCAATTGATTTTATCTCTTACAAATTTAATGAAATTAATTTTATTCTTAGAATTGTAACCTATATTGTTTTAACTTCTTACATCACCATTCTACGCTCAGCTGTATAATGTCATGTATATGTTGTTGTAAATGGTATTTATTCCTATGGTTTTATGTATATTATTGGTTTGTTTATATTATAATATTATTGTCTTATTTCGTTGATATATGTATATGTTTTATTTTCTCTGAAAGCAGCCTAGAGTCCTGTTGGACAAATTGGTTGCAGAATACAAGTATAATAATTAATAAATAAATATTTAGAAATGAAGATTACTATAGCCTGTGTCAGATGCAACTTTTTTACTTTCGAACTCTGAATTTGGGAGTACAAAACTCATTTTATATGAGTTTATCTATATTACGATACTCATTTTATATATTAAATATTAAATATCTATAATATTTATCTATATTATGTGAAGCAACCAGTCGCCTGCCCACAAATGGGACCTAGTGCTGCGTCTCTTCAGTGAGCAGTCACCTCCTCCACTCTTGCAAGCGGCAAACAGCTTGGCAAATGGAGAGCCAGTACTTCCAGGCAAATGGAAGCATGTGGAAATTCTAGTTTTGGAAACAGGACCTGTCAGCAAAGCTTTCATGCATGAGCACTACTGACTTCCTGGTTTTACAAATGAGTGATTCCACTCATTTTGGTTTGCTCATGGAAAAACCAAATTTCCACTGTGCAAGTGGTGGGAACCTCTTTCAGAACAGAATCAATGAGGCTGGCTGCTTGTGGGCAGTTGCCACAGGATATATTGTGCCCTATACACTGTATTTTGTTTAGTTTCTTCTTTGTCTATTTCAGTCTAGCTAAAAAAACTTAACAAGATAAAAGATGGCAAACCTTAAAAGTTTGCTGAAACTTTAAAAGTTTGCTGAAAAGGTATTATTCTTCGGAAAAGGTTTTAACATCTGAATAGTTGCAGACACACAGAAAACAAAACAGTAAAATCAAAAAGGTAGAATAACAGCATATCAAGGTCAGCTACATCATGCCAGCTAGACAGAATCCCTATCTTCTCTAAGTTCTTCCCAACAATACCTTAACATCAGAACTATCACCTTCCAAGCAGCTCTCTTATCCTATTCTTTTCTTTAAAACCTTCTTCTTAAAGTTTATTTTTGCTTCAGGTTTTTTTTATGTTCAAGTGAGCCTGTGCTCATGCAACTGACCAATCAAGACAGCTCACTACTTCTGCACTTGCAAAACTACAGGAACTTCTCCACAATGTAAATAAAATCTGTAGGTTCTTTATCTTGCAGAGCTGGAGACACTACACTTGGTAATACATTAACTGAATGTTGATTTTTTTAAAAAATTTACACTAATCAACACACACAAGAAAGAAATCAATTCCTCCCCCACAAAATCCCAAAATGATATACACCCAGTCCCCCAATTACAAAAGTCTGTGTTAAGAACGACTCCTACTTATGGATGAGCAAACCCAGGCATCCCACCTTGTCCCTGAGCAGCAAGCCATGCTCATGGGGGGCAGTGGAGGGGAGGGGAGAACAGGAGAGGGGAGGGGAAAGTGGTGACCACTGCTGACCAGCAGTTAAGTTGGAACTAGAAAGAGACTCAGTGGCAACCCTCCTGCAGCACAATCAAACCCTGACTCCCCAGCACCAGGTCCATCCTCTCCAACACCATCATCATCCAGTTAATGGTAGGTTTAATGTTAGCTCAAGAAGCCTTTAAAAAATTAATACTTAGCCCTCTGAATGCCATTGGCCTTTTTATATTACAGTTTTAATATTTTAATTATTTTAATACATTTTAACAAGTTGATATGTTTAATATATTGTTTTATTATGTTTAATATGTGGCTGTAAGCCACCTAGGAAAGCCTTTTGGCAGTTATAGGTGGCATATAAATAGGTACATAAATAATAAAATAAATAACCTTTAATAATCTTTTTTACTTTCATCTTTCTACCTTGATCTCTAAACTGTTTTAAGAACTGTATTGTATAACTACACACATACATACAGGTTCTCTCTCTCTCTCCAGTAGCTGTAGTGACTTTAGTACTGCATTATCATCATTATTAAAAGGCTGTATTGTGTTTGTTTCAGTGTATATGGAAGTGTTTCTAAAGTGTTTTATATGCTTTTTAGACATGTGATCCAACTTACATACAGATTCGATTAAAGATGATCTTGGGGACGGACCTAGTTCCTAACCTGAGTATCAGCTGTACACTGTTACAAGGCACTTCTATTTCTGCACCTTGCTCCAAAGGCCTTCTTCATCATACATATTTCATGTATCAAATGAAGTGAGAAAAAACAAACATATAGGATGGGTAAGTGGAGCCACCCTACACACATACACACACTGCTTCAGAAGCAGTGGAAGACTCCTTCTATAGTATGAGTATACCATGCCAGGGTGGAAGCACATGCATACATGGGCACACACTTTTATATTTGCTATATAAAAGCAAATACATCATCTCCATTTGCTTTTTCTTTCACACTCATTAAACCAATGGGGAGGCTTACATGCCCAACTCTAGGCTGGCATGAATAAGGCTCATACTGCATGGTCTGACAGGTAAATGAATGGCCTTTGGATCCACTGGAGAGCTACTTTGGCACCATCCTGAGCCCCACTGGCAGCAATATGATGGGATTACAATTGCTCTTCCCTCCTGTAGTGACAAAGACATCTTCAAAGTCTAAAGGAACACGATAGCTTCCATTTCTGGAACCAACGTTCATAGAAATAGTTTTGGCACATTGCATGAACTTCAAAAGCTACTCAGTGCTATTTGTCATTCCACTCCATAGTTTTCACTGTGATCTTTTTAACACTTAATTTAAAAATTGAAAATGATGTTCGCATTTATTTCAAATAATTAATAAACTGGCATGAAATTGATGTACATAAGAATAATATTTTTATTATTGTATTGCATTTATATCCCACCTTTTCCTCTTATAAGGAACAAAAGGCAGCTTATATAGTTCTCCTCCCCATTATTTTATCCTTACAACAACTCTGTGAGGAACCTTAGGCTGACAATGAGAGATTGACCCCAAATCACCCAGCAAACTTTACAGTCAAGTGGAGACCAGAATCCAGAATTTCCGGGCCCCCAGTACAGCACAGTAACCACCAAACAACACAGGTATCTAGGGATTTCTTTGCTTATTCTTTATATCACTACATTCCAATTTGGTGTAAAGGTCAGCCATGCAGTTATAATTTCTTTTAATTAAAATTTCTGCTGTAGATACAAAATTGCAGATGCTTTTCAAAACTATGAATAGAAAAAAGATTTCTGACTCTGTGGCTGCCTCATGAAGTTCACCCTTAAATCCTTAGATCTTTGGAAAATGACCACAGTAAAGCCAAAAGAGCTATTCCAGACGTGTAAAAATAAACTTCAGAAAGTGAATCTTCATGCATTAAGAGTAATAAATTGCATGAATTACAGTCTCTATTGTAGTTAAAAGCTATCTGGAGTATTGAATTTCAAATTCTTTTTTCTCTTTTTGCCATACTTCTATATTAATTTGTAAGAAGTAGATGTGAGAGGCTAGAACTTATGACAAAAGCTGACATATCTGTCTAGGATTATTTCTGTCACTTGGATGTGCCACTTTTGAAAAGAAAAAGGAAAAGTCAAGAATACGAAAATATTTGAAATACCTTTGAACACAGAAATAAGAAGCATAAAATCCTCTTTGCAATGGAGACCTACCTGTGATAATGCAGACTGTGGAAATGACCTCACCCAGCTCTTTAAAACATGGGATGCAGATTTAAACCAGCCTACAGGACATTCTTTAATCCCTGGGAGGTACAGCATAATTAGAGAGATTGGAATGATCTCATGTCTTGTCAAGGAGATGAGCAGTATAATCAAAAGACAGGGGAATGAAACTGAATTTGAAAGGCAGTGTAGCTTTTGCCCACTTTCTTCAGCTCTACAGAATACTGCCAAGTGCCTTCATTTCAGGACTCTTCTCAAGAGGCTACATGTGCCTATGCATATTATTATCATGGCAAACCACCCAGACCAGATAGAATTAATAACCTTCACTAATTTTATAGCATGAACAACAAAGTAAATAGTTAGGTACAAACTGATTTAAAGTCATCTAAGAATATTATCAGTTAATACAACAATCCTATTAATGTGTTTTAGCACTCCTGAAAAAAAGGAATAAAAAAACAATATAAAACAGTAACATTCTGCATCGCTTCAGTTTTCTTTAACACAATATACCACCCTTCCCAGTATGGTGCCTTCCACTAAACATATCTAAATCAGAGATGAGCACAGAACTGGGCGTTTTCTACAGATCCAGATGGACAAAGGAATATTTAAGTATCAGTACTGTACAGCACTTGAAATTGTGGCTCTAAACGTCTCCATCCCTCTCTCTTTCTCTCTCACAAAGAAAAACAACCTTACAATTTGAGAACCTTAAAGGAAAGTTCCTTCATGTGGTTTCAAAGAACCCTGCTGAAGGGTAAGATCCTGAGAAATTTTATTGTAGTTCTAGTCTTCAAAATAAACACATGCAGTAGAAGTGTTACACACAAGTACTTGAATTAAATTGGCAACTAAAAAATGGAATGCAATTTCTTAAGGTTGGAGTATTGCAGGTTGGCATACACAAAATATTTCTCGGCTTTAGTGAGAACTACTCAACAAATTATCAAATTATAGCAGGGGTTACTACTATTATTTATGAGAATCCTTTTTAATAGAATTGTATCATCCCACAAAACTCTTCAACTTTCCCATTTCAGCTATAGCTAGATTTAGAGCCTCTAATATAATTACCAGCACTAGCAATGTTCTGATACAAGTATGTGTACATATATGTGTGCTTCTGTGTACATATTGATAGGATGAAGAGTCAGTATTATCCCCAATAGACAGTAAAAGTATACATCTGGAAGGAACATACAACTTGGTCATTCAGTTTTAACTGAACGTTTTAAATAGTGGCTCATATAATAATTTCTAAATACATACATGTATACTTTTTCTCATTTTTCCTCTTGCCAGATTGCAAAGAGAAAATCTGACTGCAGATTTCTGAAAAAGAAAGGGTGTTTTAATTATAGCTGTGCACAAATGGCTTTTCTAACATTCCCCACCAAATCTGTGAGCAGAGGAGGAGGAAGCAATTTCACTGAATTTTTTCAGAAGAACAAATTCTCATCTTCATTTTAGAGGTAGAACTCACCATTAGCACTGGATGTAGCACATCTTTCTTTCTTAATAGGACTGAGGGGCCTGCCCTGCCAGGGCAAGTGGCAACAACATGCCATACTGTCCCATTCCAAAATTGTTTTTGAGCATTTAGCGGGGCGGCGGGAGCTACCACAAGCAAAGAAACCAATCGAGAACATTATTCAATCTGGCCTTCTATTTTTAGTGGGAATGGGAGAAGAGAAAGGAAGAAAAATCTCAGAACACTTTTTAGAAAAAAGTTGGCTTTCTCACACCATTCTACTTGGTGCTTTCTTCAGGGTCTCCAAACATTACACTACCAAGGAGTCATTTGGACAGATGTTGTGCCTAACACTGATGTTTATAATGTCTTAGTTTCTTTTCAAGCACTCTAGCATGGGACTGCAATCTTTTATCCAGTTGCAATAAGAGGGTGAAGCTACTCACATTCCAAAATCTGTTCTCCAATTTCGAGACAGTTTCACAGGCCTTTGTGAAGACCCCTTAGTAATATTCAAGATGCTTTTAAAATTCCTTTTTAAATTCACCACTCCTGATTCTGTTTAACGTGAAATGGTATGTAAATGTGGTAAATAAAAAAATTTCTTTGCATTAATCTTTGTGCTTACCTTATCACCGTGATGTGACTGAAGGTGCTATTTGTTTGTTTTCTCTTTCTGTTACACATCTCTCCATCACTCTGTGCGGTCGACTACCCACACTTCCTGATCTGAAAAGGCCCTGTGAGGGAAGAGTTATCTCATGATGTCTTCCCGGAACTTTAATTGAATTGTGGGAATATTGGAATGCTACAGGCTGTCAGGGAGATGGTCGAACAGTGAAAGACAGGACATTCATACCTACCAATAAGCAAAAAAATCCCTGATACCCCTCTACAAAAATGTCGCATTTGGAAACTTATTTTAAAAAGCAACTTTTGTTCTTTCAAATTGCTTAAGAATGATACAATATGAAAAGTGGCACAGCATCAATTTCCTAAAAGTCCAAGTGAACTTATGAAAAATAGTTTGGGAAGGCAGATGAGATGATCTATTGATTACAAATGAATCAGTTGACTGTGTCTATATCTGATGAGCCCTATGACTAATTTGTGCTCTTTAAAATATCATGGAGTGGGAGACATATGCACACACAATACTATCTGTTTCATTTGTTGAATGCTGCAACTCATCTTGAGCCTTAGTGTAACCACTTAATTTAGTAAACTCCTATAGAATTGAGGATGGGGGAGGGAATGTTTCATACTAACAACAGTCTTTAATAATTCTAGAAGGAATGCACTTCAATCTTAAGCCATTTTCTGCAGTGACCTGCTAATGGAATGATGTTTCCCAAATCTGAATCAACCAAAGACCATCAAAATCTATCAGAGTGTAAGAACTGAAAGAATACAACCCAAAGTGAGTATTGTGAGTATCTAAAATATGACAAAATTAATGGGAATTAACCAGTTTCTTTCAAGTAAATCAGACATTGTGAGATGCGCTGAAATTTCATACAATAGCCCACAAAAGGGAAAGTCTACCCAATCAGCCTAATAACCGTTTCTTTGAACTTATTATGTGCAACTAGCAATGCATTTCCTGCTTTTTTTTACTATAATTAAGCAAGTTTGTGTCTTTCTGCATTATGTCCATAATGCTCAAAGTAGTCTGCTGATATCAAATGAAAAAAATCGGTTCTTATTTTGGCCTTTCGTCTAAAACAGTAAATAACCCAAAACTAAATGAATGGGAAAAGTTAAACACGTCAAAGGGAATTAATGGAAAATTTATATCACTCTTTAGGATCCTACTCCAGCCAAGGCCTCTCAGTTCAGATTTGAGGTTACTCAGGATGAAACAAAACCACTTATTGTCAAGAATGAAGTACAACTGATTGAATACAATGATGAAATCTGAATGGATAGTATAAACAAGCAAAAGAAAGCTTATGCTCCTGTTATCTGCAGGTGTACTGGTTCCCTGAATAAGTCAGGGGATACTCTTTGAGCTTCTAAAGTTGCCTGGGAACTTTCCATACCATTCCTTTCTCCAAAGTTGCTAGGCAAATTAACTTCCCTTCCTTCCCTTCCCTCAAAGTTGCATGGGAATTTTCCTTCTATTCCTTTCTCCAAACCAAGAACAAAGGCAGCACCTCTTCCATGGATTTTATAAAGTTATTCTCTCTCCCCTTTTCAGAGGCTGTCAGTACACACTAGTACAGAAATGGTTCTAACCCATTTTCTGGGAGAAAAGGAGGGACGAAGGTGCTTCCGTAAACAAGTTTACCACAGCAAAAACAGCTTTTTGTCTCAGGAATAAACTTGGAGAAAGCTATCTCTGGTGCTTTTCCAAAAAGCTGAAGGCCATATCAAATGGGCATGGCTCCAAAAAATCAACTCTTGGCTTTTGGATACTAGGAAAGTTCCTTATACTGCCTATTGAACCTTAATAACCCCTTTGCTATTCTTCTGATAGAGCCTATCCAATATATAAGAGATGAGTGTAAGAAACTGGCTCTAATTTATTAATCAAAAACCTTAAGAACATGTAGGAATAATGAGTCAACGTTATTAGAAATGCTGAGAATAAATCAACAGAAGCAAGCTTTGATCCCTGTATATCTTACTTACATGTAGGCTACCAAATCGCTCAGAAGTGAATACTAACCTCTGCTGGACACTTTGGAACTAAAGGTCCCAACAGACCTGAAGGCTGCAGTCTTGAACAGCAGCCCTGGATTCTCTCAGCAAGGGTGGGAGTGCTGGATTTACCACCTTGCCAGCCCTTTCTCCCCAGCTGGCATAGCCGCTCTACCATTCCCTCATCAGCCTCTCTCTCCTGGCTGATGTTGGGGCTGAGTGGATTGAAGCACTGCTGAGAGCAGTTCCAGGGTCCCAGGCCTGTGAAGAGGCCTGCCAGCAAGACTGCCTGCTGTGCGTTGTCCTGAGTATGCGGATGATATGCAGCTTGATCTCTCCTTTTCATCTTCAGCAAGTGAGGCAGGATGAAGCAGTGCTTGGCCACAACGATGGACTGCATGAAGGCTAACAAACTGAAGCTCAATCCAGGCAAGACTGAGATGCTATTACTGAGTGATTATTCTGACTGGGTTGAGGAAATTGAACCTCTTCTAGATGGGTTGTGCTCCCCTTGCAAAAGCAAGGTCATAGTTTGGAGGTGCTCCTTGTGTCATCTTTGTCACTTGGGATCAGGTGGTTTCAGAACACCAACCAGCTAGTGACTCAGCTACACCCCTATATGGACAAAGATAGCCTGCTATCATTGATCTATGCTCTGGTAATTTCTAAGTTAGATTGCTACAATGCATTCCACATGGGGCTGCTTTTGAAGACTGGAAGCTGCTTCTTGTGCAAAATGCAGCAGCCATGGTAATAACAGGGATGGGCAACCTGATCATATAACACCACTTCTGGTCTATATCCTTGCAAACCCAATTCAAGGTGCAGGTTTTAACCTATAAAGCCCTACACAGCTTGGGACCATGATACCTGACAGAATGATTCTCCTAACCTTTTTCTACCCAGACACCATGACCAAGTTCAGGTGCCTATCTCAGATTGACACCTCCAAGGTAAGTTCCGAGGGAGGTTCCAAGGAGATTGGAGGCAGCAAGGAGAAGGGCCTTTTCAGTGGTGGTTCCCAGTTACGGAGCAAGCTCCACACTGAGGTCTGCCTGGCAACAACCTATTTTTCATCACCAGGTAAGACAGTTCTCTACTGCAGGGCATTCAAGTAGCTTATGGGTGCTGTTAGCTGTCAAAAAAGGTCTCAATATTTATTCTTCTTTTCTGTAAGTTATCAATATATACACACACACATATACACATATAGCCTGCTTAATATGTGGTTTTTAATTTTGATTATAAATTTTAATAATGTTTTATTACAATATACACAATTTTTAATGTGCTTTGTGAATCGCTCATAGAGATTTGGCTGTTGAATGGTAAAGGAACCAAACCAAATCAAATTAATAAATAAATATTATACATAGAAAGCTAAAAATATACTTCTTCGCATACAAAGAACTTAACCAATTGCCCAAGGGATTGGCATTAGCAAGAACATTGTTATAATGTATTTTTCCTTTAATTATGAGCTAAGCTGTAATGTTATAAAATCTGATGCTGATTTAACTGCTTAAATGTTAGTTGAGATCAATGAAGAATGTAGATATTCTAAAGCCTAATAAATCAATTCAATTAGACAATATACAAACCGGTGAGATATGATTCAAGCAAGTCTGTCAAAGATTTGAAACCAAATAATTCACTGAACTTTTATTGTGCTGGGTTTTGAATCAGCCATATAATAAAGGGAAGGAGAGAAAGCTCAAGGATTACTATTCACGAATATGACTTTTGATTATCAGAAAATTGCTAGTGGTCAACATTGTATTAATAGTTTTGCAGTAGTCATAATGCTGAGGTTTCCTCTGAAGGCTGAAAAAGGATACAGTCCTAATTACTACATCATCCCTTCAAAATTGTCTTAAAAATTATCTTCTGCATTTGGGAAAAGCCTCCCTGAAGTCTTCTTCCGTTCAAGGATGATCGAACTGCTAGGCAGTGGAAGTGGCAGCAGTAGAGACGTAGCTGCCCTGCTTAAGGCAGTGGACACCCCAGGTAATGCTTAGGATCCGCTAGTCACTCTGGAACACTGCTCAGAGCTGATTTGCATGGAGTCCAGACTAACAGGAAAACTATATTCCCCTGCACTCCTTCAGTGTGCTAGCTGTTTGAAAATGTGATTTTAAAATAAGGTCTCTGCTATCCTTGGCAACCTTCCTGGATACTGTCTTTTCCTTTCCCAAATATTACTCCTGCAAAGCAAAGGGTGGTAGGGACAAGCATGCAGTTGACAAGTTAATTATAAACCAGGCCTAATCTCAGAGATGGATGGGTTAAGCTTATAATGATTTACTGTTTTTCTAATTGAATAAATTAGTTTCCAATCCTTCCCATCATGAATGATAGTGCTAACCACCAAGAAAAAACTATGATAGTCATGAGACGTTGATAAACTTTTGTCTGCTCCCTTGGTAAACTCTTGCACTCAAGCAATTTATGGCTTAACGGATTTCACTTCTCCAGATCTTTAAGACCTTGCACAACGCTATCATTTTGCTTGCTAATATGCCAGCATTTTATTGAAGGACATTAAAGGAAATGTGGATCCTTTGATTGTTCTCCTTGAGGCAGCAAATACTACATTGAAGAGGTTCATTATTAAGTATTTTACCACTGTCCATCTGGCTTACAGTCAATTATGTTCCGTTAATGTGCATATTAATGAAGATCCTGACATCCATTAGAAATCCCAAACTGCATACTCCAATGTCACTCTTTAGTACATGATTAGTACTTTGTTGGCATAATATAGTAAACACTTTGTCATTATATTGGCATTCATTGCTACTCAAAATGACTTCAATTAAAAAAACTTGCTACATTTTATTTGATAAACTCCAAACATAAAATCATAGACAAGCCCAAAGGAGCTTTCAAGGAACCCCGGGGTTCCCTGGAACACAGTTCAAAAACTGCTGCCCTAAAGCCCTAGACTCAATATCACCATAAAGCACTGACTGAGTCACTCTAGATCATAATCCCTGCTGCCTAGCATATCATTGTACATACCATCCATGCATATTTTATTTTATATTACTATAATTAATACCTTAGATATTACACAAACTTTTTTCCAAGATCAACTGCCAAAACATCCATATGTAAATCCTTTATGACACACCAAGATTCTGAAAAAGAGAACTCATTCTCACAGAATCTGCATGAACACTCACTCGTTGCAATCTTTACTTATTGCCACTAACACACACACAGACCTATGTATAAATGCATAATAACACTAAGATGGGACAAAGCAGGAATGCCTATCTCTACAAAGTGAATGCATTTTGTCCCAGCAACTTGAAGGGGGTGGGGGGGTTTGTGAGGAGAAGCACATTCTGGGACACTAGCAAGTGTGAAAAAAATTATTGTGCTCTTGTCAGTCCTGTTTCTGTACAGAGGACCAAATCTGTGTTGTAGATTTTTTTATCTACAGAACCCTAAAGTATTACTAGCTGTTCTTCTGCATATCAAGCAGCATGGACAGGTTTTTAGTTGTTTGGCTATAAAAATGTGGTTTAAAAGAAGTTTATTTTTTTAATGTAGAACAGCTAGGAATACTTAATGTAGTGTGTGTGCATAAATCAATACTATGCATTTTTATTTATTATGTATTGTTACTCACTGCCTAGAACTCTGCAGTTATTGTGGAGTATAGAAATTACATGAATAAAGTATGTTCATAATTAATAAAATCCTGAGATCAGAATAAGTTCATATAAAATTGGTGTCTCATCATTGGAACTCCCGTTCAGAAATTTAAAATAGACTCCCCTAACCTGGTGTCCTCCATGTTTTAGACTTTGTTTCCCAGCAGCAGTTCAGCAGCTAAAGAGTCAGGAATGCTTGAAACTGAAGTGCAACAAATTTGGAGGCTCCAGATAGGGAAGGACTGGTTTAAGGAATCTCAAGAAATACAGAGAAGGATGCTGTCATTTTAAGTAGTCAAAACCTAACAGGAAAGGTTTGTGTCAGCCTGGTTGGACAGGCATAGCTGGGTGATCATTGAGGGCCCATATTCCAGCAGGTGGCCACTGACCAGAGCTTACCAATCTGCTTGTTTACCTGTCTCTCAAAGTTGTTTGTAGTGAGGAAAGCAGTAAGTGTCACTGCTTGCTTTTTCCCTGGCTCTCTTATTGTGATAAGTAAATAGAGATAAGAAAAAAGGAGGGGTTGCCAATGACAATGGCAGTGAAGTCCTCCTGCATAAGGGGGCACTCAAAGGCCTCCAAAACCCTGAAGCCATCATTACTGGTAGAAGATAGGATCAAACCTTTAAGGAGACATTGAGCATGTTATCCTTGGTCTCTTTCTGGGAAAATGAAGCATTTCCAAACAGCAATATTGCATGCCTTTGTACAAAAACCAATGAATCTTCGTCTCAGGTAACTGTGTATAGGATACACCTTTGGAGTGCCACATTTTGGATCTCAGTTTTAATTTCCTTCTATCCTTGTATGAGCCCTCTATTTACACAAACAAGATTGTATGCAATGTTTGGGTTGCCTATCACAGCCAAAATAACTAAAGGTACATTCCATCTTTTGCAACTCACAAAGTAAGGCTGGCAGGTCCTGAAAACCCATTTTTCCAACCATTTTGCCAGGTCTATATTCAAATTAATATGAAGTATAATTCATGTTTGTATTAAGATTACAGAAATGGGTTGAAAGTATGCCATTTCATTTCATCCCTTTGTTAAATAATATCTGAGTACTTAAACAGAGCAATTCTTAAGAACAGGTTAAGATTTTCAGAGCTGATGTCAGGGTGGCAAAATGATTGGAAAATATGGAAGAGTCCTAGAAGATGGCAGTGTCATGTGAAGCACTCACAAACATGAATTTATTTATTTAGCGTATGGCAATGGAACAAGGAGTCGACAATCCTATTGCAGAGCAGATGTCTGGCTGCCTGTAATTGCTAGCTTGTTCTGTTTGCGCTTTTGCACTTACCCAGTGTGCACTACAGGGGGCAAATTAGCTCCACACACATGCAGACCAGCTGGCATTTGGGTTGTTGTGTTGGCTTATCCTGACTTCTTCAGCGGATTGTGCCTCACCTCGCATCCAAGCAGGTTCAGCGCCAGTTCCTGCTCTCTTCATGAACATAGCTAACCTTTCCCACTGGAATGGTTACCCATTTACACCCATTTACACCCATTTACTTCTAATTGCAGTATTGCATGTTTTTGAACTGCTGAGTGGGCAGGAACTAGGGGTGAATGACAGTATCACTCCATCAAGTGGTGCTGGGCTCGAACCACCAGAGTGTCAGCCATTTCTGGTCGGCACATCCAGCATCATTAAGCCACTGTGCCCCTGCACCCCTACAAGCATGAATACATTTTGGCCATAGAATGTCTCACTTGGTCGTTGGTTGAGCTGCTAATTTTTATTCTTTTTTGCCTATAAAAATACCATTGCTTCAAAACAATGCAGTTTATGGGGAAATATTTTTGCTAGGTGGAAATGCATACTTTTTTCCCTTTCTGCTGGTGACTGGTTTCTGTGCCATAGCTGCTGCAATAGTGGTTAAATAGTTGTTCTCTGTGTGGTTCTGTTGTTTGCTCAGTACTTGTATTATTGGGATGAGCATGGCTTGTACAGATTCCTTTGTCAGTGAATCCTCACTACTACCACAAAATACAACGTGGGGAATTGTTGGCACAGAAGAATGTGGCTCCAAAAATATGCTTGTGTATTTTAAAAACTGACATTTTTTATCATCATTTTCTCAACTATTACTATTACATATAGGGGATGGGTTTTAGCTGCTTGTGGTACTTGCTGCTGGGTTCCAAGACAGCTTTTTTGTGTGGCTTGTAGAATATTTGTTATCTTGTTTTCAGTGCTTATATGAATCCCACAAATGAATAGTCATGATCTTAAACACCCTGTGTCTCATTTTCCCTTTTTCGTGGTATGATTTGCTGATGTTGAGAATTCAAAAACAAAGAAATATTCACTTCTGGTGACCCCTTGGCTTTGTCTTTGATGGCTCCTTTTCTGGTTCACCAGCTACTGTAGCTACCAATATCTATATTGCTACAAAAGCATTGTAATGAGAAGTAAAAGGAAGTCCCCAGTAATCCAGTTCTTTTCCTGGAGGCTCTCTTTCTCAGTCACAGTACTACACTCCTGCCTATCCTTTATCCTTTCTATTCCCTTGGCATTGTCCACTTACGAAGAGCTTATAGGAGGTTTATAAATCTATTAAGTTGAAGTGGTGGGGGAGAAGGTAAAAACACCAATCCAAAACAGTTCCAAAACTTCAGGACCATCCCTTTTCATTGCAGCTTTGAATCACTTCCAAGCCATTCCTAACCACTTCAAAGCAAGCATATTTGCTTTGACTTCATGCATTCTTTGTAACTTTCCTTACAAATTATGTGCGCTTTATGCAATCTTCAATTTAAATAATGCTAACATAAATCACATTGCACAAGCATAGACAACATGTAGTACAATGCAAATAGTATTTGCTGCTGTGTGAATCCCACAAAATGTGATTGCCATTGCACTAGAGCTTACTTACCCTAGTGCAATGTAACTCTCATTAGCTGTAGTGTTGAACTGAATACTAGTCTACATTCTCCCAGAGACAGATGGCTAGACAGAGAAATGGAAATATAAGCAGTAGTAGCTCATGTTAGTGTAAACAGCCTTCTTTCAATGTTAAAAAGTACATTAGGAACAAACATGCAAAATAAAATTGTTTGTCTCAAAGCCTTATACTAAAAGATTGTTCTTAAATCATAGAGTTTTAAGACAATTTTAAATAGCTCAAACGTGAGCATCTATTTGGCAATTATGATAGACTAGAAACCTTACAATATAATCTATGAAACTGCATGAGAAGCCACTGCACTAACACAATTACAATAATGTTTCATTAGCTCCTGCTCTCTTAGCACTCGCAAAATGTAAAGGCCAATGAAATGTGATCTTGTAAGTATCTGAAACTAACTGTTCTACCTAATGATCAACTGCTAAGTGTTCATTAGGCAAATCTGCTGCTGAATGTGTATCTACATTTTAACAGTTTAAAAATAAACCAGCAAAAGATGTATCGTAAGAAGCTGAATAACATAATAATTAGTTTACCAGTTCATAGGGAGGCATCATGAAAGAAAACATTAACCTTCTTGCTTTAGGATCTTTCCTTTAATCCTCTGATTAAATGATCAGGGTGCTTTAAATCTTGTTGTTGTTAGTCGGGAAGTCATGTCTGACCCATCATGACCCCATGGACAACATTCCTCCAGGCCTTCCTGTCCTCCACCATCCCCTGGAGTCCACTCAAGTTCACACCAACTGCTTCAGTGACTCCATCTAGCCACCTCATCCTCTGCCGTCCCCTTCTTCTTTTGCCATCTATTGTTCCCAGCATCAGGCTCTTCTCCAGGGAGTCCTTCCTTCTCATTAGGTGGCCAAAGTATTTGAGTTTCATCTTCAGGATCTGGCCTTCTAAAGAGCAGTCACGGTTGATCTCCTCTAGGACTGACTGGTTTGATCGCCTTGCTGTCCGAGGGACTCGCAGGAGTCTCCTCCAGCACCACAATTCAAAGGCCTCAGTTCTTCGGCGCTCAGCCTTCCTTATGGTCCAACTTTCACAGCTATATGTTGCAACTGGGAAAACCATAGCCTCGACTATACGCACTTTTGTTGGCAGGGTGATGTCTCTGCTTTTTAGTATGCTATCTAGATTTGCCATAGCTTTCCTCCCCAGGAGCAAGAGTCTTTTAATTTCTTGGCTGCAGTCCCCATATCCAGTGATCCTGGAGCCCAGGAAAATAAAATCTGTCAGTACCTCCATTTCTTCCCCATCTATTTGCCAGGAAGTGAGAGGACCGGATGCCATAATCTTAGTTTTCTTAATGTTGAATTTCAAGCCAACTTTTGCGCTCTCCTCCTTCACCCACAACAAGAGGCTCTTTAGTTCCTCTTCACTTTCTGCGATCCGCATATCTGAGGTTATTGATATTTCTCCCGGCAATCTTAATCCAACTGGTGATTCATCTAGCCCCGCCTTTCTCATGATGTGCTCTGCATATCAGTTAAATAGGCAGGGCGACAGTATACAGCCTTGCCGAACTCCTTTCTCAATTTTGAACCAATCAGTGGTTCTGTGCCCAGTTCTCACTGTTGAGCAAGCTTAAAATAAGAATTTCTATAAGAAAATTGTTCTGTTGCCTATTGCCATATAGGGACTAAATAAGAAACAATGTAAAATCATATCTCACTGTGTGGCAGAACTTTAGGTTCACTTAAAATAGGTGTGTGCATGCGCATGCATGCGCATGCACGCATGCACACAGTTTAAGCAAGGGGCATATGAGCATCCAGCAAATTCTAAACAAAACAGACATTATTTTAAATGTGTGTCTAGCGGCTATGCCTTCTGTTTACTTTTACTGTGAGTTAGGTAGAGGGACCCTGATCCAATATAGAACCCCAGTGAAGAAACAGGGTTTTCACTATTGGGCTTGGGACCCTGTACCTACGTTTGAGTAAAAATTACAAGACACAGCAGTTAGACACAGACAAAGATGTTTAAAGCAGTTACCTTTTTTGACCTTCAAGTATCTAAAAGGTTATTTAGTTCGGTTGCATGCTGAAAAAGCAGACCACCCATATTATAGTGCAGAGTTACTGTTGTGCAGAGCTAGTAATGAAGTAAAGAAAGGAGCGTCCAAGTAAGCAATTTCAGATCATTCAAAGATAGAAAACCATGCAAATGAGAATGCCAGTCACAGACTAATCAGCAAATCTGACCTAGGGAAGAAATGTGCTTCCTGTGTCAGATGAAGGCAACATTGCCATTTCTGGAGTCATAGTTCAGCAAGGACTCAGCTCAGCATATAAACAGTGATTGGTATAGACAAAATGGAAAACAGCAACATGTTCACATCTTAATTGTGTCAATGTAGAAAGTACCACAAATTAAAGCTTCTAGTATGCATGACCAATCTGCACCAAGTAGCCTACACATTCAAAGAAAGCAGAAGTTAATTAATGTTGAAAATAGATGTGAAGATGTTAGATTTACTTCTAGAAATTGAGGAGAGGTATACTCTTTATACTTTTTGGAAATCAACTCAAGGCTTTTGCTTTTACATGTAAGGCAAGACTGGATACAGGATACTGTTTTCTACATGTATATGGTCATCAATGTAATTTTGGACACATTTGGCACCTTTGGCAGGTAAAAATTGCCTTCTAGCACCAGGTATTACAGCTGCTGTTCTGTGTTTCCTGAAGTGACATAATGCTGTCATCAAGTTCGTAAAGTGGAAAGGTTACTATACTGTTGTGGTGAAATAGAGCATGATTTCTATTGCAGAATTACTGGGGGAAAATATATTCTACTCAACTCAAATATCCAGACATGTCACAGAGACTGGGCAACTTCCTTTTTTAAGGGCATGGATTGTTAATGGATCAGGCTGGAAGATATTTTCACAGTGGAGGTGATGGTTAGGAAATAGTTGGCAATTTCTTGAGTGTCATGAGAATTTGTCAGAACTTACAATGTGATGCACTGTATGCTCAGCTAAGGAGAGGAGGCTGATATAAGAGGCATGTGAAGAAACAACATAGACCAATTTTCAGCAGACATGGAGAGAGAAGCGGAGGAAAGGAGGGAAAGTGAGAAAGGGCTGGATGCAACTGTAACACTTTCTGTGATCTGATGGAAGGTAAAGGTTTGCTACCTGATAATGTATGCTTGCTTCCATCTACACTGTACATAGATTTTTGTAAAGAAATCACCTATTACAGAAATGGGGCAGATCTTCAGTACTCTCACATCCAAATAAAGCTACAGACAATTAGGAGCATCCTGACTTTTCTTAGTGTTTGGATAAACGGAGAGCAAGTTACAAGCATTTTCCTAGCAGACGCTGTACGGTCACTACAGAAGCTTTGCTCTATGGTATCAGAGTATGGTTGGTGGGGACACAAGAGAAGCACTTTCTTTGTCAAAGAGATAAAGCCATAGAACTGCCAAGAGATCATTGCTCTACATCTTAAAGATATTTAGATGCAAGGAAAAGAATATATTGATTTTGTTTACCAATAGACTTGTACACAATGGATTGTTCCTGTCTTTGCATTTCTAAAAACTTTTTACACTGCCTTTTGTCCACCATGCCACAGTTCTAATTTACTGTTTGTTTTAATTCATCAATTTAATTCATTTAGCTACAGAAAGACATAAAATTTGTCATAATAATAAAGTTCTTCAAGAACCAAAGATTTCTGGTTAAGAAAAAGGGGAGTTACAAGAAATACCCTTTTTAAAATGCAAATCTTAAAAGGTAATAAGTGACAGGAGCTTTGAGTTCTTACAATTCTAAGACTACTTCATAGTCAATAAGCCAAATGCTGTAAATTCTACAGATCTATAGCCACTGCAATATGAATAAATGTTATTTAATTTTTGAAAGTTTCTGTTGACTGCCTTTTTCCCTTTCCATGGAGGTTTATAGCTTGCAATTTTGTTCATAAATATTATGTTTCAATTTGTTGGTTTCCAAGTACAACACATAGGAAATCAAGTGTTCTACAAGTACTTGCTCACTGCACAAGGGTGTGAAAGATGAACAGTCAAGAAAGCTGACCATAGGAAAAAAAATATGTTTGAAGCATGACACGAAAGGAGAATTTTACAGAGACATGGTGACAGAAAGACAAACAAGTAGGTCCTGGATGAAATCAAGCTGGAATATTTTCCTCAAAGCAAAAATGATAAACTAAAGCTGTTGTACTTAAAGTACGTCATGAGAAAGTAAGATTCACTGGAGAATGCAATAATTCTAGGAACGGTCAAAGGCAGAAAAAGAAAGGAAAGACCAAACATAAGATGGATAAATTCTGTAAAGGAAGCCACTCCCTTGACAACCAAGCAGAGCTTTCAACGAGGGGACATTTTGGAGAGCTTTCATCTTGGGTGATAGGGTGGCCATAAGTCATAGATGATTTGATGGAGTATAACAAGAAGAAGCATTTGGTAGAAGCATTGAGGCCATAGTTAACAGATGGATAACATCACTTTATGCCCTTTTTCTTCACCTATGCTTTTTCACATAGCCAAAAAGGGACAATTGGAGGAGTCAGTTCTCAGTACTCTATACAACAGTCTTTCAACATTTTATATGAGTACACTTCCACAAATTGCAGCTTATATAACCCTTTCTTGAACACAGATCAACCCAATATATTTTGAAATTCAAGCAATAGTCATGATATATTTTTGTCTTGTTTTCTTAAGCTTTATATTGAATTTACGTGAAAACACCACAATCATTTGGGAACGAGGCAGTGGTTGTATGTAGTATGTGCTGATCACTGAATACTTGTAGCTGCACAAGCTTGAGCTCAACTTCTGTTACTTCTCTAAATGTAGCTACCATAGAGTTATAGGCAAAAACCCTTTACTGTAAAGAAATCTATTGCCAATTTCACCTTGCCTTAAAAGAGCTTTACTAAATTCCCTGGAGGCTGTCAGTTCCCTACTTCTTGTGCATGAATACTTTTAACACCAGCAGCTACATGCAAAAACTGTCGCAGACAGAAACAGGAAGGGGAAAAACAGAAACAAAAATTGTTCAGAAACTCCAGATACCTAGGATTCTCCTGAGTTTCTCAGGAAAAAAATAAAACCTTTGGGAGGAGATGAGTTGATGAGAGAAATTCCTTTGAAAGGGTGAAGCAAATTCTGCACATCCATAAATATATCTAAGCACAGGGATTAAAGTTTGGCCCTCCATTATTGAAAATTCTCTTTGTTCCCCAACTGCAGAAGACCCACAACTGACATCAAGATAGATCCACAACTTGGTTCAGACATCACAAATGTGGGTTGTCATTGCACCATGGCTTCAAGCATGGCTTTTAGCCTTGTCTGAACAAAGCTGAGATAACGAACCATGGTGAATAACCCACAACTCACAAACAAAAAACAAACCTCTTCATGTTTTAAGATAACAAGCTATAGCCTGATAGTACAGCTGAGTTCATGCAGTGCAATATCCCACATTTCAACAACCCACAATCACTGCATATTCGACCCCTGAGTGTGGGTTAATACGTTGTATGAACCCAGCCAGTACACTGTTGTTATTTCATATACGAATAATAATACTTGCACTATCAACTGGAGGTACTGATGAATATGAGAAGGTGGCAGGAGTATTACACAGAATTTGGATCCATATTCATACATTCTTGTTTCTAATAGCTTGCTATTCAGAAGAAAAACGCCTTGGTTGACCTTCAAAGCAAGCAAGCACATGACTGAACTTATGTTCACATGTCTTTAAAACATGCAGATTTCTTTCTCTGAGCTACCTAAATTCTTTTACTTATGCTATTCAAGAGAACAAAGCCTAGCACTTCTTTTTGTATTATGAGCCTAGTAAAACAGTATCTTGAACTATTTCTTATTCAGGCTGCTGATGTAGTTTTGTGCTAAGAATATGTCAGTTTACATTTTAATACAAGAATCACTCATGAAGGAGTGACCCAACTGCATTTGGAAATGTCAAGTTTGGAAAGACTTCATTTAAACATCAAAGCTGCAGTAAACATTTACATTCAAAATAATGACATTGTTATTTTAAAAGGAATGACTCATGCCCAGCTTTTTTAAATTGCTCTTTGATTTCTTAATCCTTTAGTCACACACAGCTTATGCCTGATGGGGATGAAATTAACGGTGACACTGCCCTTTAAAGATGTGATTATTAATTATGACTCAAAATACATATGCCTCAACTAAACAATTCCCAATAAACAAAACCCCCCAAACAAATCCAGGAACTGTTCAAAGTTAGAGGAATTCTATGTCTTCAACTGTCTACAAAGACATTCAATGAATATCTATCCTGTCAAGACAAGGGATCATTCAAACAATTTACAGAAGAGCCGGGATAACACTAGTTTCTGTGTTACAAACGAATTTAGGCAATAGGTATTTTATCTAAGAACTGCTTTGTGACAAGGGTAGTGTATCAGCTGTGCTTTATGTAAATAAACAGAGATAATATTGCAGGAATACTAAGCATGTATTGTTTCTAAGGATAAAATTATAATGTCCAGATATGAGCAACTATGTCCTGAAAACCTGGAATTCTGTAACCTGAAACAAGCACCAACCTATTAGGCAAAAAGATAACACACCACTTCCAGAATACATGGAACTGCTGGGACTGAACTGGGTACCTGAACACTTCACACAAATTACGGTCACCAACTGTTTGGAAATCAAAAGGTATAAACAAACATTTAGCAACAAAATCAGTCAAATCACTAAGTGCTCTAGGGAACATGGAAATTTTTATTTCAGGATGACTAACAAAGTGACTGAAAAGAATGAAAAGCTGCCTCTTTGGTACTTTCATCCTACTCCTGTTAAGTATTATATTTATGCACTTAGATGAAAATGAAAACATGAATTTTCAAAATTCAAGGCAAAAATGTCTGTTGATGCTCTGACATAAACATTCAACTTGATTATAGACATTGAAATTCCCTATGCTCAGGCAAGCAGACATGGCATTATTTCCAGTGATGATGGTGTGATAAGGCAACTTGCAAATTATGAAGATAAACTCATGTACATTTAATGAAGTGTAAGAATGTTAAATGATATTTTAATGCCATACATGATTGCATTTCAAGCCAATTCACAGCTATGATTTGCCAATTAGAAAGCATAGTTATCATAGGTGATCTGTAATTTTCACAACAGCTGTCTTAAGACCAAGTTTAATTCTCACTACCTAAAATATTCTCTTCAACAAGCACAATTCATAGTGTGCAAGATAATTTATATTAAGAAAAATCACACCCTAAACATTTCTGTATACCACAGATAAGGAACAAAATGTGCATAATGTGGGATGAAATAGGATAGGTCTTGCTCTGAAATGAATGCTTTTAATTAGCATTTTGTGTTATTTTATGCACTATGATTATGCTTACCCCACTTTACCGCATCCTTTCATATTCAGCACATGAAGACAAGTTTAAATGCTAAATTCTTCCTTTCAAAGTCAGTGAGAATCCAATTTCCACTATTAGCTAAAGGACATGATGTTTCTTGCCAGTCACCAAAATAAAACTTCCACTTTCAGCAAAAAAGATACTAAAAACTAGAGCTAGTTACAAAATCAGATTGTCAGTATCAGCTTACAGGCAAATAATGTTTTGCTACTGAAGAAACCAGATATTTTCATTTTGTTTTCTTGTAGAGGGCACAGAGAATTCTAGCCAGCTCTACTCTGCTAGAGGAACAGATAATGCTTGCTAGACTAAACCATGAGTTACACAATATATTACCTACCAACCAAGAATCCACATCCTTTTGATAAAACAAAGAACATAATATGGTTATGTATTCTGATGTAGCTTTGCCATTCATATTTCTACCATAATACATTGAGAACATTGTGCCAGAAGAGAACTCCTGTGTCATGGAAAACAAATTAAAGGCTTGGACTCCTGAAAACCTAAGGATCCTACCCTCTCCTACACTGTATCATATGTACCTCAGGCCATGGCTTCTCCCTATCAGCTGCACTAGGATGGCCATCTGCTTTTGTGTGTGTTAAATCATTCACACCTCAGGGAGAAAAGTAAAATACCTAGCCTTGAGGAAAGGAAGCTAAGTTTGCACAATCACCAAGGAAAAGATGCCGTTTCTGCTTTTTTTTTTTTTAACAGTGTTGATCTGTTATGCTGTCCAACGGTTTCTCTGTACTACAATGGCTTGTTGTATCATCCATACCAAGGCCAGAACCCATGAGCTGCATGTCAAAAGCAGCCCATTGCTGTTCTTGCCAAGCAGCTGGATAGAGAGTGCCACCAACAGCTGCCTGCCTCCTGCCCTAAAGCATTTCTTGGAAAGGAGCTGGGGAAGAAGCATTGCAGCTCAGATGATTCCTCTGCTGCCAGTGCCAGTGGGAAGCTCCTCACCTGTGAGAAAGAGGTGGCGAGAATCAGCTGGGCAGTGATGCCTGGTTGGGGGCTGTGCTACTCAGATGATCCACCTCCACCATCGTTCTTGTTCCTGCTTGCAAGAGAGTTGCTTGGGTGGGCACCAGAGGGATGTCCCTCTGGTGAGCAGGAAATAGAGGCAAGCACCATACCCTCCCTATTACTGCCGATTGCAAAAAAAGGAGTTTAAGTGGACGCTGGGTTGGAAATGCCTTGAGCGGTGGCAGGGGACTCAACTGGATGAATCTCATTACTACCATACACAGAGGGCTACTTCATCAGCAGACTCAGCTGAATGGTGTTGCTCTTTTCCACAGCACCAGTCAGGTGATTCCCCCCCCCCCCCCCGCTTTCCCTAAGTGTAGATTGGGAACACTCCCTCTTGTTCTAGCAATTCCCACTGAAGCAGTAGAGAAGAGTGCCTGATTAGTTCCTTCATTCTGCTGTGCAAAAGAACACTGATCTATTTAAAAAAAATTCTAAGGACCATGTTCTATGCATTAGAATGAGTCCTGGGTTGCAACTCAGGAATCTCAGACTGTCACAGGGCACTGTCAAATTCCCACACTATTCTATTACAGAAAGTGCAGCTCCTACCCACTTCATCAAAACGACTTCAGTACTAATCAAATACATCCCTCCTTCAGATCTACCAATTCTTCAAAGGTTTTAAAATTTTATAAGCAGTCTAAAGAAAGTGCACATGAGACTGCTCAGAGTTTACATCAATATCCTGCAAGCTTATCACAAAATGAGATTTGTACAGTTTGACTCTCTTTAGATATCTAGAAAATGAGTCAGCAGAGGTGACTTGCTCTTAAGGGACAGCGTAAAACTGCTCTATTCAGGCTCAGTCCATCCCTCCAGCAGTCCTGCTTCAATGCAGAGAACTGGACAAAAAAATTAAATATGATTTGCGCTATCAAATGTCCTCTGTCCTTGACATATGTAAGCCTTCAAACACAAGGTGTTCAACCACCCAATGAAGGACACAAGGCACAGTGGTTGTGATCCCCACTGTCCCTTGCCTCATATTCTGCATTTCACTGATGGCCTCTTCCACAGTTCTTTCCATGCTGGAGGTGACAAGGGCAGAACAGAGATTCAGCATTTGGATTCCCAACTCCCAGATCACAGGAATTCAGAGCTGGAACTCCAAATAATTCTGTTCCCCAACTCTGTTCCAGCAAATGTAAACAGGTCATAGGATTGTGGCCTCAAACATACAAACACTACTCCATTACATCCTTACACTGTAAGCCACATCTATTACCTAGCACAGTGACAAAAGATATGATAGGCAAAATATAAGATACTATGAAGTGACTTACTAAAGCAGTGGTGGCAAACCTTTTAGAGACTGAGTGCCCAAACTGCAACCCAAAACCTACTTATTTATCACAAAGTGCCAACCTTGCAATAAAACCTGAAAACTGAGGTTTTAATTTAGAAAAAACAACTTACAGCCAGTCCAAGCAATATCCTTGGCAGCGTACTGACTGGTCATGCGAAAACTCGGACGAGTCGCGGCTAATGAGTAGCGACTCGTGATATCATTGCCTGGAGCCGCTACTCCTTTCCAAGCATGCATGTGGCCCCTATGCATGCTGTTATCCGATGCTGCTGGGGTGATGCTGGGGAGAATTGGCCAGTGTTCCAACAGAGAGGGCCCTGCGTGCCATAGGTTCACCACCGCTGTACTAAACCACTGTAAAGAAAATCCATGTAAGAAATTGTTCCGCTCCTATTTGAGAGGGAATTTTCTATTGAGATTAGTTGTTTACAGTTGCTTGAAGGAGTAAGCTTCAGTAAGTACAAGTTATCCCAGTAACAGGGTTCCTGAAACATGAAATGCATGAGATTTTCATAGAGAAAAATGGGGTGAAATGTAGATTCATTCAGCATTAAACAAATTGGAAGTTCTGATTTTTTAGTTTAGATGCACACATTTTCCACTGTGGGTATGATTGGGAAATAGCAAATCTACCCAGGAACAGGAAATAGCAGCAAAGAAAGGAACCTCCATTCTCTCTGATCGTTCTTGCACCTGTTTGAATTTCATTGAACTGTTGTATATAAGTTTTGTAAATGTATCATGCCTATTTTTTTAATGTACTAGAGGAAAATTTCTGATCTTGGAAGCTTCCAAGCTTCTATGCCCTCCTAAGTTTCTACAGCAGGGTGAGGAGGGAAGCAGAGAAGATTTTTCATGGCTCCTTTCAAAAACATTCCTGGAATTCTGGTGGAATTACACCAACAGGACAGACCTAGAGCTAGAAAGGATCCAGGATCCAGCAGATTCTGGACTTCCCACTTTTACCTTCTGCACAACCTCTTTTTTCTCTTCCTCTCCTTATACGAAGTAATTATACCAAGCTCAGAAGAGAAGCTACAGAGATACTTTCTGTGTCAGCTGTGAAAGAGGGTGAAATACCAAGCAGAGCATTTCACTTCTGTGATTGTCCATGGTCCACAATCTTAAAGACAAAAATCCCTGAATCCAAGTATACCTAGGAACCACAGGGCTGCCTGTGAATGGCTCTCCCACCATGCAGAGCCCACAGGGCACCTTGGTACATGCCTGAATTGTGGGCAGTGAAGCAAGCTGGGAGACTACTAGAGCGTAGGTGAAGGAAATCCTGTACCAAATCTGACCCAACACTACTGAGAGCTCATTGCTGAGCCTATGCTATGGCAATGAGGGCAGCAAAGAAGGAATTCTCTTAGCGTGCATTTTAACTTTCAAAAAATTAATATATGCAACCTTTAGTATTTCTGAAGCCTTTGTTGTATAAATTCATTTTTTATTTATTGCATTATGTACTACTTTACATAAAGAAAGAGACTAGAATTGCTTTGGATTGCCTTTGCTGCCACAGATACCCTATTGCCGATTTCTAAAACTTCTTTTAGCAAACTGTTTATAGTACTTAAATAAAGTTCATACATATATCCACACAGAACACTGTTGGTAGAACAATCTTGAGGGGAAGAGCAGAACAACAGGTGCACTACAAGCTAGTTCAATCATTTCCCAGAAGCCTAATTCATAAGCCAAGGATGCAGTGCTGTGCACAACCTACAACTCCCATTACCCCCTAAACACAGAATCCATGCCTGCTCAGACAAAAGAAATCCCTAGAACGTTGAGAACAACCAAGCTAGCCATGATGCTTAATAACTGGTCTCCTTTATATTTATTATAAATTAATGTTTTAACACAGGAGATAGTAGAAGACAAATTGCATATTATAATCAATATAGTTGTTGTATTATTGCACCTAAACTCAATAAAATTGGTATTATATGCTGAAGGCCCTCAGAGGATAAGAAGTCATCTTCTTTTCACCCATAAGGAGCCTTCTAATTTTTTATATTGACTCTTGCTAATTTCCACACAAGCTTTCCATTTCATGGGTTTCTTACAAAAACTTCCTTAGCTGAGAAATCAGACATTAAACTATTTTAAGACTCAAGTTTTCCCTTGTTGTCAAATTCAAATCATTCAAATAAAAGTAAGTTTAATTGTTAGCACTAATTTATAGCCTGTAGATTCTTACTAATTAAAAACTCTAATCACCTTTTCAAACTTTTCCCATCAGACCACTATCATCTGTAATGATACAAGCCTGTTGATTCCCTGTGGAATACATGATCATGTACCAGGTTGACATTTTATGTTTTTGTAAAAGTGGTGAGATGGTCTATTCAGAACACAGTAGTACAATTCTATAGACATCTACTCAGAAGTAAGCCTCTGAGTGTAACAGAATTAAGTGCTAGGTAAATGTTACAGGATTTCCTCCTTATCTAATTTCTTTGTAGATTTTGTATACCTGCAAGTACAAGAAATGAAACTGATACTTGCTAATTTTTAGAATTGTTAATATACCATTATGGAATCACAGAATACTAGAGTTGGAAGGGTCCCAGAAGGTCGTCAGGTCCAACCCCCTGCTCAGTGCAGAACTCCACATTAAACCATCCCTTTCAGACAGCTATGTAGTTGCATCTGTAGAGTGGGAGAGTCCACAATCTCCCTAGGGAATTGGTTCCATGGTTGTACTGCTCATGAAATTCTTCTTGATGTTCAGTTGGAATCTGGCTTCCTGTAACTTGAGCCCATTATTTATGTCTTGCAGTCTGGTGTGACCAAGAAGAGATTCTGGCCTTCCTCTTTATGACCTTTCAAGTACTTGAAGAATGCTATCATATTTCCTCCCAGTCTTCTCTTCTCAATTCTAAACATGCCCAGTTCTGCCAATTTCTCCTCCCAGAGCTTTGTTTCAGTCCCCAGCTCCTGATGCCACCTCTGCAATTCTGTGCTACCTGTTTGTACTCTTCATTTGTTCCCTGGTCATACTTCCACGTTATACACATTACCTTTTGTTTTTGTTTTCAAATAATCTCTAAGCTTTTTGTGAAGAGAAGACTGACGGGAAATATTTCTTTTGCATATTTTCCTTAAGGAAATTGTTTTGAATTGTGCCTGCTGTTTTTCCTTTTTTAAATATTGCCACCCATCTTGGTTTCCTTTTCTCGTTAGAATTACTTGCCATGGACTTTACTTAAGGTATCTATTTATTTAGCTGAGTTTATTAAAATCAGCTTTCCTAACATCTAGGCTACATGTTTGGTTACACTTGGTATGGTGTAAATTCAACATGGCTATTTCCCCCCAGAGTTCTCAAGACTGCCAGTTTGTCCACTTGGTTTTCCCTGCTGGTTTGAATCAAGTCAAGGTTAGTTGTTCCTTCCTCCACTTTTTGTAGGCAGAAGTTATCAGGAACACATTTTGGCAATTTCTTGGAGGAACCATGTTAGGTAGAATTTGTCTACCAACAGATATCAGGGAAACTGCAGACTTCCATAGCTACTACATCATGCCTCCTTGAAACATTTGCAATTTGCTTAGCAAAAGTTTCATCCTTGTCTTCCCCTTGACTGAATGGATAGTAATTGACTCCAAGCACTGTGTTCCTTTTATTCCTTGCTCCATTTATATTAATCGAGATGCTCTTGATGAGACTGCTAAACTTATCTTCCTGTATTTCTTTGAAGACATATGTATCTTTAACACATACCCTATTTCCCCAAAAATAAGACCTAACCAGAAAATAAGCCCTAGCATGATTTTCAGGATGCTTGTAATATAAGCCCTACTCCAAAAATAAGCCCCAGTTGAGATCGTCCGCCAGACGGTTGTATTTAGTATGTCCATTGCAACACATGATGGACATATTGAATTATAAAATAATAATATTACTATATAAGCAAATATAAATAAATGATATCATTGACATTAATACTTAAAATAAATGATAATATAAATTATAATTAATTTAAATACCCAAGTGGACGCCTTTGGATGAGAGGTAAATGCTTATGTAAAAAGATGAACTCAAGACTTATCGCCAAATGACCAATCGGAGTACAGACACAACGCACAAATAACATGCGCACTTGATAACGAACAGATGTGTTTCATAAATCAATATGTCATGTGTTGTAACAGATGTAGTTAATGCACTCATGTATTGCTACTCCTATCATGTAAGTCTTCAATTAACACTTGATTTAATGGTAGATTTTAAAGGGAATAATATTTTGACACCCAGACGAGATGAGTGCAAAAAGAAAGAGCTATTCCATCAAGTACAGGAATGGAATCGTGGAGGACTCTCGGGGCAAGAATCTTACAGTTTTCATAAGAAAAATAAGACATCACCTGAAAATAAGCCCTAATAAGCCTTTTGGAGCAAAAGTTAATATAAAACCCTGACTTATTTTCAGGGAAACACAGTAGTACAACTCTGCCTCCTTTTCTGTTCTTTTTGTACTTCTTGGAAGAAGTTGCTTCCTTCAATTGTTTCACTTTTTCTTTATAGAAGTGAAAGTTGCAAACCTGACCTGGCCATAATGTTTTTATCTTATTGTTTTCTTCTTGTTTTGTCCATTAAAACCAGCCAGAAAGGGGGCTCTTTCTTATGCTTTCCCATCAATAGTCAGAGGCCATGTTTAATACCATAATAACATGTCCTCAAGTTTTTCGGAAAAATACGTTTTCTGAACTAGAGAAATTCTATACCTTGTCCACCTTACTAGTTCTCAATGTATGAAAGCTGGCTAAGATTATTCAGTAGTTATTTAGCAGCACTATATTCCCATACAGATTTTGGGAGTGATACCAATTTGAGGGCAGGCCCATGAACGGAGAACAAAATCAGGCAAAATTAGGAAGTTTGACAAATCTTACTTTTATTTTCTCGTGCCATTAGGTTAGGAATTTCTGGCTGGATTTAGTCAAAAGCAACCATTGTCATTCTACCATTTACCATGTAATAACATAGCTTTTCACAAAGGTTTCACATTTTTTCAGGAAAGTTCTAAATTTACACCACTTGTGCATGAATGTTTTCAAATATGGAAGTATGTGCTTGACAAGAAAAATCAAAGGGAAGAGTATTACGATATACCTCAAATCATTCCAACATTAATGGTATAAATATTGTTGAAAAGTAGAATTGTATAAGAATACAGGTAAACACAGTAAGATTTCATTCTTGGATTATTACCACCACTAAAAGTTACAGGTTATCATTTGCTGACACTGAAAATAAACAGATCTTTGGATCATAAAACCATTAGTTTGTCTCTCTCATTCATTAGATCGTTCACAGTGGCATGTATTAAAGGACAACAGTTGACAATTTAATCAAAATCTGAAATAATTTGATTTCTTATCTCTCAAAGTATGTAAACAGAAAAAGTTGCATAATATTTTAAAATACACATTATAACATTACATGGATGATTCTTTTTCCTTCTGTATACACATAAATGTGCAGAAACACTTTGTGCTTGTTACAAGCAGTAGACAAATTATTATTCCTACAGTAGAAATAATAACATAAGCCACAGGTGACTATGATTAAAGATATAATAATAACAAAATAATTCTTTGCTTTTAGAAAAGTGTTATCATGCCCTGTTCCTTATGCAATCACTATCTATAAATTCCATCTTCAAAATATTCTACAATTGCATGTTACTTTAAAGAAATGTGTAGGATACAACTAATTCTTTCCTGAAGTATGTCAGCTTTGGCTTAGTCATTTTTGCTTCCAGGGTAAGTTGTGGCATGATTTGATCTAAGATTCACTTGTTTGTCTTTGTTTCAGTACAGGAAAGTTGCAAAGCTTTCTCCAGCACTGAGTTTCAAACACATACGTTTCCCTGATAATAATGCTATAATCTGCTATACATAAAACATATAGGGATACATAGTGTGAATATGGGTACGTTTGTGTGGGAGCTGTAAACAGATTCGATGAAATTTCATTTACGAAAATATTATACTTTATTACTTTGCTTTTTATTTTTGGTTTTGACTATGAAATGCTGAAATAGTAAAGAAATATGAATGAAGCTACTGGGAGAGATTGCCTGTAATATGGTTCGGTGCCACCAATACGTTAATAATATCCATCTCTTTCTTCCATCTAAATCCAAGGAAATTGTTCTTCTCCTAAATCCATGCTCAGTGGAGGACATGCACATGAAAGCAAACAAATAGGAGTTTAATCTAGACAAAACAGTAATGCTTTTGGTCAGTCAAAACACCAATCAGGGGACAGGGAATTAACCTGTGCTGGATGGCTTATGCTCCCACAATGGCTCAGGCTCATGATGGCGATGTTCCCATGGGTTTGGTCTTCAACTTGCATGACCAAGCATCAGCAATGGGCATGAGTGCACAGGTCAGGCTTGTGTGCAACCACACCCATTACTTGGTTATGGTCACACATGCCTCAGTTACAGCCCATTTGAATTACCATAAGGAGCTCTATGTGGGATTGCCTTTGAAAACGGTTCAAAAACTTCAGCTGGTCCAGAACGCTATGACAAGACTGTTGATAAGGGCTGGTTAGAGGTATCACATGACCACCCTGTTACAAAAGCTTCATGGACTGCCGGTCTGTTTTTGGGCAGAATTCGCCATGCTGGTTAAAAAAAGAAAAGAGAAAAAAAGACATACTCAAAAGTTCTATCTTCCTCTTGCTGATTTCAGCCAATTACAGACTAGTCTCATACTTGCCTTTTTAAGGCAATGTCTTGGGAAAGATAATGGTTAGACAATCCCAGCCATTTTCAGATGGAGTTAATTTAACCCAGGACCTTACTTTTCAAGTCTGTTGTATCTTTCAATTAGGTGTGATTCCACATTTGCAATTTGATAACATTAGAAGTGCGAAGAAATACAGCTGCACACAAGTTTGCACTGACATGCTTAATATTTAACGTTTTTTCACAACAAAGAATCTTCTTGAGATGTAATGAAATGGTAGGTATTTGTCTATATTGTACTGAGAAATTCTGGTTTTATGATCCTTGACACCAGAAGGCCTCAAAGGTAACTGAGGTTTACAGAGTAGAGAAAGACAAGATGACATAGTCACTCTGGTCCCATTTACTTGTTATTTACTTCAAGAATTGCAACCTAGTATTTACATATAGTATCAAGGATCAGAAGATGTAGAAAATGAGGTTGTACATGCAGGATAAAAGCATCTGGATAGATCTGCAGATGTGGGAACTGAGTAAATAGAAGGACACTGGCAGAGTCAGGATGACTCACAGTATGCTGCAGTCTTTAGTACTAAGGACAGAAATGAGTCAACAAGGTTACAGAGCACGCCAAAAATAGTATGAACCATATTAACTTCATCTCCTGTGGAAACAAGTGATGGATCTCTTACTACAACTGAGGTGGTTTGAGGTAATTCAAGAGGCTACTCAGCTGGACAGACTATGACAGACATCATCCTGGCAGATTTACATGGTTAAGTGCTTCTCTCCAGGTTGATCCTCATTAGAGTTGTTCAACTTGAATAGATACATTCCTCAGGTAAAGTTGTGTTTTTAAAAAATGTCAGAGCTGGTACTTCTCTTGGACTCTAGACCTGCATACCATTTAGACTTATATTTCTTCATCAGCCATCATATCCACTGTTACTTCATTTTAAAGCTTACCAAGATTAGGTATTCTGCACTTTGTGTTTTGTGCTAGTGTATACTCTAGCCTTATGACTTGGTCTTCTTATAATGCATCACATACAGGGCTAACACAGAAACATCAAAAATTCACACAATGAATCACTGTCCCTTATGATGCCCTATACTTGTTAGTAAAGGAAGAGACACTTGTATTGATTAAATTAATTGGACACAATTACTTACCCTTGCTTTCCTCCTGTTTATAAATCTTCTTCTAATTAATAACAATGCATGTCTGTAGAAAACAGAAGTGAAGGAGGAAAGCAAGAAGAGTTGAGAGATCAGCACATCCAGTTAGGAAAAACATAAAATGTAAGTGCAAAATTAAACTGAAATTTATTTTATACAGCACACACATGGTTTTCTGCCACTTTTACTCTGGTCCACTGAAATTATCAGCATTTGTACATTATTACTTCAAAAGATGAGACAACGAGACTAATGCCCACTTAAACTCATTACTTTTAGAGTAAGCCTTTGACAGAAAGGATTGATATTTTAGTTTGCTCTCCCACATTTAAGATACATGAAGCTGTGTTTGCACCAGCCATAGTTTAGATTTAAAAACATGATTTGAGCTTCCAATAATGCAAACTGTCAGTCTGAGCAATTTGTCCACTTTAGCCTTCAGTCTTCTCAACACTGTTGTGCAGTGTTCTACAGGATCTGTAGCAGAAGATATATCTCCAGAAGCTCCTGTCAACATAGCCACTGTTTAGCAATTCTGGGACTTAAATCCCAAAATGTCTTGAGGTCCATTTTCTTCCTATATAAGATAATTATTCAACACAGACCCCATATATGCATGGGTATACCTCAGAAGTGATAAATTGTTGGCCAGACATGATAACAGGAAAAAGGGGCATTGACTAACGCTTACCAGGGCTTAAAGGTTAGCAAAAGTTACTAAGCATACTCTTCTCCAGCATGCATTAAGTTTCCACTACAGCTCCATGAATCTTGGTAAGATAGGCACAGTTCAAAAGCAAGCCCCTTCCTAAGGATTCCTAAATACCTGAAATAGCTCCAAAGAGAATTATATCAAATAAGAAACAGGCCAAAGGTATTTCAAACAACAGCCAAGAAATCCCTGGAATAGAAACAGAGAGTCAGAAGGGTCCTCCTGGGCCATCTAGTCTGACCCCCCGGCTCCAGCCAGCTCCACCCATAACATGCCTACCATGTGCATGTCCAGCCTATCCTTAAACCCTCATTACTGGGGCTTCAACCACCTCCTGCGGAAGCCTATTCCGTACCCTAGAGGTCCTAACTGTCAGGAAGTACTTCCTGGCATCCACCATAAATCTTGGTTCCTGAGCTTTGTTTGACTGGAAGACTTTCTGCCCTGCACTGCAGGTGAAAAAGGTCATGACCCACCTCTGCATGGCACCCCTTCATGTACCTGTATGTTGCTAGCGGGTCCCCTTGAGTCTCCTCTTCTCCAGGCTGAAGAGACCCAACTCCCTCAGTCTGTCCTCATATGGCTTACCCTGCAAACAAGCCACTATCCTGGTGGCCCTTTGCTGCACTGATTCCAAGCTTGCTATATACCTCTTGTAATGAGGGGCCCAGAACTGAACACAATACTCCAGCTACGGGTGCACCAGCATCATACAGAGTGGCAGTAATACCTCTCTCAATCTAGAAGCCACGCTTCTGCCTATGCATCCAAGGATGGCATTTGCCCTCTTGGCCACCACGTCACACTACTGGCTCATGTTTAGCCTGTAGTCAATCAGCACCCAAGATCCTTTTCATAAGTGCTGCTCTCCAACCACTTGTCCCCTAACCTGTATTTATGACACCCATTCCTATGTCCCAAGTGCAAGACCTTGCACTAATCTGCACTGAACGCCATCCTGTTGTCCCCAGCCCTCTTCCATAGTCTATCCAGATCCTTTTGGATCTGGCATAGCTGCTCCTCAGTTGTAGCCATTTTAGTATCATCTGCAAATCTGACCAGCAGACTTGTCACCCCCTTCTCCAGGTCATTGATGGAAAGATTGAACAGGATTGGTTGAGCAGAATAGGAAAACGGTATGCTATGCAAAGTCCAAAACTACAGAATAATGAGATGTAAGGATCACTAAAAGCAACGGCATGATAATGCTGAAACCCAAGCATCGCCATAGCTGCATTCAACCAAGCAATTACATCAATTAGATATCATTGTTTGCAATGTCACTAATGGACATCTCCACTTATACATAGCTCTCTATCAATGATCTTCCAGCTGCTGTCAGAAGTATTTAAAAATATTCTTAAGGAACTGTATTCTGGTCCTTAGTAAAATCTCATTTCAAGAGGGTAGGGATTATGTAGGCACTTAGCACATATTGGAATGTTGAACTATTTCTCTATCCAGAGAGCACTATGCCCTGCTGTAAGATGTTAATTGTCTTTAGTGCTCAGTGTTAATATTAATTAACGCCTTAACTCTTCAATTTTCAGCTTCAGAAGCCAACAGTCAACAGTCATGTCATTGTATTTTTCAAGGTATTATTGTGAGTGGCAGCGCACACATATTTGATTACTGCTAGGACACAGCTTGACATGCAGGTGTGTTCCTTTTCACCAGAAGAAAAAGATGGAACCTGCAGGCTGTCAGTCTGACAATGTGCATTACAATTTATCGTGTAAAATCCCACAAAACCTTTGAAGGAGCTTCAGGCAAACATGTCATTTGCATCCATTCTAAGTCCTTCATTTTATTTTGCCTAGATTTAATATTCACACCATTTCCCTCTGCACCATAGTCTCCTACTCTAGAAAGAAGACTATGTATATAAAGGAAGAGAGAGAAAAGAGAACAGGAAATTAGATACAGAATATGGGAAAATACATAAACAAGTAATGGAAGGGTAAGTTTCATATTTTTTCATAATTGAAATAGTATCTGAAGTATGAAGTCACACTTTAAAAAAACATATAAGATTGATCAGCTGAAGATGTAACTTTGACATCACTAAAATGCCAACAGATTTTCTTGCAGCCATTAAATGGTGGATAATCAAGGCTGTTCTGCTAGATTGGGGTGGACAATGTGTGGCCTTCCAGATGTCACTGGACTGTAATTACCATCATCCCTGGCCAGCACAGCCAGAGATGCTGGGAGCAGCAGTGCAGCATTGTCAGAAAAGTTGTATATTCTCTATCTCTCTGATAGGCTATCATGGGGAGCAGGGAGAGATTTATGCCCATCCAACTAACATAAAAGATTGCAATTTAATATGAGATGGAAAGGATTTGAATTTACTACTTCCCAATATGAATTTAGTTCATTGAGAAATTAGTCTTCCATAACATATAATTGCATGATCTAGGGAAGAACAGAGTGAGGCTCTATGACCTTCTATATGCAAGTATTAAATGGAGTAGTAAAATCCTTGAAATGATATAATTATAATTAGTATTACCTCAAGAGTTAGGACTGATAAATTAATGCTGGTATCATAACAAAGCACACTGCATTTGTCTAATGAAATCACAATTAATTTCCTAGTAATTTCCTACCTGTAATGTCTCGATTTAAAGGGAAGAGAGATCATATATTGGCAAGGATTGGTTCTTTCATTTCAGAGTTCTTATTTCACTAACAAATTCATTTTGTAGAAGATGATTCACCAACAGACTGTGTAAATTATAAACATCAAAATATTTGATTCTCCATGCTCATAAATTACCTTATTAATTCAAGGAAAAAATGAAATTGCTTCAGATTATCAACTAGGACATGGCTCTTTAAGATAATATAGAAAATAGCAAACATTTCATGCAATGGTGGACATCACTTCTACCTGCAAAGGCTTAATGGGGAATGATGTATAAAGACACACCCTTGCACACCTGGTTTAAGCTTTCCTGCTCTATTGTGCAGAGATCCTGCCTCCTTTGAATGCTAATTACCTCAGCTGGGGCTGAAGAAAGCATACATTTAAAATCATGTTCCTAAAATCTCAGAAAGCAAAGGAAAACTCTCCTTTTGTGCTCTCCTCTCCTCCTCAACTGCTACTGATAGGCCCTTAAGGAGGTTTCTCTTAAGTGCTCTACACTCAGAACATGTTCTCATTAAAGTGAAAGGGTTCTGGAAGATTGTGACCAGTCTACTAAGCTGAAGATCTCTTTCACTGCCATTAAATAGGTATAAATGGGTGGAAATCAGTGACTGCTCCTAAGCACCCACAAAGTTCCACATGAATCACTACCAACATCCAACTGCAACTATAGTTTTTAAGAGCAGCTGTGAACAAGTACAGATGGATTCCATGGCAGATATTCTGGAAAATCAGTGTCCGTTGACAAAGAAAAGAAAGGGAAAGCAAAACTACCAGGGATCACATGAATAACTTGACGGGCCAATTCCAATCAAATATGAGTAACATGAATAACAAGCAGTTATTTATTTAACTATATCCTTTTAGCTTGCTGCATAATTAGATACATAGTAAAAAAAATCAAATAATATGAAGATGACAACAGAACAACACTAGAACCATCCATTTCAGCAAAAGGAAAAACAAACCTTTCCAAAAATGTTTTAATAAATAAATAAATAAATAAATGTCCGGTAAAATAAGAGTGGCACCTTCATGCCAAAGGAAAGGGACTTCCCTGCTCTTCCACCAAAGCAGATCCTACAAGCTTACTGCAACAACTTTGTTCAACAGCTGTCTTATCTGAACCAGATGTCCTTCTCAAGACAAAGGATAATGGAGCAAGCCTCTAGGTGATAACCATAAAGACTCATGTGGGGAAAAAACAATCCAAGCATTCAAACTATTCACAAGAACAAGATATAGCTGAAGCAGCCTGTACTTTTAAAAGATAAATATATAAACCGACTTACAGATGAAAAGAAGTACCTAATGCTCTTCTTACATATTTTAAAACAAGGTTCATCACATCAAAAGGGATAAAATGGGCAAATGCAATCCAATGGATCCTTTCCATTTTACCCATATTGAGTGTGACAACTCTAGATTTCAAAAATTTGTAATGCTAATATGGCCCACAAATATTTTTCTGGTATGCTGGCATCCATTTTTTGTCTACCTTGGATAGACAGCTACTGCAAATACAAGTTTTTTTTGCTACTAAGATGCATTATCCATTCAAGATATGAGCCTTCACATTGTAAGGATGCAGTCCTGAAGAATTAGATTGCATGGTAAGCTATGCAAATAATTGTATAAGTGATTAACAATCTAAACTACACAAGACTGCCACAAGTAGAAAGCAAGAATGAATGAAGTATCTGTAGAGCACAATGTAAGAACCAAACTCTAGGTCAAACAGCATACACCTGTAGCATACTGTTGAGGGATCTGACATGTCACAGACATTCTAGAAAACATTTATCTCATCTTACAGATAAAGAACACTGAGGACTAGGAGTGACTAGCAGGTTTTGAGTGAACAAAGTTTTCAGTATAATTTTATCCTAATGCTATTAAAATAACGTTTAAGATTTAATAGAAAAGTCTGAAGGTTCCAATCACCTCATTGCATTCCCCTCGACCAAACATTTGCATTACTTTATTGGAGTCCAGCTGTGCAATCCAAGAACTATCAAGTTCTTCTATCAATCACACACAACTTCGTTCAGGATTACACAGCGATACAAAAATTAACTCTGTCTTGCCACATTTTTTCTAATGAGAAATGCATACTTCTAGAAGCAGCCATGGCAGTAATACTACTGCTTATATTTTGAGTTTCTAAGGTGCTTTACACACATTATCTTACAATTATTATAGATATTTTTCAGTAATGTTTATTGGGCATTACATAAAACCCCAAAACCACACTAATAAAAAAACAAATGTTTTTAATAGTGGTAGTATATTCTGTTATATACTAAAAGAGAGCAATTAATTAATGCTATGTAACTGCTTACATTTTAATTCAACAATTGTAATGTTTCACTACCATCATTATTTCATTTCTATACTGCCCAATATCTGAACAGTACAGTTCACAATAAATCATGAAAGGCACAGCACAAATACAATGAAAAAAGCATAACACAGCCATAAAAGCACAAAACATACCTTTTTCCAAAATGCAATTCTTCTATGCTGATTCAACTTCAATATGCCATTGTTGTTTTAAGTTAATTTTATATTGGATATGTCTCTGTGTATTAATTTTTTAAAACTTTTCTTAACCACTAATGGAGGCTCAAACAATTATAGTATACCCTTAAATGCAATCAAATACCTGGGAGAGGAAAGCAGTCTTAACCTTGCATTGAAAAGATGATAAGCTGGTGTCAGGTTGCCTTCAGTGGGAAGATCATTCCCTAAATAACAGAAAGGGGGAGCACCACTGAGAAGGTCTTCTCTCTTCCTACCACCTTTCAAGACTTATTCAGAGGTAAAACTCAAAGAAAGATCTAAGATGTTGAATGTAGTGTCAAAATAGGCTCAGGCTACAGTGAAGATGACATGATGCTTACTATAACCAGGTAACTTAGATCAGCATTATTATCCTCATATTACTTAGTTTGTAAATATGAGGTTGAGATCTACTGATTTCTAGTTCTTTCAGGTTAGGAATATAGAACAGAATTGGAGGGGTGGAAAGGCAACAGATTCATCTTTCTTGAGCTACAGCCATGCAATAAATAAATGAATGAATGAATTCTGCAAATAAGCGGCTTCCTGGGTTGAGCTAAGAATGAAAGTGGACTTTTGACAAGAAAATGAGACTTTTTTTCAGTGATTTGATCTTCTTCCATTTGTTGTTTCATCCACACTAGTTACAGTGTTTTAAATACCATTTTCAGGTTGCTTGAAAGGAAGAGATTGAAAATGGTTTCTCAGACTAATCATTCAGGCAAATGGGTTAAAAGCCAGCTTTAGGGGACTTGCTTATGTGAGTAAGATTGCTTTCAAGTCATCACATGCTCAGTTGCTTGACAGATGTTAAAAATGTAGGGCACACAGTATGCAACTTTCATTTATTTAAGGCATCTATGTAGGCTTCATTTGCCAACATTTATCACAAGGCATTCATAAGCACTGATCACTGGGCATCCATAAACTGTGCTGAATTTCTGTCATACAAAGAACAAGTTAAATTATTTGCAATACACTGTGCAAATGTGACAAATAAGTCTTTGTAGGAAAAAAGCAACGTATAAATACACTCTAAATATTCTCACACTCATGACAATAAAAATCAAGTTTGTCAGTGCTTATTTGATCTTCTGTTTTCTTTTTTCCATTACTTTTTTCTAAAGGTAAAACTTAGCACTTCAGCTGCTTTCCCAGGGCCATCCTTCTATATTATGAAAGGCATTGATTAGGTTTCTGTTATGAACAGTTAGAAAAGATATTAGTTTAAGGTTTTATACAGGGGATTTCTGGTAGCATGAAATTGAGAGATGGGTTTAAAAGAATTCCTTTCTGGTTTTAAATTACTAAGGGTGAAATCCTATGCAGACTTGTACAGAAAAAAGGCCTGCAAATCCCAACATAACACAGCCAATACAGCTAGCTAGGGCAGGCTGAAAGCTGCAGGACTTTTTTTTTTCTTTCAAATATGCCATAGTAATCCAAATTAATTTATTAATTGGACAGAATATTTGTGCACCACATTAAACTAACATCCATTTAAAATAGAGGAGAAATCAATACTAACTGCTTAAATATTAAAAGCTTAGGAAAATAAAATGAAACACAGTAACAAAAATTCAAAAAAATAGGCTAGGCACCAATGAAACACTGAATGAATATTAGCTGCAACCAGCTAAAGTTATTATAATAGTTGGGGTTCAAAGAAGTGTCCTTCAGAACTTTCAGCAATTATCATATATTATTATCATACACTGAACCATTGGTAATTTCTTAGACAACATTCTTTCATGAGTGTTACTAGCAAAGATGGGAAAGTGTCAAGAAGATGTGTGTCAAGCAGACATTACATATCCACAGGTGAAATCTGTCCCATTAAATAGAGCTGGGGATGTTCTGGACACATTTATTTATTTATTTCCCAATTTATATCCTGCTTTTTTCCTACGAAGAGCTCAAGGCAGCTCACATCATTCCCCTCCTCCATCTTATCCCCACAACAACAGTCCTGGAGGTAGGTTGGGCTGATAGTCTTTGACTGGGCCAAAGTCACCCAGTTGGCTCCATGGCCGAGCAGGGACTAGAACCCAGATTGCCTGAGTCCCAGTCCCATGCTCTTCACCACAACACCACACTGGCTCTCATCACTTGATTGAGCTAGAAAAACCACAGCACTAAACTCATGGTAAATCAGTACAATGGATGGTCTGTAATCCATTATCTAATCTATAATCTGTGATATATCCTTTCTGTGAGCAGGGAGCAGATCAAGGGCGAATGAACTAACACTCCAGGCCAAATGCAGCCATTGATCTAATTTCATGCAGATGCAGATTGTCCACAGGCAGAATAGGAGAGCAGATGGCAGGGGCAGAGTAGTAAGCCCTCTTGAATTTATCAGTGAAGACTTCTGGGAAGAAGTATTTTATCCACAAATACATATAGTTTGTGGGGTTTGGAGAAAGGAGAGTTAGAGAAAAATAGATGGAAGAAAGAGACTTAATCATGGCCTACTCACCATCAGCACACAGTCTCCTACTGAATTCCCACAAGGGAATGTGGCCTGAAACAGGGAAAAGTTTCCCCTCTCCAGATTAAATGATCACAGTAATTATTTGTTCAACAGAATGTGAAATAATGTTCTGTGTTTCACTTTAGCTTTCAACTTCTAATGAATTCTTAAGATTAACTCCATAATGCAGTTTCTGACTTTGTCCCTTGCTAAACCTGCTTAATTCACAAAATCTTTTCACAGTATTATATAATCCGTACAGCATGCTTTCACTAAAAAGCATTACATGTAAGACATTTTTACCATTAGTAATTTTTCAACATTAGTAAAAAAAAAATGCAAATTTTCATAATATGTTTAGTATAATTTCAAAATATAAGGCAACGTTTGAAAATGTTTAATTTGACAATCTAAATAATTTAGATGTAGTCTGACACTTAGTTTCTTAAAGGAATAATGCAGAGTGATATTTTAATTAAATCTTGTGATATAATTTTTAGCATAGCTGTTACAATGGACATACACAACCTGGCCATTTTTAACCCTTTCTAAATCCCCCTTTAAAATGGAGGCTTACTTTTGAGAACTGTAAAATGAAACTACTGTTATAAATGGAGTGGCTCACATTTTTATACATTCCCAAGGCGGTATAATCTCAGCAACAAATACAAAAGTGAGAACTCTCTTAAGACACACAAATCCCGGCTAAATAACCTAGCCAAGCTGGTGGTGAACTATGTGTCATCCCTCTTTGATAAGCTAAGCTCATTCATGCCTTTGATTACATCTGACAGCTTGCCTTATGACAGCTATCAAACCAAGCAGAAAAACTAAACCTACCTGAAGCTTCTCAGAGAAAACACCCAAGGACCATTTCTGCTTGATTTGCCAGCAGGCATCCCCCTCCCCCGCTCCCATACATGGGCCGCCTGAAGCGGCCCATGTCCATCCCCACACAACTACAGATATCCACAGTTGCAGATGTGCAATTAGGTGTTTTTTTAAAGCAAATATATGTGAAAATTTCATTCATGAATGAGATGAAACTGGAGAAAAATCCATTAAAGAAAAGCCATGGTGACGTCAAAAAGCAGCCAATATGGTCTTCCTGCAATGCTTCCTGGAATTCCTGTGGGAGACTAATGGGAGTGGAAAGAGAGGCAGCCAACAACCCATATTAAGTTTGACCATCTGTCAGGCACACTATGGATTACTCACATGCAAACCAGCTCCTATGTCTGATAGTCAGGGTGGGTTGTCAAGGCATGTCTAGTAACCTGTAACTTCTCTAGATGTTAGTACAGTGCAACTTTTATTAGCCCTAGTCAACACAGTTAATGGTGAGGGTGATGAGAGGTGCAGTAGAACACTATCTGCAAGGCCTCATGTCCGCCACCCCTGCTATGTACTGAGAAAAATGTACATTAATTATACATGGGGGAGTTCAAATGGTGAAGCAACCCACCCTATGAATAAGCTACAGAGTGGTATGCCTGCAAAACAATCTATTTTGGTTCTGCAAGGTGATGGACACATTGTATGTAGTTCATCTCCCTTCCCCTTTTACCTTCCCATGGGTGTTCCAGGAGAAGTAGGACCCATTTTTTCTGCTCACTGTGATCATGTGCTGATCACAGCCTCCTTTCCTTGGTGGGGGGGGGGGCGGATAGGGTTGCTTCTGTTAAATTACTTTTTGCAACATCCTGTTTGGCATGTAATGATATCCTCTTCAAAGTGCTTAAATAGCACATTGGAGGGACTGCCACTGGTCTGCTCTCCCATTTTAAATAAACCAATCTGCATCCCAAATGTATACAGATTCTTTCGTTTTGTAATTTTATTTTTTAGCTGAACTTGTACAGGTGTGCCCTTGCACATTTTAAAGGATCCAAACTGTTGTGCATGGGCAGTGTTGTGTGATTAAAATGCATTTTCCAAAATAAACTGCTGGCAGCTTTATTTCTGTCAAAGGGAGAGCTATCAAGAGAAACTAAAGGTGTGAATGATTTTTGCCCATGAAAAGGCAACATCCTCAAAGTCTGTGAGGCTAACCTAACTTCACTCAGGTTTCTCTCACCTTTCTACTCTAGGCTGTAGGTGCTTGGCAAGTGGTAAAGTAGGAGTCAACATCTTTTATGGGAACAAAAAGCTTTGACAGATAGTTATCAAAACTCTGGTTCCTCTGACATGTATCCAGTGGGGTAGATACTTTCCATGTATGTTTCACAAAGACACATTCATTCATTTTTGTTTAAGTGGGATAAACCAATGACAACCCCTGTAATGTGCCACTTGAGCATTCTAAAGGGACTGTCACTAGCTGTTAAATCAGAAATTATGACAAGCAATATCTGAAGGAGGGAAAATGGATAAAGGGAGGGAGGTGATGTGGAGTCAGTGACTGTTTCCCTAAAGTGCCACTTGGGCAGTTGTGGGGCATCACACTCTGGTTGTGGCCCAGGTGAGTTTGGTAAGGGAAGCAACAGGCATTACCACTCTTTTCAAGGAGCTTGCTAATGTCTTCCAGGTATCCATGATGGGGTCTCCCCTGGATGACACAACAATCCTTTCTAGGTACAAGAACTGTAATAAGTCCTGCATTGTCAGGGTTGTGAATTACCCATGATCAAGCCATTCTGCAGAAAACAGTCTGTATTTGCATAACACAACACCCCTCCATGACTTGTCACCCATGAAAGGTTGCCATGTTGTGCAAAACCCAGTGTCCAAACACACATCCAACATGTGAAAAGAATATCAAAAGATCCCTGCTGGAAATCATCAACAGGAAATTTCCCATTGTGGGAAAGCAGATGAATATAGAAAGCCAAGAAACAGGATATGAAGACAATAAGCCATCCTGTGATTTTGTTCCTCAACAACAAGTTTCTGCAGAAACTGTCTCTGAAGTTGGCGATTCCAACTGCCTGTCATGATGAACAGCAATTGACAGACCTCCATAGATTTTTCCAAACTCATTCTAAAGCCAGCTAATGCCTCTATACCTTCCAACTTTGTACTATTGTACATTATAGTGCAGAAGGATCACACAAATCAAGCTCTGTTGGGGGACACACAGAGACAGGGCAGAGAACCAATGAATATTTAAATCAGAGTTTGAAGCTTTAAAGTGCAAATACCAATTTCATCTTACATAATAAATTGGATAGTATTAAGCAACCTAGAGATTAAGCATTATAGCACTAAAGTTAATCTCTAAACTGAATCAATAACTCAATCAGGTACACAAGGAGGCTTTTCTATGTAAATAAAGAACAAATCTGCATGTTTCTCAAATACGAAATTTACAGTCCAGTGACTAAACCTGGGCAATTCTTTTTCCATCTCCAAAAAAATAAAAAACACCTAGTAACAACCAGGATTTACTTCATCATATCATGTTGTTTCTTGTATGACCAAAGCAGAAAGAAAAAACACTGGAAAGAGAAAAAGGACAAAGTTGCACAGGTACTCTATTTCCTTGTTTAACCCCATAAGTGCTTGTTCTAAGAAAGATACTATACAGTGGTGCCTTGGCTCACGAATGCCTTGGCTCACAACCAAATCGGGTCACGAACAAAAATTTCATGAAAATTTTGACTTGGGTTGCGAACTCCGCATTGGGTGGCAACCAAGATCGCAGCCATCTCCCCACCCCACCCCTGAGTAGAGGGTGGGGAGATGGCCACGATTGCAGTTGTGTTTGTGCAGGAAGACATAGAGGAGCTGATGACAGAAGAACTTGCTGAACTCCAGAGTGAGCAGCAGAAGGCACTTGCTGAGGAGGATTGCACTGAGGAAGAGGAAGACAGGGAGGAGGTTAGCAGTGATGTGATACCATCCATAATGGAAAAATGGAATGAGTGCCAGGATTTCTTTGAGAAGCACCACCCCAACATAACTGTAACGAACAGAGTGTTGAATCTAATGAATGATAACATAGCCTCTCATTTCTGAAGGGTTATGCAGCGCAGGAAAAAACAAGTGACTATAGACAGATTTTTCACCAAAATTGACCCTGCAGCTAAGAGACAAAGAGAGGAAACCCATGAAAGGGATCTCCCCAATGTCCTTATGGGGGGGGAGGGGCTCTCCCTCAAAACAATAACCTCCCCCACACCTAGGTCAGTGTTCTCCACTGTACTGTACAGTACTTTGTTACTTTGTTGTTCTTTGTCACTTTGGTCAAATTTTTCTGATTAAAAAATATAGAACAGATTAACCTTATTTACATTGAATCTTATAGGAAATTTGACTTGGGTCACAACCAATTTGGGTCACAACCAGAGTCGTGGAACGGATTAAGTACGTAAGCCAAGGTACCACTGTATTTTAAAAACATTCTTTTACAAGAAGAAAAGGAATGCAAAAATGCATACACTGTGACAAAGAGATACAAGGCCTGGTTATAAAAACTGAAAGTATAAATAATGATACTAAGGAGCTAGTCATATAAATTGCCCAGGGAACAAAAACACTGTCCAACAGAACAAAAATTGAGAAAGTTTCTTTGCTAATATTTCACAGGATTTGCTGTATGAATTCATTGTTTAAAATGACCCTTCAACCACTGTCTCCTGCTATTCTCACGCATGTAGTGAACTTAATATGTTTGTATATTTAGTGTGGCAAGAAAAAGAAGTGCTTAAAAACACTGTATGTTTAGTCATGCTTAAGTAGATTCTCTGAAATCAGTGGGCCTTAAATTTGTCATGGCATACATAAGTCTCCTTTATTTCAGTAGGTCTATTCTAAGCATGACTTAATGCTTACCTTACATTGAAAATAGGTTGTGATCTACAGCACTGAAAGGATCCAGGCTGAACTGGTGCAGCATGTCATTAACTAATACTTGCAGAGAGAAAAAAATACAGCCAAAATTCTAACGATGTTCAACCTGGTACTGAGATGGCCACACACAATTACTCTTTCTACCTTTGCCTGAACAGCACCACCATGCATCATAACGAAGGAAGTTTTTAGAGCTTTCCCACACTTCAAAAGTTCACCAAAGATGGAAGCAAAAATATTAAAATTTTCTCCCTCACCCAATTTCATTCTGATCTTGTTCAGTTCAACAAAACCATCCTCATGCAATAAGCGAAGGCCTACAGTTCTCTGCACTCTCACACTCGAGAAGATATTCACCTCAAAGTGATTTACTTCCAAGTTAAGTGCACGGAGCATTGCAGCTGCAGTGAAAAATTCTACTTAGCAACTGTGAGCAAAAAGCTTTCCCAGGAGGATGGGCATGACGTGAAGGAGGAAATACGATGAACTTCATACAACCTATGTTTTTCTTTACAAAAGGAAGTAGCCTCCCTGTGGGCACAGCCTCAAGCTTCAAGACATCAAAAAGGCATAACCATGACAGTTGTTTCCCTGAACTGCTAAACAAATAGCCTGAACAACAAATGCAACTAACTGTGTTCTTTACAGCAGAAGGAAACTCTGACCAGTTCTTAAGGTATTTCTGCTTTGGAGTTACAGAGGCCCTTTATCCTGCTTTTAACACTTTGCACTCTCTTGAGCATGGTCTAATATTAGCAGATCAAACACAATGTACAAGGAGAGTTTAGATATATCACTGAAGGAACTTCCGATCCCTAAAGGCACAATCCTTTTGGTAACCTTTTATGCTTTATAGCATAGAAACAGGGTTTTTTTTATTATATATTATCTATGACTTCAGAATAGTTTAATTCAGGAGTTACTAGTTTCTTTTTGTTCTGTAGATCAGTTATTGTCAGTTATCAAGCCATATTTAGTAACACTTAAAAGACAGCTACTTGTGTAGACAACATTTTTGGCCTTCCATGTACATAGACATTTTAATCAATAACTAAGCTCTTCCCCTTCCACCACTGATCATTGAAAGAAGATTGCACCAACACAAAAACTATTTTACCTTTAGCACAACATTGCTTCTATCCACCTTCTTTTTATTCTTGCCTTGAATTTGCTAAACTAAGTTTCTTTCATGAAAATCATGACCTTAGAGGCAAAAAATCTAAATGCAGGTGAGTTAATATGAACCTTGTACAAGTGTGTTGCATACTTACAAATAATACTAATGTAAGCAATACATGTGTACTCGCATGCTTCACGAAGATTTGGAAATATAGCTTGCATAATGAAAATCTCTGTTGATGAGACACTTAAAATAGAAGGTTTTGCTTTTATGCTTGTTTTTGGAAAACAACTGGGGATTTTCAGTATGTAAAACCAGACCATCTCTATGAAGAAATGAGAATTCAAATGTCCACATGATACTTTACATGATAATAAAGAGACAGGTGAAAATTTAATAATCTTAATTTAATGAAACTTATTGATTTCATGAAAAAGCAATAAAATAAAAATAATTTCAGCAGTAAGTCACTAGTTTATCCATTCTAAACTACAAGCAGAATTGAAAATGTCTTTTCCCACTTTGGCAATTGAGCAATGACTATAAACTGCTATGGTCTGTCCACCCCGGTAAGCAGAATATACCTGCAGGGGGTAGAGCTATTTGGAGCTCTGCATTTCATTTCATTCATCACATTTTTATACCACCAAATGGCTGAAGCTCTCTGAGCAACTTAAAAAGATAAAACCTTAAATGTGTGTTAAGAAAACCATATGCATATAGACATAAACATACAACACACACATATGTCTAAAGGCAAATACTCAGGGTGCCATGCATTGTGCCTCCTATAACCTTCCAAACTCAGAAGGTTACGAGCATTCAAACTAAGGTAGGAGAAGTACGGAGACTGGGATTACCTCTGAGCCCATCCTCCAAAACATTTCAATGAGTGATTCTGGCTATCTCAATGTTTTCCCTGTCTTGTGAGGAGAGGCTGGGGCTGATCCTCTCCCCCCGCCCCACATCAGCTCTGCCCAATAAACAGAGAACTGTGCCAGTTGCAAGGATACAGGGAAGACCCCCTGAGACCAAAGTCCAAGCTTCAACCTCAGAGTTGAAGTGCTTTTCTGAGGTGAGGTGGAACTCTGAGCTATCTTTTCTGAGATATGGTGGAACTCTGAGCTATCTTATGTCACCCAAGACCATTGGCCGTATGATTGCACCCTCACTGATCTGGTGTCTAGTTATCCAAATCTATCCCCTGTGGGTTATGAGTTATGGACTGCTTAGATCATGAAACCAACCAATTTGTGGTGGTTGCCATTTTATGACCCTCATTCTTGTTCTGATTTGTAATTTTTAAACACTTTCTCAACTAGAGTCTTAAAACCTGAAATAAATCTATGATTGTATAACACCATAATGTCATATCTGAATGTGTATATTATTGTGTTATAACATTATAATATGATATTAAAATATTTTTCAAGAATTACTGTTATTTTTAAAACTGTCCAGGCATTGATATCTTGGTGGTGCCATGGAAAGCGTTGATTTTTTAAAAAATATCACTCCTACCAGAAACCATTGTAAAAGACACTGTTATTAATTAAAATAAAACAGCATCACCAAAAACAGGGTCACAAAAAAGCATCCACTGCAAAGATTATATTGAACATATGGTGGTGATAGGTTTACTTTCTGGTCCATCACTGCACAGGTCAAACCCCTACCTTTTAAAACAAGGTTGAGCAGTAATACAAGATGTATTACCTAGCTAAGTCCTCATTTTTTATATAGCAAAGGGCAGACTTCTGCCCGTTTGAGAAGAAAAAAACTACAGGAAAGAAAATACATGATGATAATAACTGAATAATGGTGTCAGGTAGATGCTCCTCAAAAAGGGAGTGTGAGTGGATGAAAATGGATGGTACGAACCTAAGCCTCTAGTATGCTGTGGTTTGGTTTCGTCTTGTAAAAAATACTAAATCCCGAATATGACAGCTTTAAAAACTAAATACCACTTACTGAGATGCAAATGAGAAGACAAGCAGATGTATTTTGTTTCCCGAAAATACCCACAACTATTTACATTTTCAACAAGAACCAAATTTATTCCCTCTACCTGCTGAAAACTGATACATGTTAGAATTCAAAATTATTCATATACCTGGGGAAACTTTAATGCACTTAAGATTAAAACTCAGACACAATATGGAATAAATTCTTGTAGATAGACACAAAGGCCTAAAAAAATCAGCTACTATTTCAGTAAGTAGAATTCAGAAATTCTATATGTATACATAAAGAATTATTTGAATACATTGATAAAATATGTTAAATGGAAAATGACTATATGATAAGGCTGGACTGTTTTGCTAAAAATGTTCTAAGTCAATTAACACATGCTCAAAGCAACAGATCACACACCCATATCATGAGATAATGAAGCCACAACAATTCAGCCACTTATTTTTGGATGAAATCTCCAGCCTATAGCAAGCATGATACAATTCGTATTCACTACAAAAGACTGGAAAATTTCATAGACATTAAGGGTCCTACATAAAAATGTGCATGTATTGAACTGGAATAAGAACTTATTGAACTGGAATAAGAATGTATAGGTCCTTGAAGTTCAGTTTCAGCACCATGATTATGTCATCAGTGAATGTCAGCTGAACCCTTTGCCACAGAAGGAGTCCTGTTGAACAGGTGGAAGCAACCTTGGGGAAATCTAATCTGTATCCCTGGAGCTTTCAAGACACAAGTGTGGTTTCCTTGATACAAAGTGCTCTGTGAATTTTCATGTTACCTGATCAATGAATCCAGAGCCACATGCTCAGACTAGCATCTGCTTAGTTGGACCTGACGTTCAAATCCTTCCTTGAAGCTAACAGATCTCTACTATGCAGTAGAAACTTAGGCATGTGTATTTGGAAATTTGATCTGGACTGACATATAAAGGGGAGAGGGGTCACTCAATTCAAAGTTAGGATTTGAATCCATATCAGGATTCCTGCACTTATTCTAGAGTAAAAACTTGAGTGAGGAATGTAGCTGCTAGCTTCATCATAAATGGTTGTTTTGACCCTGAGAGAAAAGGATACAATGCAGAAAAAGCAAGAAAATTCATATGAGATATGAAAGTCAGGACACAGGGGAATTGTAATAGGGTTTTTAATTTTCCCCAAAGAACATCCCACAATTTTTTTCCCTTGGGAGAAAATGCAAGAAAAACTTCTTTAAATGTATTCTTTCTTGGAAGAGGTAAGATGCTTTTTAGGACAAGGTTTTACTTACTCAGTATGTGCACTATGCAATTTTTTATGTAGAGTTTCAGTATTTTATAAATATATTCAAATGTGTTGCAGGCAGTGCTTTTTTGGTCATAGAATGCACCAGAACGGAGTTCTGGCACCTTATTTTAACAGATTTTCCAAGTTTTAAAAGTAACTTTTGAAAATTTGAAGTTTGGTCCATGTGGATTTGAATCACCCTGTCGAGTGTAGCAGGTCGGCGGCAAAAACATTAAAACGGTGCATGCAGACTGCTTGTGTGTCGAGTCCGATGCATGCGTACTTTGTCCATGCTGGTTGTGATGGTGCTGCTCGGCTTGTGATTGGTCGTGTGGTCATGCACTGAGTGCTTATTGCGGGCGGCAACCGTTATGTTTCGTTACACAACTGACACGTGTGGGTGTGTGTACAGTGATTGACTACGTGCAAAAGGTAAATAATTTCGTGAGTTCTGGCACTGTTTTTCTTACAAAAAAAAGCACTGGTTGCAGGTCATTATTATTGTGACTGTATAACATTCATTCTGTCTAAATAATACAGATTTTTCAAGGCCCAGTGAAATCAGTGGACCTTATTTCTGGGTAGTTATGTATAGGATTGTATGGATCCTATACATTGCCTTAGGATATGTAAGGCATTTATACTTTTCAGAATATGTGCATGCTCATGCATGCTCAGCTTGAAGTAAGCTGTATTACAGAGGAGTTTATTTCTAAATAAAAGTTTATTACCTTTTACATAAGCTGTGTTGAGGAGGTTTGTGTCTAAAAATATGGTCTAAAATATTTCAATTAAAATGGACTGTTGCTTTCCTAAATATGCTAAATGCTACAGTTTTATATACTTAGTTATGAATAATGCATTTTATGTTTTCTTCAGCAATAAGTTTAGTTTGATAAGAACACAAGTACTGCATACATTTTATTCCAGAAAAAAGAAAGAACTTCACACTGCCTTCAAATTTCCTGAAGTTTTTTTTATCTTTAACTATGTGGTGATAGAACTCTGTGTGTGTGTGAAATTCTTACAAAATTTCTATTCCAATCCCACACTTGAAACATGTATAATTAGAAAGCAATTGCACAAATTTTTACTTAACCAAAAGATTCCAAATCTGGTCCTGCAACAGATTAAATATCATGATAGTCTTTTTCCTGGATGGTTTCTGAGTTAACATTTCTTGAAGAAACTGATCTAAATGCTACTTTGCAAGGGAGTCTAACATTGGATAACTTAAATTGCCAAGGGGTGTAGCTGTCTTCTTACAAATATATGCACGCCTGCAACTCCCATTTGAGTTAATGGACATTATGTGGGCATGGAAGTGACAGAACAGACACCTTCAGCAGACTGTTAGTAAGTAATAGTATTCAAATTAATCTTTGAGAGATGATACATTTCTAATTTGACTTTCATCATCTCTGTAAGTAGTAGAGAAGCTTACAAACTTCATCCATTCATGAAGCAAAATTCATTTTTTCAAATTACTTGTTAATGTAACTTTACAGAGTGGTGATTTCTTCATTATTCTACATATCACATTCAAATTATTAAATGTACATAGTTCTTGGGTGGCATAATTAATATTGTGAGTTATGATCAGACAAGTCTTTTTCATCTCTCAAACAACAGAGTTCAACAAGGTAACAGAAAGCAGATAAAATCACACAATAAAAGAAAAAAAAAGCATTAAAAGCCAGGGCTATGTTAGATCAATACAGAAAAGCCAGGAGATAGAAAGGTGCAAAGAGCCTGCTCCACAAGAGGGGGAAAGACAACAAATATCTTACCATGTATACTTTCAGGGGGAAAAAAGTTTCCCCGCTTAAATCTGTAGCAGAAAAAAAGAACATAACTATTTCTCATCCCAAGACAAAAATAGTAACCCAAACATTTTCCCAGTATCAGGCATAACTTTGCCACTGTACAAGTCACTATTTATGCTTGTTATCCAATTTCAGTGATGAGATCCAACTGTGTTACCATTTCTTTAACTTAATTTTCTGAACCACAGTCCAAAGTCCTAGATTAGCAAATGCTGTTTTAAAAATCTTGTGCCACAGGCAATTATGTTATGAACAATGCTAGGCATAAGCTATATTTTACCTAGTAACCTAGCCTATTGCCAAATTCCATCTTCCCATGTTTTTTCACTAAATATGAATGGAGATGAAAAGATATAGTGATATCACAATACCCCCACAAATCTTGAACTTTACAATCCAAGTTTTCATTCTAGACATTAACATAATATTACCCTCTGCATTAAAAACTCATGGATAACTGCTGCCACAAAAAGTTAGGTCAAATGTTAAATGTGGCATGCATATGGATTGTATTCTTATTGAAGTACTGGCATGAACTTCATCTTTCAATGTATGCATTCTGCATGCCTTCCCTTTATAGAAAGCTCTCCTCTGTGACTGAATCAAATCTGACATAACAGATATTTTAAAAGCTCTACAACTTCATGCTCCATGTGTTATCATGTAAAAAAGAGTGTACCATCCTGTTTTGTTGTCCTGTATGAATGACTTTTTAAAAATACTTCTGTGGATGTCATTAAACAGAATTGAGATAGTTTAGACCTCATTTTAAGTGACATGGGGAAAATGAAATTCTGCAAATCCAAAATATGTGGTGAGAGTGTCTTTATAGCCACAATGGGATGAAGACTTTAAAGTAATACATCATGTGTTCATGTAGCAGGTAAAGTGCTTAACATTTACTATTCATTATAGCTTTTCATTCATACCACCAAAAAGCTATGCTGAAGGGGTGAAAAAGTATATGAATATGGTGCTAAATTTGAAATTTCTTAAAATTAAACATTAGAGATATGGAATAATTACAGTAACCACACACGGCTCATTTATTAAACATAATACTTCTTACATTTAAATACTTCGCCATGAAATTGGAAATATTGTCAGATATATCCTTTTTTAGAAACAAAAAAACTATGAAACTGCCTTCTCTTTAACTATCATCTGCTTTGAAAAGGCCCATTTTTAATATAACTCATAGTTATCATGAGCTTCCAAAGTTTAATTAGGGAAACTCTAGCCTCTTAGACTGAAATCTAAACAAATGAACAAACAAACAAATACAGAAGCTAACTGGGGGGTGGGGATTATGGACAAGTACATGAAGCTGGATCCTGAAGTTCATACATGGGCCTGTGTATGCATCCTTTGGCAAACTCTTCTCATAACATTTCAGTTTAGTGCATGTAATCGTGGGTGCAATCCAGTATTAGTCCTAGCTAGAGTACACATATTGAAATGAATGAGACAAATGCTAGTACTGACTAACTGAAGTCCTTTTAATTTTAATGGCTTTATTCTACATACAACTATTATTGGATGCTATCATAAGCCTAGTTATCTGAGTGTAATTGTGGTCAAGCCATGGAACATATGCATAATTTGGCATGAGTTAAAGAAATGTATTCCTGCATTTATTGCCCTTGCTGGTTTGCAAAAAGATTTAAGAACCCACCTGTCAAAATGGCACCTAATCAATTTTAAAATTCATTTAGCATTTTCTATTTTTTCAGAACGACATTTAATTAAAAAACATTATTTTTTATCCACCCTGACAGCTATGTTTTGTTTCAATAACTGAAGATGAAAAGTACCAGTAGTTTACTGTAGAAAAGGGAAAAAAAAGTTTACCTTTTACTAGGATCTTGTGCCTGAAAAGTAAACATAGTATCCTGGTTGACTGGCAGTTACTGTCACCACTGAGAAGAGGAGGATAGGTTTCTGTCTTTAAAGGACTGGAGGGAAATTAGTACCATCTAACTGGAGAATCACTTCACATTCTAAACATGCCTACTGATCCTCAAGTTTAACACAGGTGGTGAGATGCCAGCTTGGTCACACCAACTGGCTACTCAGTTGTACCAGGAGCAGATATAAGGAACTGCTGAGTGGCAACAGAAGACATTTTGTCTAGAAAGCTCATGGCATTTTCATGAAAGATTGAAGCAGACATTAGCTAGGAAGAAGTGCAGCAGCAAGAGCTGAAAGCTAACTGGAGAAGTGTCAACATATAAGCTAGAAACTGAAGAATGTCTACAAGTGAGTAGACAGATACTTCTGGAGCTGCATTCCAAGGAAAGAGCGAAGCTTAAGAGTCAGCTAGCGGCAGTGAACTGAAGACAGCTGTTGGAGTGAAGATCAGAGGAAACCTAGTGAACAGTGTTATAGTTCCAACCTATATTTAAACTCTACAACATGAGTCCTCAAACAACGGCCCGCGGGCCAGATCTAGCCCGCCATGCCCATTTATCCAGCCCGCCTCAGAGGTTTTGGACTTGCTGCATGCATGCGGGTATACAGCGAGGCGGCAGCTTGTTCGCACGGAGATTGTTTTGGACTCGCTTGGAGAACACAATCTCCGTGTGAACAACCCCGCACATTGTCACATGTGCCCCCTGCCCCGTCTCACCATGTGCACATGTGCATGTGCCCCACCCCTGCTCTCTCACCAGGCTGTGCCCCCTGCCGGCACCACCTTGGTGGCCTGCACCCATCGCCAGCACATTTCAACTGGCCCCCTGTTGAAAAAGTTTTAGGATCCCTGAATTAGAACATGGGTCCTCAAACTATGGCCTGCGGGCCGGATGCGGCCCGCCATCCCCTTTAATCAGCCCACCTTTTAATTATGTGAGCCCAGAGGTGGCCAGTCCCACTCACACCCCCACCACCTTTCAACTCTCCCCCTGTTGAAAAAGTTTGAGGACCCCTGCCCTACAAGAAAGAAGACTGCTTATCAAGCCTATAAGTTTACTGGGCAGAATTTGAGAGGATATTTGATTTAAATTAGAAATTGTTTACAGATAGAAACTGGAGTTTCTATTATCTGGTAAGTGGCAACAGTAACAATGGAAAAGGCCATTTTTTTAATGAAATGGCTTATTACAGGCAGTCCCTGAGTTGCAAACATCCAAGTTAAGAACAACTGTTACTTATGAGCAAGCGGCCATAAAGCCTATTATTTAAAAAAAAACAACTGCATAAAATCGTCACCACCCAAGAGTAAATAACATGCCTTCAAAGCATGCTTTCTTGCCCCAACCATCTGGCAAGGGAAATCTCTCCAGCCTTTCCAAGAGGTGAACTTGGGCACGAAGAGTGCCTAGAGATATTAGTGGGTATTTTTACTTTCACAGGAGTCCTGTAGCCCTAAGCCCCAAGAATGTGGAAGGCCAACTATATGTGATTCAGCTTACATACAAATTCAACTTAAAGCTGAATTTCCATTTCCTCAGAGATGGAATTTATTCATAACTTGGGGACTGCCTGTACTAAGCTTTTTTATTCTGCTTCTTTTATTACAATATAATTGGTTCATAGTCATTAAAATATAAATATTCTTTAATTTATTCCTCCTATGTCTACTGAACATAAGGAAAAGGATATATTTTAAATAAGTAGACTCTCCATTAACTGGAACTCATGCAACCAGCACTCTCAAGCAACTGGCAAAAAAAAAATAAAAATGATGAAATAATACTCTAAATAAAAATTACAATAAAATCAATTTCCAGCTGAAATGTAACTTTAAACTTGGTGTGACATGCACTATGTCAGACCTCACTGTGAGCAAGCCTGTGTTTGTTTCCCACTCCTGCCAATTCACCATGTGTAAACATACCGGTTGCTTGGACCTACTGTTATTCAAATTTTGTGTTCTCACCCAACCCCAAGTTTGCCTTAACAGGTCCCAGGTAAGTATAAGTGTTTACCCTCAAGCAGAAGATGGAAATATACAAGAGGCTTGAGAAAGGTGAAAGTCATGCAGTACGCATGGAAAAATTTAATGTCGGATCGTGAATGATTTATGACATTAAGGCACAGTCTCGCAAGATAGAAATTTGTCTTTATTTGGTTTAATTTGCTTTTAATTACTTCATTTCAATATTTATATCAAATCAATGCAGAGTTTACAGCATAGTATGGTATGGTATGGCGTATAGTATTAATTGGTCCTATTTTTAATAGTAAATCTCAAGCAACCAGAAACTACTTTATCTGGCATTTACTAGTCCCCATGGGTGCCGGTTAACTGAGCCTACTGTATATGGAGAAAGCAGAAATGCAAGAGGGTAATGGGTGATCTTCTGCAAATGATGGATACAGCAGAGAATTGCACTAAAGGAGGGTGATTCTCCACAATCAGCTAAGCATAACTAAGGAACATTCATTGGAAGGCACAACACCATTACCAGAAAAAATAAAGGAATTATCAGCAAAACCTTATTAGGGTTTACTCGGGTAAGTTCAGTGGAGTTTACTACCATGGAAGTATGTGTAGGATTACTTTTAATATTTAGCGTAGTGCTTGGGATTATGCTAAAATGTTTAGCCTAATCCCAGCTGTTACACTAATGTGGAAGATAGTGCTATAAATAAATATATAAATTAGCACTGGCTTTGAGTGCCACAGAAAGGCTAGGTGTGAAAACTCAGCTACGTACTCCAATGCATGTGTTAATATTTGATTTATTTGCACTTAACAGCATGCAATATATGCCTTCTAGCACTGCACAGATAATCAAAATGAGAAAATTCAGAGTAGCAATGACTGATGGAACTTCCACTGATTAATACATACACTTCACAATTAGTATGCAAGTCACAAGGGTACAATCGAGTTGGGTTTGTGAACTAGGATTTTAAAGTAAAAAGACATGTTTATACATTACAAACATGCACACTCATATACATATTGTTCAGATCTTTTCTACGGAATAATTCTTACATAGCCATAATCCTATGCATGTTTAGACAGAAAAACATCCTACAATTCCCAGCATCATTCCAACCAGCCATGCTGAAGTGTCAAATATATCATGAAACTTCCTTAATGTGTTCAGCTTATCACAAAAGGTAGGTAAATAGAATAGAAAAAGAGCAGTAGAGTTGGAAGGGCTATAAGGTGATTGAATTCAATCCCCTGCTCTGCTTTCACATGTGGTCAACCATCCAACTGCAGGCCTGCACCTTTCCAACTTCGGAAACGTGACTCAATATATGTGATCAATATACAGCTCTGGAGAAGGGGTTAAAGTTTCTAGTTTTTGCATTAGGATGGTCTTGCTATAAAGAACCAGTTATTTTTATTGTCGTCAATAAAGCTGAATATCAGATGGGCTAAAAATGTGTTTCTCTCTGTCAGTCACCTCTTTCACATGCACATCAAAAAATATTGAGGTGGTTCAGGAAGAGTTTGGAAACAAAAATCCATACTCGGGATTCGTTTCCCAGACCCAATTCTATAGCAAGAGGTTTCTTGTTTGCTCATTGTTTTAGCAATAACTTAAGATCTTTAAATGACTGATAACAAAATTAATTGAACTGGGTTTTAATAAAATTAGAAAGATCCCCTCAAGTTCTGAGAAATAGTTACACTTCTGAAGATAACAAATGAAATAAGCTTCTCAAATAACCTTCTCATGTCCCCTATACCTCTCTGGAGTTATTGTGACTCAAGTTGTGTGTTTTTAATCAGGAAAGAACGAAGATAGAAAATTCTTAATAATTAACACAGATTATTTATGTTGTAATTGTTTGGAAATCACCATTCAGCACATATTAGTTGATCATGAAAAATATAGTTTTAAAAGTAAATTATATGAGAATGAAGCCCACTCCACAAATAACAGTCCTTCCCTTAAAATATATTGTGATCTGTAAATAATGGTTAGAGTAGATCAGAGGTGTGATGCTGTCAATTGAGTGTGTGAGCCTACCTTTTGGCCTGTTAGTTGAGTTTCATCTCCAGCATACAAAAACTCCATACTCCCTCCAACACAAACTCCTACTGCTTCAGATCCTGTGCTTTCCTATTCTTATAGCATAGATCTGTATTTGGCTGTTACTGTAACAAAACACTTGCTATGTGGAAATTAATAAACTGCAAAGTAGACAACATTGCCAAAACAAAGGGGTTTTCTTTGCTTTTTATCTAGTTTATTTCTTCTGATATTGAAGACTAATAATGCCATATTGAACTTTTGCTTCAACTTTGTCATGCGTCAGTCCAGCTGGGGAATAGTTACCTTCCCCACAGTGAATGAACACTGAGGCTTTCTGAGAAGCTTTAGTAAAAGCATACCATTTGATTAAAATTTTGTTCCCCTAGGTATTTGACAAGAAAAATAACATACCTTTTTATGAAAAAATCATCCCTCGCTGGGTTATAAATTGCACTTGTTTTATACTATGGCATTAGCAACTATGTTTAAAAATTCTCAGAATCGCCACATTTCATACACAGGAAATATGAATGAAAAGAAGTGATCTCACGCTAAAGAGAGTGAATAGTCAGTGAAATTTTGGGATGAAAGGCAGACTCTGGCCTTTCGAGTATATATAAAGAAACAGGGTAGAAAGTCCTTCCCACTATGAGTAAGTGCAGTATAGTCAAGCAGCAAGTGCCAAGCAACCAAGTATGTTTGCATTAATCCAAAACCTGGTAAACAAGGAACAAGATACGCAGATAAGGCATATCTCATTTTGATAAAGCACTTTCTTTACAAGCAGAAGGCTCCAGGCCACCACTGGTATTTCCAGACAGGGCTTAGAGGAGGCTTTTTTTAAAAATATGGGGGCGACTATTTCTGTGTCCCAAGCTTCAAGCAGTTTCCCTGTTGAGTTAATGACTTAAAATAATACTGTCAGAAGAGAAGCCCACCTGTCAATACAGTAGACTCTCAGTTAACCTGACCTCAAGCAACTGGCAAAAAATTGAAGAAACATTACAATAAAATTAATTTCCAGATGAAATGTAAGTTTAAACTTGGTTCGCCATGCTTGCACACCACTCCTGCACTGTAAGTAAGTCCACATGTTTGTCTCTTACTCCTTCCAATTCACCATGTGTAAACATACCAGTCGCTGGGATCTTCAGTTATTCAAATGTTTTATTCTCACCCAACCCCAAGTATGCGGAAACAGGTTCCAAGTAAGTGCAAATGCACAGTGTTTACCCTCAAGCAGATGGAAATATACAAGAGGCTTGAGAAAGGTGAGAGTCATGCAGTAATCACAGGGGGATTTAAAGCTGGATCATCAATGATCTATGACATTAAGGCTCAGTCTCAGAAGATAGAAGTTTGTTTCCATTTGTCTTAATTTGCTTTTAATTATTGTATTTCAATATTGATATCAAGCCAATACGGAGTTTATGGTAAGGTATGGTATAGCATGGGTTACTGTATTAGTTAGGCCTATTTTCAGGAGTAACTCTCAGGCAACTAGAAACTATATTCATGCAACATCTACCAATCCCCATGGGTGCCGGTTAACTGAGAGTCTACTGTATTAGATTTTGAAATTTCTTGAGGTAAAAAGTCATTAAGAAGTGTTTTATCACTTTTTAGCAGAAGAATAAGCTTCTCAACCTCAGCTAATATTACTGGTGGCCTCTCAGGTAAATTTCCTAGAGTTCCTGTTATTTGGATGATATCCACCTGTGTTATACTGAGAACGATCCTGCTACATTCTATGACCACACTTTAACCTCATGTCCTTTAGGATTCTGCACTTGGTACTTCCACTCTGTTCAAATGCCCTGACTTGCCTAAAAACCTACCATTCTTCTTATCCCTAGAAACCCAGCCTGTGGTGCCTATTGCTTTCTTGTTCCCAGAAGGGGAATTGCCCATTTCTGGAGTAGCAAATGCCTGGTGACTTAGACTTGGCTTTGAATTCTCACAGTCTAAGTTATGACTAACTCTGTCAGACTCCAGGGTTGCAGGCTTTGCAGGTGAGACAGTTTGTGAATGGCGATTTTGGCTAGCAAGTGCTTCAGCATATTTTCTTTATCATATTGTTGCATTTTAATTTAGCTAATCTAGAGATGATATTACATTGTTCCTTATTAGGGAGTTTAGTGAAAGAGCTTAACAATTCTTCTGACATTGACCAGGCAAATCAATCTGAAGTGTAATTTGCATGGATTTCCTTGCTTCATGCCACAACAGTTTGCTTTGGTCTCTTAAGCTGTCTTGTGTAGTCTGCATGTCTCTTCTAAACATTGCAGGTGATTCATCACAGTGGATGCTGCCTTGAGGGCAATCTTGCTTAAGACACAAAACCCCACTGCAAGCCAGTGTTCACCATACCAAGCTAAATGGACCAATGGTTTAACTTGGCATGGTCTTCCTATGTGCCTATGAACACTTACCACTAACCCTGCATGTATCCAGTGGTCCTCCTATCATCAGACTGTGGCCAAGGGGAGTGAATTCTACAGTATGCCATTCTAAATTGGTGAGCAAAGGATACTACCAAATTCTAAGAAATGATATAGAACTCAATGGAAGTAGAAGGCTTTGTATGTTCACCTAAACTGTCTGTTACGAAAAGATTTGGATAAGCAAGCAACATAGTAATTAGCACCTAATGTATCCCAAGATCAACATCACTACCACACTAGTTTTGAAGATGATTAAACGTTCATACATCCATTGCTACACCACCAAGTTATATTTACTCTCACTCTAATCTCCCAATTAATAACAATAATATGGTAACCCCATTCCATCCCAGCAGCTTCAGGATCAGATTTCGGTACATTATTGGACTGCAACAATTCACAGAATAAAAAAATTCATCAGAGAGAGGGAGAAGAAACAGAGTGTGGATGGTTACAAGTGGAACTTGCAACAAAACATTACAGAATGGTAATTCTGTTCTGTGTTCAAGCTAGGCAGCTATGTTTAAGCATACTTGATTTCATCATAGGAAGGACAGGAATACCATATCCTGCTGGAAGACCCTTTAATTATTTTTCCTTAAGTATTTTTTTCCTTTTGGTTTATTTTTATTTCTGTACACCATAGGGGTCCTGTAATCCTGCAGATTACCTCCTTCTTGTGTATGGAGTTTCTGTTTCCACTACTCTGAGACCACACCCTCTAGCAACAACAAGCACATTGGTCCCTTAAGGAACAGAGAAGGGGGAAATTTAGCATATAATCCTACACACACTTAAATGAGGATAAGCCCCTTAGGTCATTGTGGGACTTAAACCAAATAAACATGCATAGGATTCTGATGATGTTGAAGTGTGACAATGCACAGATCCTTTCACAAACATCCATTAAACTGGCTATACAAATAACTTGCATGATTGACAAGAGTTATATAGGTTAAGCTTTGTATAAAGGTTATTGTATCCCTTCATGGCAAAACTGCCTTATTTCATTATAGAACACTATAGCAGTCACCCTGAAGAATAAAAACATGCAATGATAACAGAAGCAAAATTTGCAAATACACCTTCTGCAGTAGTAAACATGCAAAAGTACATTGGTCCAACACTAACGCTGGCTCCATGCTCCTGAACTGCACTAAATCTGGAATCCTTCATGCAAGTTCTATGTACTCTCAGTTCTATGCATCTCAGGCTATTGCACAGTATCAGAGCATAAGAACAGCACATAAGTGCTATAACTTTAAGATAAACACCCTAGTTATATTATGGCAATAGACCATTATAATAATTTCTAGTGAAACTAGTTTGTCTGAAATTTATGTTCATTCTACTTGAGAATCTGCAGTTCTATGAGATCTTCATAAACAAACTATTTGCAGAGAAAACCACCTACTGCTACAATACTGATGTTACAGTGGCCTAATGTAAAATACTGCTGAGAGCTAGGTTCCTTCATTCTCTCTTTCAAACAACAGCTCTTTGTCAAAAATTATTTATTTCCAGTGTTTATCGAGGAAGCTATATCTGGCAAGGAAAGTATCTCTGAGCATGCACAGAACTGTTTGTTGAACCCAAACTAGAAACTCCTTGCGAGAACCCTCCTTTTGAGGGTCCCTGGACCCCACTGCTCTGGGAGTGCCACTCTTGAGATGGACAAGCCCCCTAGCTGAACACAGGCCCTCTAGCTGACCGGGCCTTTTCTCCCACACTGCATCATGAGGTCAGGATTGGACCAGGCTCCTTGACTCCTCTCCAAGACCTCTCCTGGCACTTCCAGACTGTGTTGGTTCCCAGAGTCTGCCTGAACACCTGAGGACAGCAGCCTTGAGATAAGTTCTTTCTCCTCCACCATGTCTACATCTGCAGGGCTCCCTTTCCAGGTTTCCCTTTTCTTGTCCAAAGAGTCAGTGTCACCCTGGCCCTGAAACATACATCAAGAACAACTGCCTCTTTCAGTCCCAGCAAATACACAGATATTTGCCAAATGGTACTCTTTCACAAAATAGAAGCAAACTAACAAGTTCAAAAAAGAAAGCTGATAATAAATCATTCAAACACACTGATATTTCATACAAATTCTTGCATCCTGATTTGAACATGAACCATTGCTTCCAACTGTAGTTCACTCTCACTGTAGTTCTGGGTCATGCCATGCTTTGTGGAATTTTGAATGGGTATGTTTTTGCTATGTCCCATCCATACATAGCCGTAGAGCCAGTTTTTAAAAAGAGATGTGAATCAGTTACATGTTGACTTGCACGGCCCACAGTGAATCAACTATTCTTCAAAACTTCAATAAAACAACTATTTAAGATAACCAGTGTGGCGGGGGGGGGGGGGGGGAGAAAAATTGTCCAGAAGTGTTTAAAACTGCATGAGTGATTTTGCAGTTTACATTTAGCTATAAAGACAAAAAACCAAACTACATACTACCTACTTTCATTCTCAAGACAGCAAACTAATGTGAGAACTTCAGTTTCTTTTAGATAGGCTCCACTTGACAAAGTGAATGTTTCCTTTACATTATTTAATCTAACACCGCATTCAAATTCTACTACTATAGACAAAGTTGTGCTTCACATTTCAGTAAAAGGATACAGAAAGATACAGAAAGAAACTCAACGGCAAAATTAAAAATCAAAAATCCTGAAACTATATAACATTCCTTGAGAAAAAGAAATGAGTGGGCTACTTTGTACATAGCTGTGTCATTTTCTCTCTAATTAAGCTCCCTTAAAGCCTTTACATACAGAACTGCCTATGATGTCTGTTTCATCATCAAGGACATCATACTATAGAAGAGCTGCTATTGGGGCTTATTCAATGTGCTCTTTTGCCAAGGGGCAGACTGCAAGATGAAATATACCTCCACTCTCTATTGCATGCATATAGTTCAGCTTTCAGATGAAGATAATGTCAGAAAGATGATAAATTGTTTTGCATTAGGAAGAACCCACCAATGTACTATGTTTACATTCCTTAGGAATTGCTAAATGTTTTAATTTTTAACAACTCTTCAAACAAACAGAAACAAACAGAGTATGTTAAACTGCATTCCGTGAAAATCAGACAGAAGTGCAATTATATGTTGCAATAGACTTTCTCATTTCACAGCTTTATTCGTGGGGGTTTTTTTTAACACTGAAAGGCAGATTGGGTACAAGGAAATGCACTAGCCACAGGATGAACTGCAATTCCACACAAAAGCTGATGTGTAGAAACATGGCACCCTGTATCGGACATTATTCACTCACTTCTTCACACACACTGAGACACATAAGGATGTGTGTGTGTGGGTGTGTATGTGTGTGTATGTATGTATGTATGTATGTATGTATGTATATATATATATATATATATATATATATATATATATAGATATATAGTGTGTGTGTGTGTGTGGAAACAGCCATTTAACCCTTTCTTTTCCATTAATGTTACTACTTACGAATTGTGAAGTAACATGGTAATACTGGCCATAGGAACTGATTCTATACTTCTGTTATGAATCGCCCACTGCCACAACAAAATAGTTATGCTGAACATTATTGGAGTGTTTTGCACCAAGAGCAAAAACAAGTTTATTAGGTGAAAAATAATCTGAGTAAGCACCAGCATATTTTCATCATTATTCAGGTTATTTTCCAGGAACATATCTAGTGAATTGACTAGATTTTTCATTAATAAGTCAAAGTCTTACTCTACTGTTTGATATCACAGAAAAATAAGAATATTGGGTTGAATCCTGACGTTTTCATGTTCAGAGTAGTCCCACTGAAATCACTGGGACAAGTTAGTTGTGATTCAGTATTTTCCTCTAGGCATTTTTGGATCCACCCATTTCAGTGTTTTTACACTATTCTGTGACACTTGATTTCCTTATAATGGATCCACTATACTGAATTAAATTTGTCTACTGATCATATAATATACATCTGCATGCAAGTTCTTGCTTAAATGACTACTTCAAAGTAGGAACAGAACTTATCCAAAGCCCACATATGAGTTGTCCCAATTTTCTTTTCAAGTCATTCGCTGTTAAGTTTCTTTGCTAAAGAGTGCTGAAGTAGGAGTCCTTTGAATTCATAATCATATTTTAAAACCGTTCTGGCAATTAAAGTTAAATAATGTTAAGCCACTAATTGATAGGACCATCTAGCTGATCTGACTTGGAAGAGGTGATAGTATCTAGATTTTGATTTAGTAAAGCAAATCAGCGTTACACAGTGAGACTGCCAAGTATGGAACCAGTTTTTTTCAGCTTCAGCTGTGCGCTGAAACAACACAGAACTGGAAAAAACAAAAACAAATCCCAATCCCTCGCATTCCAAACAAAACCCCAAACAGGCCCAAATGTTTCAAGACAAGAAGAAACAAGGCATCAGTCACTGATTTATGTTCAATATATCAGTAACCAGAGCTGCTTCTAGATTCATTTTCCCTATATCTTATACATAGGTTAGAAGAGAAATCTCTTTATGAGAGTAAGTAAAAGGTACAATTGAATTTTCCACTATAGAAAAATGAATGCATCATATTCATGTTTTATAAAAAGATGTTTTAGACATGAATATCACTATGTTCAAACATAAAAGATTCAACCAAAAATAATGTGTTAGCAAGCAGTATATGGAATAGGTAACATGGAATTCAAAAGTGGATTAACTTATAACTTGTTCAGCTAATTCAAACAGCTTAGAACTAATTCACTCAACCACTTTGTAGCAAAAGCAACCACATTTGGTCATAAAATAATATATAAACAAGTATTTGGAAGGTAGATATTACCCTGTTGTTCTCAAAAACTGAAACTGCTATGACTTAATTTGTTGTCTTGTAAAACCAAATTGCTTTTTCTTACAGCGTTTTTAAAGGTTTTCCCTATTCGTTAGAGAAGTGTTTAAATTGCAAAAACTAAAAGGAATACACATTTTTAAAACACATAGATAAGTATACTATATAACCCTATTTTTATTCTAATAATTTACTCAAAATGTTTTCAAATAAAAGGAAAACAAATCTGCTTCGGACTACTTATTGTTGCTGTTGTTAACCATTAATCTTAAAATTAATGGGTTTTTAGAAGACAGTAGCTAGCATTGCCTGCATCTGGTACTCTAAAAGGAAAATGTAACCAAGTTGAATGCTTAAGTCTACATGGCTATTCCAATACAAACATTTTAGAATGTAACAATCAGTTTGACTACTCCTTTTCACAACAAAAGAGTGGCATGTTAAAATTACACAAGGACATGCATTTTAGTGGACAGCTGGGGAGAAACATTCTGCCTCATGAGCTCAAACTTCTTTTCCATCTCCTAACGATAGAATCCTTCTCTGATTTTACTGTTCAGAAAGAGGGGTGCAAGACATATATAGAATACATTTAAAAAATAGTATTGGTTGTACAAGTGTCAGTTTAAACATCTTTGTGGATTTGTTATTTTTTAGAAGTGCAGCTGCATTTTCTGCCACACTTGTGTTCAAGTATTTTAACATGGATCACAAGTTGTAAAGTAAACAACTAAGTATAAGAACTAAAGGGTTATATTCTCAGTAGCAGGACAAAACCCAAAAAGGTTCTAAAATAAAATAATATATTCCAAAATAAGAATAATCTTATGTTCAACCATGGACTGCATCCTGGTATTCTTTTTCACCTGTACAAAGAATAATCATTTGGATTTTGTTTGTTTGTTATACCATATTTATTTCAGCTCTCAATAGAGAAATCCTAAAATTAGGCAGAAAGGCCTCTCCAGTTTTAGCAAAGGATGAGGAAGGGCTCTTCTGCCAAGCTCTGCTGCTCCTATTTGCCCTGACCATAGAACTTTAGTGCCATCTATTGAAAATGTCCTGAATTTGCTTTATTAAAAAAAGGAAAAAATATGATGATGATGATGATGACGACGACTGCTGAGCTGATATTAAAATATGTATTTTTACTTATTGGATGTTTGTATTGTGTTAAAACGGTTAACAGAGACTGTTTATGTGTGTGTTAAATAGCAGCAAAGTTTGTCATCCACCAAGAAGAAAAACAACTGTTTACAGCTCATAAATGTATAAACTAAGCCTACAGAATTCCAACATTACCCTCATAAACCATGGAATGCACTCAGCAGGAATATAAATCCTCTTGTTGCAAACCTTGCAAACACAATAAAGGAAAAATAAAGCTCTTTGATAATAACGCGATAATGTAGAGAAAAATCTGTGGAGCTAGAACATCCTGGAAATCATAAGATATAATTAGGAAACACAAACTACAGACCTGAGCATATGCAAGAAGAAAAGAACTGTATAGGTAGACATGCAGATATAATTACCTTCTTTAAGAAACTGGGAATGGATGACAAATATAAGAAAACAGCAAATAGCTGCTCCTGCTAATGCCCATAAAGCTTTCAAGAGCTGCATCTCGGGTTGAAACTCAGCAAATACCAAGAAAGTCACACAATGAATTTCCAGAGCGATGCATCAATGTTTCCCGGGTTTGAGCCAGCCAATAACCACACTTCCAAAATAAAGAAAACGACAGGAATCGGAGGCAGCTTTCTCTCTCTCGCTCTCCTTGGATTGGGGGAGGGGGAAAGGGGGGGTTAACACAAAGTCTCAACCAGCAGCAGCATGATCTTGAAAAGGAGAGAAGCACAGAGGAAACTCGTTCTGGGCTCCATGAATCAGCTTTCTGTTTCCTCGGGAATCGAGCAGCACTGTGGGGTGATGGGGGGGGGGGGGGAGAGGAAGGGGAGGGGAGACAATCTGGGCAGAATTGCGCAACCGCTCCCCCTGCTCCGATGAGGTGTTTTTCTTTTTTTGCTGGTTCTGCCGCGGCTTCTCCTGCTCAGTGATTGCTTCAGCTCATCAGTGAGAGGAATGCGGGAGGCAAGCCGGTCTTCCCAGCGCTGCCCAGGGGAAGCCAATAGCCCTGTCGGCGCAGGGCTGCTGCTGCTGCCGCTACTCGTCCTCACTGGGATTGGTTGGCACGACCCAGTAATAAGAGGAAAAGAGTGGGCTGCAGGGAGGGAAAGGAAGGGGAGGGGGTTGGAAGGGAAGGGAGGAGAGGGGAAGGGGGGAAGGTAGCTTTTCGCTACAACTTCGCCTTCGACGACCGTGTTTTGCTTTCCCCGCTGGCTTGCGAGAGCGTGTTGTTCCCCTCCCCAGTTCAAAGCAATTCAATTAATCCTTTCATCCCAGGGCAAGGCAGGTGCCAGCTGGCCATGGTGGCGCTGGGGCATCTCTCTCGCGCCGCTTCGGGAGCCTGCGAAGAATGCGTGGAGTTCCTCCTCTTCCTTCTGCTCGCTGCCACCTTTCAGTCCGCCGACCTGGCTGTACAGAGCCCGGACTGCGATCCTTCCCTTGCGCCCGGTGCGCCTCCCCCTCTCCTGTGCTTTAACCGCAAAGCGTATTTTGGCAAAGATGCAGGTGGCCCCGCCGCGGCCGCTGCTTCCCAGTCAGGCAAGGAATTTCAGCCCACAGGTTGATGCTTCCATTGCAGTCGCCCTCCGCCACGGAAACGTGTCCATTCGACGATAAGCAGGCTGAAGGAGGGATCGGGCGAATCCAGGCGACAGGGCGTCACGCGGTCCTTGCAGGAAGAAAGCAGCCTGGGAAGCTTCTTTGGTTTCAGCCCGTGAGTGATCCGCGATGCTCTGCTCGATGTGCGAGGTCAGGGTGGGAACTGCAGGCTCGGCTTCCTCCGAAGCGCTTTCCTTCTCTTCGATTGATGGTGGTGATGGTTGGGGGCAACGGAGGGAGATGGGGTAGCTCAGTCTCCAATTTTCCTCTCTCGAGTGCGCCTGAGCGGCGCGGATGACTGCAGGCTGGCCAAGGTACCTCTCTCACTGCCCGCAGCTCGGGCTCGGGAGTGCCTAATCTCCCCAGGCGGGAGAGACAAGTAGCCTCTGGCTGAAGGACGCACTCCGGAGATCCGCTTTCCCTCCCTGGGGCACTGACTGCTTCTCTCCCCTCGAAATGCAGAGGCAGGAAGACACGCGCGCTGGCTGGCGGGCGCGCAGCTCCGAGGGTGTGCACTCCTGCCCGGAGGCAGTGGCGAAAGTCGCGCTTCTACGCGGTCAACCCCAGCCTCTCGTTTAAAGACTCCTTACGCCATGGAGCAACTTTCCCAGGATCGCGGTCTCCCAGCAGACTGGACTCCCCCGGTGTTAATGAGCATGCCCGAGAGGCGAGCCTGCGCGCTGGGCGCAGACAAAACCCCTCCGGCACCGCAGCTTCAGCTCAGACTCCGACAGTAAGCTCCTTGGGTGAAGAAGCAGAGGGAGAGGCAGGCGGGCTGCGCTGAGCTGGAACTCGGCCGCTGAAGCCAAGCTGGAAAGGGAGAAAAAGGGCTCAGGCAGCAGGCAGGGAGAAGACCAAAGCAACAGGATCAAACGGGAAAGGCTGCAAGCGAGGATTCCAGATCTACCCCTTTTCCGTTCCTACTTTAAATGTGGGATTTTCTGTGGGTGAGATTTATGAACACGAGTGACAGATTGAATGCATCAGCCATCCTGCAGAATGCCAGCCGAGTTGCTGGAATGCCAATGGGGTGTAGCAATTTACAGAAAGGCGTCAAGCAAGCTCCACTGGAGAGGATGGACCAGGTGGGGGTGTCAAGGTTTCCTGGACCAGCGGGTAGAGTAATATGCCTTGCTTGTAGGAGAAGTGTGGTGAGAGTGGAGTTATAGGGGAAATGAGTTGGGGAAAACAATTTGGACCAAAAGGAATAGGATTCCTCTGGGAAAAGCAAGAAATGGAACTAGAGGAAACCCAGAAAGCACATATTACTGGTTGCTATTTAACACTCTCTTTGGTTTATTTCCCTACAACCTGCACTTTCATTACATTTAATTTCTCCCAGTAATGTCACTGTGCCATCTGCAGCTTACTGGTGGTTTCCTTCTCAGGATATGCCACCTGCTTCTTATAAGTACCTATTGACATCCTAGCAGCTCCCTGGAGTGTTTTCTTATTGGCACTGCATCTCCTTATCATAATTTCTTACACTGCAAGCTATCTACCTGGCAGTAAGTGTCACTGAAATCAATAGGGCTTACTTCATTGAAATTAATGAGAGTTACCTAACCATTTTTCATCAATATCATTGCCTAAGCAAAGATTGTGAAGACCCTTGTGTTCTGTTCTTAAGAGGCAGATATTACTGGGTGCAAAGCAACAGTTACCATTTTTATGTACTCTTGACTCCTTTTCCAAAACAAGTGAACAGAAACACTCTACAAGTTTTTCAAACATGAGGATACAAAAGTATCAAGAGCAGAAATCATTTTGTGAATTCTAGGTAGGGTTATAAGATGTTAATTCAATAGGCTCTATCCTGCTGTCACCAGGAAGAGTAAGAAAAGGTGAACTACATGTAGAACAATTTGAGTGTGAATTTCTTCATAATTGGAAAACCATGTGGTCTACAGGCTATTTGGTACTGGACATAGCTTGTGAAATGTGAACCAAAAAAGGAGCCAAAAAAATCAACCAAAGATGATCTTCCCTTGATTTATTTTTCAAGAACTAAAAGTGACCACTACATATGCATACAAGGGATCCCTTCAAGAAACAATGCTGAGGCTGTAAGCATACACTCCAGCTTCTTTGAGTCTGGTGTCCCCAATGTTTTGGACTTCAGTTCCCATGAATGCTCTCCATTGTCTCTTATCTGAGGCTGATAGGGAAAAAAACAGACTAGGGAAGACTATTATGCAGACTTAATAGGACTTACTTCTGAGTAGATACACACGATTGCACTATATTGCTGCAATCCTTCTGCACTTATTTGGAAGTTGATCAGAATGCAGCTTACTTCTCCATAAACATACACTGGATCTGCCTATAATGCTGATTATTTATTTGATGTCAGCATCACGGCATCTCTTCACTAAAGTCTTAGATTGGTTTAAAAGCCACTGGATGTGATTCTGTGAGAGAAGCTAAGGATATTTAACAAAATTCAGTATGTTCAACCATCTATCGTTTTCAGGAATGATGAAAGGGCAACCACAGTGATATAAAAGGGAAACTTTTGTGGTGCAATTAGGTGCAGGCTGTCTTCCTTCCTATCTAACCTGCATAATTTCTGGGATAATGAAACGAACTTCTATTTAGTACGGGTCTTTTTTGCCAGTTAGGACCATTCAGTTGTAGTTTGTTTTTAGCCAAGCGGTTCCACTAACAGCCAACAAAATGAACTTTTCCAGCCACTCCAAATGAGAGCAAATTGTAAAATCAGGCTAGTCCACCATATTGCTTCCCATTGTGAAGAGGCAGCTGTACAATGCAATAACTGGACTAAGGAATAAAGGGAAATATATTACTTCAAAGGGAAGGGAGATGGAATGCAATATACTGATAGATATGGATGATATATATTTCATTGTTACACCATCCAATACCTCTCCAATAGCTAGAGATACACAGATATAAAAGATATGGACAGACAGGTGTAAATATAGTTCATTGATTAAATGAATATCATGTTGCATTTAGCCCTAGAAAACAGTGGTGTTTTTAATATAGAAATACTAGAATATCTTGCAGTGTAAGCAACATTTAATAGAAAAAATAAGTAAAAACCATTCCATGGACAGTGCAATGGGTTACAACATTTTGAATTGAATATGATACAATCACAACTTAGTAATATTTATTCTAATATACATACGTTATTCCAGATGTTGTTAATCATTTAATTATTACAAATTTCCAAGGCCCACTTCAAATGGAAGAAGATTGAAAAAATATAAAATAAGTTATACAAAATTGTAGTGTGTAAAATAAAATGTAGATGGGAAGTTACATGGATAGTTTTCCACAAATATGAAACAAATTAGCCTAATATTGTTCCTTCCACCCTGCCCTCAAAAATTCTGAAAAGGCATAATGCTGTCTCTGTTTAGACAGAAAAGGGCCTAAAAATTCTAGCATTCCCCAAGCAAGATAAATCTAAATATGCATCCAATTGCAGGTTAAGTTTGACTGTTAGATCTTAACTAGCCAATACCTGAAGGGATTTTGATCTTTTTTATTTCATCCAACTCTGATAGATTCTTAAAGCTACAATTCAATGAATGTGTAGGCAGTAAACAGTCCTACAACTTCCATTATGCTTGTATTTGTTTTTGTCATATCTAATGAACTGTCTAGCAGCCATCTTTCTATTTTGAGGTTTTTAAAAGATGCCTAAAATGATACAGGGTTAATTCTGTTATTAATACCGCAGAAATTGGTATGTTTAATCATAAAATCCGGTCATTTGGCAAAGTAATGAATATAATGTTTAATGAAGAAAACATTGCCTTGGCCAGAAGAAGCACATAACATGAATGTGCTCACATACCCATAGATAAGCTATTTAAACATGCCTAATTTAGAGAGCAACCCTAGCCCTTAGATCTACCAGTTTGGGGTGGATTACAAGGAGGCAGCATTGTTCTTCAACCAGTGTACAGAAGCTCTGTCAATAGGAAGAGCACCTGAGCCAGTTGCAGAGTTCAATCCATGATAAGCTAATTCTATTCTAGTGTTTCTGTTGGTGATAGCAAGCCTAAGGCTATGAAACAGGTTGTTCTGAAAGAGAGGTCAGAGCATGCTTGGACTCAAAAACATTCCATTTTGCTGAGAGGGGCCACATTAGGTTGGCATAGCACAACTTTAAATAGATTTTAAATGAATATGTGAATTTAGAATACAAGCCCAGCACTAGTAATTCCAGCTCCAAGTTAGCTATTATTTCCAGAAGCTAAATCCACGTTCATGTTCAAAGGTCTGAAGCCATTCATTTCATGCTTTTCCTTCATCAGCAACAGTTTTGGTCATGCATTCTGGTGGTTTTTGGCCTACTGTGTCCTATCTGGACTTTCACACAGCTATAAAATGTTTCTGCATGTGTAAATTTAAAGAGCAAAAACAGGCAGCTGCATCTCAGTAGGTTTGATTTCTTTTATGTACTAAACTAATAGTATGCCTACCCAGTATCACTTCCATGATTTAAGGTTCTACTATCTTTAGCAAAAATTTAACTTGTTAATAATCATATAAATCTAATTTATGATTTGTGTTGCTGTCGAGAAAAAAATTAGTGTACGCATTTTTTTCAATATCACTTCCTTGTGATCTAGATATATCTGTCTAGCATGTTGATATCTCTTTAAATATACCACAGTTGAGTAAATTCTTCACTTTTATGAACTATTGGCCATTGAAGCTTTTTCAGTAGCAGTTTATGGACAATCTTATTAGTGGCATGTCTAGTAGATCAGCAGAGACAGCCAAGAGGGATGTCATGGGATGAAGCCATGGGGCAAAGCAAGAAGGTCATTGAGGGTGGAGCCAACCATACCTAATTTGCATCACTGCCTTCTCTTTTGCAAGCCATAGGTCTGCAACTTTTCCCCTTAACCTTCCCTATTCTGTTTATTTTGCATGCTGTCTTTTTTATTGTATGCTTTCTTTTACTGATTATTCGTAAGTTGTTCCAGCCCCCTTTCTGACTGAGGCATGGAATAAAAATACTCTAAGTAAAGAAATCAGTTTAAATATTTTTTAAATATATGAGTTTATATAATAATGTACATATCCAACTGCCTGTTCCCAGACAAGAAAGAAAGAAAGATCCATCCACCAGTCCACTAGCAACTCTGTAGTTGAGCATTCCATGAAGAATGATGAAATTAAAAGTGTTCTTCTCTAGCTTTACCATTTTCCATTTCCCCACCTATTACTTGGTAGATGATCTCAACTGGGCATATTAAGCTTCTGTTGTTTGAGGCATCTTTGACAAACCTTTCACATGTCTACTTAGCAGTATATTCCCAGTCAAATACATATTTCAGCTTCAGCTGTAATAGACTAGCCCCTGATACCCCTAATCCCCAAAGAAAGCGGGGGGGGGGGGGGAAGGAGAAAGAAAAAGATGGGGGGCAAAGAAAGGATAAATAATTGTCATGGTTTTTTCCCAGTAAAACTACATGGGATTGCAGCCCAAATTGAACACAGTAAACTTCTTATTGTTGTTATTTGGTGTGTTGTTGTTGTTCCATGCCCTCAAGTTGTGTCTGACATATGGTGACCCTATGAATGAAAAGACCTATCCTGGACAGACATGCTCAGTTCTTCTTAGCAAAAGGTTTTGGCTTCCTTTATACAGTTGGCTTCCTTTATCTCATAGCTGGCCATCGTCTTCTTCTGCCTTGGACTTTCCTTGGCATTATTGTCTTCTTTAGTAAGGTTTGCTTCTCATGATGTACTTGAAGTATTCTGGGTTGATTTGATCTACAATACACTTGTTTGTATTTCTGTCAAACTGGGGTATTTGCAAAGCAATCCACCAGCACCACATGAACTTTTTATATGTAATAAATGGAAATATTTATACATTTTATATTATATTAATATAGTTAAGTTATAAGGGAAATAGTTAATTTTAAAGGCAAGCAGAAAGTAGGTAGGAGAGATGACTGAGGCTCTGCCCAGAGCATCAATGTGTATATCACTTCTGAATAGCCCTATGCCTTGTGAATGTAGTGGACACAATCCTGAGATTTTTGGTGCACCATTAGTGCATATCTGGGTGAACTATTTTGTGCAGTTACTAAATACATGCAATCATTCAATATGTACATTGCAAAAGAAAAAATGATCATTGTAATGATGCAAACTAATGTTCCTAGGTAGCATAATGGCAACCAAGTAGTGATCCACTATTCCTGACTGAGTAGAAAACACAAAAGTAAGAGGACACATCTTAGTACCCCATGGAAACACCATTGGCTACATATGCCACTAATGGTCAACTAGCCAACTATTTCTTCTTCTCTTGTAAATAGGAGAGGGAGAAACAACACCTAACATCTCACTCATCTCTGAGCACAGGACACAGAACAACAAACTTAAACTTCAGCACACAAGCCTCAGGCTAGACATCAGGAAAAAAATCCTAACTATCAGAGCAATATGACAGTAGAACCAGTTGCCAAGAGAGGTTATAGGCTTCCACACTAGATACATTCAAGGTGAAACTGGACAGTCATCTGAGTAGGATAGCGTGACTTGGCATCCTGCAACAGCAGAGGGTTGGACCCAACCTACTGTTCTTTGAATCTTGGAGGAAAAAAACTGCTTGATAAAAGGATACTGTCTAGAAAGTTAGCACAGATGAAATCTGAAGTGTGGATAATAAAAAAATTTATTGCAATATGGGTAGTATAACCCTCCAGTAGTCCAGTAAAACTAATTAAAGAAAACCCAACTGAAGAAAAAGGGAAAGACTGCAGATTTTACTCTTTAGGGAAGTGTGTAAAAGAATCAACTACTATTTTTTTAAAAAATAGAAATTGTGAATGCTTATGTAATTTTAAATTGTAATATATAAAATTTTATAAGCCAACTAGATAGATTCTTGTATAAGTTTTGGACTGCTGTTCAGTAAATCCAGCATATCACAGCCTCTTTTGTCCAACAGGATAGCATGGATTACTAGTAGCTAATCTAGGGATCATTTCACTTCTCTGTACTCTAAGGGATTATTTTAAGGCTCTTAAGCATACACATTTTGAAAAATAAGATTAAGAATCATTATCTTCCCTCCACTGCAGCTGTTCAATACTAGTTTTGTCTTGTTTGCTGCATGTGTTCCACCATTCTGAAATTGCCTACATCAGTTGTAATAAGAGACCTGCATAAAGTACTTTTTACATGGACGACTTTGCTAAGTTCCCCCACAACTTTGCTAAGTTCCCTTGACTGCTTTTCACAAAAGAGTTAGGGAAGAATTCCTTCTTGTAAATTCAGTCAGATGATTTAAAAAAAAAAGATGTTTAGGAAAATACAAATGCAAACACATCTCTAATCTCACATTATTTGGGAAAAAGACATCCGTTTTGATGAACTGTAAGTTGCTACTTAGAATATTTAAAAACTGAAAGAATGTGGTAATGATGGCCTATATAATACGATTAAGCCCCAGTCATAGATTAAGTAGTAAGTATAGATGGGATCCCACCTATTTAAAGTTACAAAGCATATGTCTATATTTATCCAGCAACTTCTTTTAGTGTGTAATTCTCTTCTTGGTCCAAGATCAGCTCTTCCTTTCTTATGTCTGCTGATGTACTTTTGCCTACAGATATTGCATACAGATTTAGGTGAAATTTATGCATGTTTAGGCAGGAAAAAGGTCCTACAAATCGCGGTATGCCCCTGTCAGATATGCTGGGAATCACTGAACTCTTTCCTGTCTAAGGAATGCACATAGGAATGCAACATCATTGCAACAAAAATACATATTCTGAATCATCAAGTTTTGTCTGCCTTTCAGTTATAGGAGTATGGATTTGCCTCAGGAACAGACACAAACCTTTTCAGAACTAGAAAAGGTTTAGCAAAAGTAATGTAACAACCTTTAAGCAAGTCTGTATGTCTGCCAGTGGCCGGTCAGTCTTAAAAACTGATAGAAAACTAGCACATGGCAAATGCTGAGCAATGAGCGAACACAGATCCCTTTTAATGTCTGTCAACAGTGAGAGGTAAAATGCCTGGATCACTATTGCTTGATTTACATGAAAGGAGAAGGAGTGGTTGGGAGGTTTGGTGAGCCTTGATGCTCGGAATGCGCAGGAGAGCGGTGTTGTGCTCTTTTCAAGTACGTAGGCTTTCAAGCCTTTTTCACCTCCTTATGAGCCTCGGACTCGAGGTGTTTCCTTTTCTCCTTATGCTTCATAGGCATTTCAGAGGTAGCCAACTGTTTTGAAGCTCCAGAGCATGCTCCCACATCTCCATCCTGAGGTGACCAGCCCTGTTTTTATGGGCCAGCTTGGGGAAGGCCTGGCAGTGTGGGCACTTGTCCACATGAGAGCCAGTGTGGTGTAGTGGTTAAGAGCATGGGACTGGGACTCAGGCGATCTGGGTTCTAGTCCCCACTCAGCCATGGAGCCAACTGGGTGACTTTGGGCCAATCACAGACTCTCAACCCAACCTACCTCACAGGGTTGTTGTTGTGAGGATAAGATGGAGGAGGAGGTGTAAGCTGCCTTGAGCCCTTTGTAGGAAAAAGGCAGGATATAAATCGAAAATAAATTGAAAAAAAAATTGAAAAAATGATGCTCCTCTCACAAGGAGGCATAAAGAGTGACCACTGGTCGAAGGAAACTTAACGCCACACTTGGCACACTTACAAAACACCAATTTGAGTACCATCGGAAGAAAAGAAAGAGACAAAATGTAAGGGTGTGAGGGAATGATGATAGAAGGGTGGGGTTGTATATTTTTGTGAGGGATAGAATGGGGAAAGGGGGCTTCAGAAATAGAGTCAAACAAATGCAAAAGGATTGAAAATGGCAATCAGAAGAAGCACTAAAAATACAAGAAAGGTTGAGGTAAGCTAGAGATCCTGAGGCACTGCAAACAGCAACTGAAAGCAAACTGAAAAAATGGCAGGAGCCTGCCTATTTATATAAGAAGGAAGCGGGGATTGGGCTCCCACCAAAAATTCTAGGCTTTGCTAGAGAAATCTTCCCAAATATGGCACTGTTCAGACACAGCATTCCATATGTGTGATGCACAGAGACCACAACAAAGAACTTTAAATGTTTGTATGATAATAAATCATACTTAAAACTTTGGCTTGTTTGTGTTTGCCTTAATTTATATGGCAGCCTAACAACATATATTCTCTGGGAGGCTTGCAGAACAAAACAACAACTTTAAATGAAACTATAATATTAAAAGTGAAAGCAGAGAGAAGAATGGAGAGCAAAGCACTACACTTTATAGCAGAAACAATATAAAAATTATCAGCTGAAATTAAGAAACCACACTAAAAAGGTAAGAACCTAAGGTTTATTTGAAATAAAAGTTGATTTAAAAGGCAAAGATGCCATCACTAAGGAGGCACTCTCCACCTTCATCATACCCCTATATGTGAGCACATGGAACCAGACCATGTGCTCTCTGTGAAAGAACATATGAAAATTCAGATATCTGTATCTGTAGGAGAAGGTAATCTTTCAGGTAACTGGGAATGAAGTGGTTTCAATGTTCTAATAACATTAAAATGCAATATGAAAGTCAACACAGCTTGGAATGTGGGACCTTCAAGGCAATTCTGGCTTTTCAAGGGGCATTTCTTCCTAAGCTGGATACTTGTATATGGCTATGGTACTTTTCCTCCACAGAAACCTGCAAGCATGACAGCTTTGTTGTGTGTGTCATTTCCTACAAGCAAAAGCTCGGAGTTCTGATTTTTTGTGTGGGATTAAAACCAGATCCATTAGATTTCCACAAATCATTCCAAACATGTGGTGTTACCAGCAATTCAATCTGTATTCTCATCTTGATGAGTTTGCCAGTATCTTTAATTTTAGCAATGTCTATCCTAACCATATTTTATATTATTACATTTTATACAATGAGCAACAAACCATTTTAGATGATTTCCATAATTTCATTTTCCGGTCACCTGCATGTAGTCCATAAGATAAATTTGTAGAGTACAATCATTACAAAAAAAAAAATCATTATTGCCTTTTGTGTCAATGATCCAGAAATAATGAGTCACTAGGAGATTTTGAGGTTTCCCTGCTCTTTTTAATCAGCAGAACATTTTGAGGATATGTCAAGATTGAGTGTAATTCTTTACCCATCTAAAAACACCTCAGGCAATGTCTCAAAAGCATCTACTGAGAGTTATTTGTTCCAAAATTGCTATTATCACCTGTAGTAGTAACATAAATGATTTCATCAGAATTAATCTTGAAAATGCACAAGACAATGAAAACACACCTATGACCCATTAAGAATCTCTAAGTTGACACATCTGGAGGTTGAAGATTAAACATTTCAGTGTTTATATCATTCTGCTAGTTAAGACATAAGAACTGCAGTATATTGAAACAGTATGTACATTTGATCCTTTAAAAAACTAGTAATTTTCCAAGAAGGCAGTCATTGGCATGTGAATAATTGCTGAGAATGGAAGTGGTATAAAAAACGTGCTTGGTGCTTATTTTTTGTCTTGGGGACTGACCTTTAGATATGCATTAATAGATACAAAATGGGACCTGCAAAAAGTGTGTGGTGCACTTCTGTTCAAAGTCAGAACCACACAGTCATGTCCAAGTCTAGGATACTTTCATTTTACTTCATCTTTCTGCTCCCCAAGCCATTCTATGGCCACTGAGCATACTCAGTCATTTTTACTTTAAAACTTTATCCACAGGTCAGAACAAGGACTCTTTATTTGCAATTTTCCATTGGACTTAAGCAATCTGCACTAAGTGAAAACTTACTTTTATTTCCTTCTGAGTCTACCTTTCTAGAATAAAATAAAATGTCAGGTAGTAAATTGAAGTATCAGATAGTATTGGCAAAACTGTGATTAATTGGATATTGAAAAGTATTGCACAAGGTATAAAGGTTAGTGAGGAGATTAGCAAAGAAAAACCTGTTCTGTTGATGCAAGCATACAAGAATGGCATCAATTCTCAAGAGACACCATAAGTAGCAAGGTGTTTATCAATAACGTTGTCCTATCTGAGTAAGTGGATGAGATCAGTATCTAAGCTCCTGACCCTGTGACTATGAGAAATTACAGCAATTTACCTTGCAATAAAGAAACTCCTTTCACCTTCTGAGTAAGGCATCTGATGCGCTTCCTTGGTTATTTATATTTTGAAATACAGTGTTCAGTATGAACTCAAATATGCATGTGTGCATGCACTCATGCATGGGTCATGTGGAAGTCAAGTCTGCAATTCTAACCCAGAGTAACTTATTTTTGTGTTCTTTCCTCTTCCCTTTCAAACAGATTAAATTTGTTCCAAAATATTCAGCTGCAGACATGAATATTTTCATCATTCGCATCTTTTAGTTTTACTGAAATGATGGTTAACAGAGCTGCTTTTTGTGGACAGGTGCTCCCAGTTTTGTAAATAGGTTGTTCAAATGCATTAATATTCTGTTTAAATTACCATCTATTGCTATGTGAATGAATATAGCACATTCATTGACAATTAGCCTGACCTAAAATGTTAAATAGGTTCTTTTTTTGAAGATAAGAAGCTATACCCCAGAAGAAACATTTTCCCTTGAATGTCTCTCTCACTGTGTGTTTTGTTTTGTTCATATTACAAGTCATTCCTCTACAGATTTATCTTCCCTTTGGAAATGAGTAATTGTTTATACTGCAGGTGGATTAGGCATTATTTAGGGAAATGATTGGCATGAACCTCAATGCTTTGTTTGTTTTTTTAAGAGCTCCATAGTCTACCACCAAGCTTTTATAAGGCAAGAACCAAAGGCAGATGTGCTTGGTAACTAACCTGACAATATTCGAATAGAAAAACCAATCTTCTACTAGAAACAACAGAATATGTTAGAATCAAAATAATTTCAAACTTCTTAAATATATAAAGTTATATTAAGGAACATTTCTTGACAAGAGCCAAAACACAGGACTATGTAATAATGCAGTTGCAACATATACCGATACTATTCCAAGAATTCAGAAGCAATAGGTATGCTACATTGAGTGGTGGAGCTTCTGTTGCCTATTATGTAAAAACTTTAAGACCAGGCTATGGGTTAAGCAACTGAGAAGAGAGTAGTTCTTTGAAAATAGGATGAGGATGAGTGAAAATACATGTCCTTGAATAAAATGAACTGTATTTTAACATTTAAAAGACGTTCCTCTTTCACCTCATGCTGATAAGCATTTATCATGCCTGTGTTTATTGGGCACAATAAACAAGAATTTTTTTATTTATTGGGCCAAGAATTACCAATAACATTTATAAATATTTTGAAGTTCCACCATATGTTTAGATTAAACACTTAGAAAAAAAAGTCACGTAGACATTTTAAAACTTTTTTTTTCTTCAGTCAATTAGAACACAGGTAGACAATGCAAGAAGTTTATTAAAATAATGTTGCGGGTGCTGGCTTACTGTCTATTGTGAATCTGGTCACTTGCTAATACAGATAACTGGATGATATCCCCTAAAAAGAAGGTAACAGCCAGGAGATGTTTCCTGAACCATAGATTTATGGGAAAGGTAGGCCTGTGATTCTGCAGGGATATAAGCAAGTTGGCAGTTAGAGTTTGAGAATAAAAACAGTGGTGGAACCAGCTATGAGATGCACTGGATCTCTTTGTGAATCTGATGCAGGGTTGATGACTGCTCTACAACTAATTCTATAGCTTCCATAATATTCAACTTTTGCATTTGTAAATACAACAAGACATGGTCCCAATAGTGTCTGGGGCTCTCTCTTCCAAAGGAAACTAAATGTGGGCTTTTAAAGACCACCTGAGCAATTTAGTCATTTCAACAGTTTGATGACCATTTAATTTAAGTTTGCTGAACTGTTCATTTCACCCTATTTATTTTCAACAACCAACAGCAGTCTCTCCCACCTTCTGATGTGCCTGATGCCTGTGCTCAGTAGTTTTCCATTCCTGGGAACTCCATCCTTGCTAGGTTTGCAAAAGTGACTGGAAAGGTTTTTGTCCCATTAAACCGTGAGTCAGTGGAAGATACCACAGCTACTGCTATCAATTTGTTGTGACTGCCCTTGCTGGATGCTGGATCCTCCCTTCAAAAAATATTCCCCTGCTGGCTCTTGAACCCTTAATTCTAGAGAACACTCTAAACAGGTTGTCTGCACAGGATAATGGTGCTTGTGAGGAGCATGCCATAGGAATGCCTGAAGTCATTGCTGGCTGTGCCACCAGGGCTGATAGATATGCAATGCAAACAGGGTGTCTGGAAGGGTTCCTGAATGCATTGCCTCTTCAGAAGACACACATTCCAGAATATTTTTTATTTATTTATTTAGAAAATTTCCGTGCCGCCCCATTCGCCAAAGCCTCGGGGCGGCTTACAAATAAATCAATTAAAATACTATAAATTAACAATATAAAACAAGTTAACAGTATAAAATAAGTCGCCCTGGCGCATGAGTATGACATATTTCATGATTTGTACACTGGATTCTAGCCACAAACTATCTATTATGAAGTAGTTAACATTTACCTTTAACAAGCAAGTGAAGCATATCTTTAAAAATATATGAGCCAAGTCACATTTTCCCATAAGGTTCAATGTAAATAAGTTTAATCTGTTTTGTAACTAATTTCTTTTTAAGCACAAACATTTGAAGATGGGCATGCTCAGGGAGGGAGACGGGCGTGATCATGGGTATGCTCAGAAGGAGACAGGCATGACCACAGGCATCCTGGGGGCGAGACAGGCACGATTGCAGTCGTCACCTGATACAGAGTTTGTGACCTGAGTAAAAATTTTTCTTAAATTTTTGTTCGCAACCTGATTTGGTCATGAACTGAAGTGTTTGTGAGCTGAGGTACTACTGTATTAATAGAAAAGACAATAATCCATGAAAATATTATTATTTGTGAATAAGTGACAATGATACAAAAGGCTTTATTACAATGAAACCTTCTAGCTGCTTACTAAGAGGTAAACCCAAATAAGTTCAAAGGTAATTTCTATTGTTATGAAAAAAATAATTCTATCAGATGAGGCAAACAAAGAGAGCTTAAGTAATTTTGTTTATCACACTGTTATCTACAGCTTTTGCTTAACAATAACATCCCTTCTGTACAGGGTTCAACTCATGTAGTAGAGCAAAGATGATCTATAGTAGGACCTTTTCACCTTAAAGAGGAAGAAGTATGCTCCTAATACTGATGATGTCATATAATATACTCCATCACAAGATGCTAATTTGGAAAAAGGCAAAAGAAGCAAGCTCAAAGAAACTCAACCCTAAATTAAAAAGCATGCCCAAAGGTATTTTATTTACTTACTTACTAACTTACACTTTTTGTATGTCGTCCCAATACGAAAAGTCTCTGGAGGGCTTATAGAGGTAGATATAGAGGTTTGATATATTTTTATATATATGAAGGACAAACATTTACACTTGTAATTTGTTTTGAAAGTTTCAACAAGTTATTTTAAAAACATAAATAAAGCCTGCTACCTCCACACGAAGCAATTTCTCCATGAGATAGCACTGCATGGCGACAGTAACCTTCCTCTACATACTTAGAAAATACAAAAATAGGTCACATATACAGAAGCAAACATTATTCTTATAGGCCGAACTCAGTTATACAGGATTCAGGCAGTTTTGAAAAAAACAGTACTCTGTAGATTTTCAACTCGAAATGGATTTATTTTTACAAAACAGAGGTCAAGCCATGCCATTTGAGTTACTTATTCAGTTATGAATAAGTCATTTAGATGGTGACCATCCTCTTGAATGCAACTTTCAATCCTTCGCTTGCAATTGTCCATCACTCGGGCCAACAGCTGTTGCTCAATCGTGAGCATTTTTTGTCAGATGGCATCCTTCAATTCATTCAAATTATGGGGTTTGTGAGCATACACACAGCCATTCAGGTACCCCCATAGGAAGAACTCACATGATGACAAGTCAGGAGACCTTGGGCTCCTAACCAGTGTCTCTCTCACCCTTACAATGTTTTCCGGTGTCCTTGCAGTGTGTATGGGGCCTGACGGTTTCCTATTCATAATGTTTCTGGTTGCTCTGAAACGTTCAACCCACCTGAGGATCGTGTTGTGACTGGGAACAGCTCCATGTCGACCAACGTTGAATTCTTGACAAAATGGCCGCTGCGTTGCTGTGATAGACTCACCACTTCAAACAAAGCTGTCATAAGTGAACAATTGATGTTGTAATGTCCACTGCTCCATTGTGACTGAATTGGCATTCCAGTGAGGAGGAAAATACACCTAGCTCGTCCCCCTCCCATCACTACTCACCGTGTACTACCTGTTGTAAAAACGTTCGACTCCTGTCGGTCACCCTGTATAAATGCTACATGTTTGCTGGATTAGCAGCTAAAGTTAACAAAGCTAGAACATTTAGTAACAATTAACTCAATTCTCCAGAATTATTGTATTATTATATTATTATTATTGTTTCCTGTCAGGTAGACAAGAAATATTTGGATGGTAGGCCTAGTTGCCTTGAGAAGAATTTTACAGTTCGTCAAGTAAAGCAAAAGCAAAAACCGTTTTAGAGGGCAATCTATGTACATTTATTCAGAAGTAACTCCAAGTGACTTTATTTACACTTACTAGCAAGCATTTTTAGAGTTGTATCTTATGAGCATTTCCACATAAGGGATTGATTGTGCATTCATGATCCAGACATGTGTACGTCCTTTTCATGATGCACCCATCCTCCAGAGTCTTTCCTGTGTTTTCTAGCTATTCTTGCAGCTTCTAAAAATACAATGAGAAAAGTCAGCTATTTCCTTAGATGCTAAGCTATTTATTTAGATACTTCTTAGATTCAGTCCAGAAGTATTATTCCAATTCCACTCAATACCGTAGCACCATCTTTTGTTGTACAATAGAACTTATAGTAAAATATAGAAGAAACAAAACAAAACTTCATGTGGAAGAAATTCTAATCTTCCCACAAAAATGTGGAAGAAGCCTCAGTTAAGAGCTGGGTCAAATGCCTCATGTAAAGAAGTCACAGGAATAGTCATAAGCCACCCAATCACACAAGTTCTTAATCCTACAAAACTTATCTTATTTGGAGGCATATAAACTACTGTCTCAGTGTTGCAGTTGTTTGCTGTCATGTCAAGCACCACAGGGATAACATACTGGAGCTGAAAGAATGTTGTGGCATAATTTCTGGCATGCCAACTGTAAATACATTTATATGGAAGAACGTTCTTCTTACGTAAGTACTACTTTCTTTCAGCAGATGAAACTCAAAAAAGTAAGGGCAAAGCCTGAAACTGGCATTCAAAATGGCAATGCATTTGAACACATTGTATTTCCAACATATTTAAAAATTATCTTCAAGGACACTATGAATAAATGGCATTAAAGCAAACATTACAATGCTACCTCAGTGCTTCAAAAATCAATATGAAACATATAAGAAAAATATACAGAACTGTGATATATGAATCACCCAAACTTTTGAATATATCAACATGTTTAACTTTAGAAGTTGAATTTCCAAAGCGATATGGGAGATACTAATAAAAATAATTCCAACTTAAGATAACTTTTTATTATGGCAGTGTAGGAAATGGTTAAACTGTTGCTTTTGCAGAAAATAGTAGGTAATTGTCTTTTGCAGCTGGCTATTCTCAAAGAAAACAATAAGGTGGGTGGGGGGAGAAAAAGATAATCAGATTGAAAGGAAGTTTGCTACTTCCTATCTCATCATCCCAGTAGTTTATGAGAGAGGGGGTCACAGGGCAAAACTGAGTAAGGTCAAGATGAACTAGTGAACTTATAGTGAGTAGTGCGCATGCTTAATAGGCTTATGAATAATAACTGACACACCTCTCATAGGTAATAGGCTTCTTAGCATAGACATGGGATGCATGTGTAGGTGGGGGAACATCTCAAGGAGTAGTATGATAGAGGCGGACGGAGAAGATTGTGACCTCCACGTAATCTACCCAGAAGGTGAAAGGGAGAAGGGCTATGTGGATGGGATAGGAAATATAAGGAATGCTTTTAGTGTTAAGGGTGTGCCTGTTCTGTGGGACACCTGCCATTGCAATCGCTATAATAAACTTACTGCTGCTTGAATTCGTGTCATGAATTTATTCTCTTGAGGAACAAAGTACAGGAGTGATTCTCACAGCAGTATCTACTCCTATTTTCTAGGATTAACGTAAGTAAAAACATTAGAAAAACAATAGATGGATAATGGCTTCCACAAAAACGTGGTTCTACCCTACTGGACCATTCAGGGCTTGCATTCACAGCATTTTTACACACAGTCCTTGTCCTGTATTTTCTAACAGTCCTGTGCAAAAGAAACCTTGACCACATGGAGGTTGATAAAAAGGTTCCATTCCCAATTCTCCCTACCAGACCTTCTGTAAGAAATACAATACAGAAGTAAAACTAAATTAACACTACATATTATGTTATTAACATTGCATATTATGTTAATATTCTGAAGTTCATTTTCAGCTGCCTATCTTACCTATATCTGAAGAGACTGTACATATAGCCAAACTAGTTTTGAATTTCATTAGACCATATTGTTTTTTCCTGCTATAAACATCTCAAAAAGAAGTTCAGTAGTAGAAACTTTGATCTATAGTAGTGCATTCTAACTGAAATGTGGAGAATTGGGGCCCAACACAGGAACTAAGCACAGAGAACAAAGGTAAATCAAAATCTGTTCTCTGTTTCAGAACTTTACCAGTCATGTATCTGACAAGTAAGAGATGAAAGTTTCAGGCTTAATGCCAAGACAAAATATGTGTTAAGACTAGTCTGACCTTCTAACAAGAACCCCAAAGATTCCACTTGCTTGTCTTAGATAATATTTTGTGCTGAATTGTATCCCTGGTCATTTTATGATGCAGTTGAAGGAGAATACTTGTTTTGTCTAATTGCCTTCACTGTAGAACTGTAAGATATATTCTGAAATACAATATGGCCTTGTTACCAAAATGTTTCCACTGATATCAGTTATTTATTTATTTATTATTACTCCAGCACCAGTTATTCCTTTGTTACATGTATATCATGGAATTTTCCCAAGGAGCTCAACGTAGGGCATAATATGCCCTACTTATTTTATCCTCAGAACAATCCTTGTAGATAAGGTAGGTAAATGCATAGTGATGAGCCCAAGATCACCAAACTGTACTGGGTGATTTGTAATTTTAAATTGGGTCTCTCTAGTTCTTTCTGTTTTTACCAACACAACAGAGGTAGGGAACCTTTTTGGGGAACATTTTGGAGACTGTATCTTTCAAAGGGTGGAACTAAGGGTACAGGGAGCAGGGCCAAGTGCAAGTTCTACTTCTTTGGACACCTCACAACTACTCACAGTATTATATAAATGGGTGGAGACTTAGGAAGTAAGGGGTGAAACTACCCTCTTCTGCAATGCTGCCACAACCACTTGGATAATTTGTGGCTTCTTCAATGGCAGCAGCATGATTGGACCCCTTCACTCAAGAATTGCAATGTTTTAGGAACTTCTTCAAGGTAGTATAACTTTGTTGAAGCACAGGGGCTAGAACTAGGCTTTAAACAGACTGATTAAAAACTGTGGAAAGCACTGGAGATGTGCTATTGGCATGTCACTGCTGGAGAGGTGCTGGAGAGCTTCAGGTGCTTGTTTCCTTGGCAACCCAGAGGCAAAGGCAAAGACATGTGATGCAATATGGTTTATATTGATTAATATGGTTGTGCTGTAAGTGGGTTATATGTAACTCAAGCAAAAGGGGATATGTGCAATTAAGCTGTGTAATTTGATTGTTTCTGTGTGCGTTTATATGGCAACTAGATAGGGATTTTAAGTTAAGTATACTAGGTTTTGTAAATGTAAATGAGTGGAATAGATATGTGCAATGGGAGAGTTAAAATAATATTTTCAAAATAGTTTAGTATTTCTTAATGATAACAAAAGCTTTTTGAAAAATATTCAAATGCAAAACCAGAAAAAAATAAAAGAGGTATTTGGAGGTGATATGAATAAACATATGTACCAAATCAAGCCCAAAATTCCTTTTATGAAAAGCTTTTTAAGAAATTGCAGCAATTTACCGTATAAACTATGTTAGGAAGAGATTTCAGTGGAATTCCAAAACCAGCTTTGAACGTATCATATGGGATAGTCAAAATTCATTACCATGAATCTTATTTTCCAGTCACTATCTTAAGTTAATTGATGCTCAGTGATTTTATACTCTAGACAAAGATTATTCAGTTCTTCACCAATCTTATTCAAGCCCTACTTGTATTGTTTCAGTTTCCCCTTATCTCCTTAAATTACATTGCAGAAATAGAAACAGAAACTTTACTTGACCATGCTCCATTATTATTTATCCTGTCAGCTTTCTTAGAACAAGATTAAAAACGGTAATTGGAAGCATATTTTTTGTATATTGGACAAATTAAATTAAATTTAAGGTTTTTTCTTTGACGCTGATCTTGTACAGGATACAAAGTGGGCAAACATTCAGCACACAGAAACAGTCCAGATTGCTAAACAGGAATTTCTTCTGCTTTGACAAAAGACATAAAGAATTATAAGAAACATCAAGCTGAGAAAGGTAAGTAGTTAGAGGATCAGCATCAGGAAAACTTAGATGTGAATTTGTGAGAAGATATTGATCATCATAGAAAAACAACAGAAATAAAAGATTTTGAAGCAAAGAGGACTCTGATATTTTAAAAAACTGTGAAAAGAGTAACAAGGTAGATAAGTCACTATCCTTTAAATTAAGAGAAATGATACTTCCAGAGGTATATACATAAAGCATTGATGAGGTGATTAATAGCTTGTCTCATTTAAAAAAAAAAAAACTTATATAACACTAACCATTCCCAAAGTGAAAAAAAAATACTTAATGAGCTCACCATCCAAAATTGTCTGAATATCAGGATCTTCTAAATTCATTTTTTCTGTGCAGGGACATTCAAGCTTGCATAAAGTTCTGAAATATGCAAAATCACTAGATGCCATGTTTTACTAGAATTCTATTTAAAAATTTACAGACATTCCAGAAATATATTTAACAGTATTACTTCATGAATGTGTTAAAACTAGTCTGTACTCAGGTTTTGAAAGAATGCTAGTACTGTGTGTGTGTGCATACTTATATTTAAATCCTAAATTTTCCTTCAAGGCACCCAAGGTGTCTTGCATAATCCTCATCCCCTTTCAGTGTTATCTTCACAACAACCCTGCATCTGAAGAGAAAGCATTTAACAGGTTGAATGGCAATTTTATTCAGAAGCATTTAACAAATGTTGTAAGAACAATTTTTTGCAAACTCCAGAGCTAAGTCAACTGAGGGACAACATTTAGAATTCTTAAATTTATATTGCAGTACAAGGCAAGGGGGGCCATTATCACATGTACTATTTGCAATATTAATAAGACCTCTAGCAACCCTATTTAAACTGAGGACATTCATGAAATTACAGTGAGTATAATCAGTCTGTATGCAGAAAGCAACGGTAGTGTAGTGATTACAGTGTTGGACAGGAATCCAAGAGGCTTTGATTCTAGTCCCCATTTGGCCACAAACTCACTTTGGTTGACTTTGGGGCATTCACTTATTCTACGCCTCAGGATTGTTGTGGGACTAAGAGCGAGGTAAGGGGAGGATTATGTAAACCACACTGAATTCCTTGAAGGAAAAATGTGGGATATAAATACGTAAGAATAAATGAAATAAAAATTATGTTGTGATAATAACTACCAAACCTAATATCTATCAAAGAGATATTTCAGAGCATTCCTTGGTGTAGTATGGTTTCTGGCTGTAAGATAAACTGATCAGGTTAGTGTATGATTGAGAAATATAACTTTCACATATTTGGATATATATGCATTAATCTCATTTATTTATTTATTTATTTATTTATTTAGGAAGCTTCTATGCTGCTCCATTCGCTGAAGCCTCAGGGTGGCTCACAACAATAAATAAATAATAACAATATAAAGACAATATAAAACAATATAATTTGAGACAACCTGGCCAAAGATGTAAAATAAATAACCTTAGCAATTAAAATGACATTTAAATAAAAAGGTCTTCCCCTGGCGCTGAAAAATAAATAACGATGGTGCCAGGCAGACCTCTCTGGGGAGCACATTCCATAGATTGGGCGCCACCACAGAGAAAGCTCTCCTCCGAGTACCCACCCTCCTAATTTCCTTCACGGAGGGTTCCCGGAGAAGGGCCTCTCCCACAGATCTCAAGGGGCGGGCAGGCATCTATGGACGTAAGCGCGCCTTCAGGTAACCAGGACCCAAGCCGTTAAGGGCTTTATAGGTCATCACCAACACCTTGAATTGGGCCCGGACTTCAATGGGGAGCCAGTGAAGCTGACGGAGGACTGGAGTCATGCAAACATAATGCCCAGTCCCTGTCAGCAGCCTGGCAGCTCTATTTTGAACCAATTGAAGTATCTGGACCGTCTTCAAGGGCAGCTCCACATAGAGCACGTTACAGAAGTCAAGTCGGGAAGTCACCGACGCGTGTGTCACTGTTTTAGTGACTTTTCCAGCTATTTATTTCTTAGTTTTGTCATCAACTGAGGAAGACATTTAAAAAAATTCTAGTGCTTGGGATAGTTAGCAATACTAAAGATAAATAGCACACCTAGATTTTGTTTCACTTTGAATATGCAACCATATCAGTATCAATGGCAATAGTACACATTTAGTCAGTTCATAATAATCTTTCTGTGGAAAGACAAAAAAATGAATCTCTTTCGCAACTTTGCTAAAATTGCTTAGTAAAGATGGTTTATATTTCCCAAACATTGTTATTTATTTATTTATAACTTTTGTATGCTGTCCCTTATGGCTTGGCATCTAGGGATGGCTCAAAATCCATAAAATTGAAATAAAATAAAATCACATGTATAAATAACATAGTTCAATAAAATTTACATAAAAAACAAAATCAAAGTGACTGTTTGATACAATTAAAATATCATTTTTTAAAATAGTGATTAAATAAAAAGGTTTTGATGTGGTGCTGAAAAGAATACAAACTCGGTGCCAGGTGCACCATTCCAGGGAGCACATTCCATAATCTGGGTGTCACCTCAGAGAAGGCCCGGCTCCAGGTAGTTGTTCTTTTTATTATGCATCTTCAAGTTTAAGATTCAAGTTTAAGATTCCTAGCTGAGTGATTAGATGATAAAGAGGAACTACTTTCTCCCATTCTGAAGCAATTATGTTCCAAGATTCTTCTGTAATACTTATATTGGGTATATCAGAGACATGTTAAGGCAATCAACATGAATTTCCTGAAACCCAGTTTACCTTTTCAAGTTTAGAAGTTCACAACAGAGTTTGTGGAATCTCTTGTAAAATCTCCCTGCTGCACTATATTTTATACAGCACAAAACTCCAACTAGTGATGGCTTATCAGAATAGTTTAAACATAAAATTACAACATTTTCAGATGTAATTAAGGATCGAAAATTAATAAACTTTGCTGATCTGGTAGGTAAAATCGAAACATGCTGCTTGCATAGGACACCAAAGAACTTAATTTTTTTTCCTAGTATGAGCAGTTCCTGATACTACTTTGAGAAAGCAATACAGATTTTCTTCATGTGTGGTAGACTTGTAGAATGTATACAAAGCAGAACGTTCTGGGGAAAGGTATTAGTTCATTTCAATTGTATAACCAGATATCCTATACATAATAACCCTATGTGCAAATGTGTCTTATTTGTAATTGTGGCTTTTTGTACTGTGTTATACTTTTTGTTGTTTGTTCATTTTTTATTATTACTACCTTACATTTCTATACCACCCATAGCCAAAGATCTTTGCGCAGTTCTCAACTTTTTAAGTCACCCATCCAGATTTCAACCAGACCTGACCCTACTTAGCTTCCAAGGCAGGATCAGACGCTCCAATACAATTACTTAAAATAAAAGAATTATATGTATGTTTATTCAAATAATTTCCAATGAACAGCACGATCGTCTCCCATTATATTGGATAAGTTTCAATTATTGGCCTGAGAACATGCTCAAGACACTTGGACAAGTGCATCCTATCACTTGTCTATTTGACCCTTGCCCAACTTGGCTGGTCATTCAAGCCAAGGAAGAAATTTGTTTCTGGATCCAAGAAATTGTGAACTCCTCCCTGAAAGGAGGACTGGTTCCACCCCTCATAAAGGAGGCAGTGTCAGACCCCTTTTGAAGAAGGCAAACCTGGATCCAGAAGATATTAAAACTTTGGACAGATGGCCAGTATTTCCTTTTCGGGCAAGGTGCTTGAATAGGTGGAGACTGGAGAACTCCATGTGCTCTTGGAAAAAACCAAAGATCCGGACCCATTTCAGTCTGGTTTTAGACCTGGTTTTGAAACAGAAACCACCTTGGTTGCTCTGTGGAAAGCAGGAAGAAAGACAGGGAGTGCATCCCTGTTTGTTCTTCTGGATCTTTCACCAGCATTAGATATCATCAACCAGTCAACCATGGTATCCTTTGGAATAAACTGGCTGGGTTGGGAGTCAGGGGAACTGCTTTGCAGTGGTTCCACTCTTACCTAGCTAACCAATTCTATATGATGTCCCTGGGAGAGCATAGCTCTGCACCATGGCAATTATGTCATGGAGTAGCACAGGGCTCCATTATATCCCCCATTCTCTTAACATCTACATGAAGCCACTGGGAGAGATCATCAGGAGGTTTGAGCTGAGTGTCATCAGTACGTTGACACTCAGCTGTATCTCTCTTTTTCATCTAACCCAGGATGAGGCTGTGATGGTTCTAAACTAGTGTTTCACAGGAATAATGGACTGGATGAGGGCCAACAACTTGAAGCTTAATCTAGACAAGATGGAGGTGCTGTTGATAGGTGGCTCCCATGTCTAGATGGAGGATATTTGCCCTGACCTAGATGGGGTTGCTTTCCCTCTTCAGGACAGGGTCTGGAGCCTGGAGGTACTTATGGATCCTGAGCTGTCCCTGGAGCACAAGGCTGGCTCTGTAGCCAGCTGTCTTTTACCAGATCTGATTAATTTGTCAACTGTGTCCCTATCTGGACTGGCAGAACCTAGCAACAGTAATCAGTGCCCTGGTAACCTTTCAGTTGGACACTTTACATGGGGCTGCCCTTGAAAATGGTCTGGAAGCTTCAACTGGTGCAAAATAGAATGGCCAGACTGTTAACAGGGACTGATAGCAGTAAACATAACACCAGTCCTCTTATCAGTTGCATTTGTGCCAATTTGCATCTAGGTCAGTTTCAAGGTGCTCATTTTAAGATATAAAGTCCTAAAAGGTTCAGGATCTGAATATCTAAAGGAACATTGTCATCCATAGAAACCTACCCAGGCCCTAAGTTCTTCATTGGAAGTCCTATGTCCACAGCTCCTTTAAAGGATGCTAGGAAGGCAGCTACCTGGTGAAGGGCTTTTTCAGTCGTGGTGCCCCATCTGTGGAATTGGCTCCCCAGAGATGTGCACTGAGCACCATCTTTGTATACATTTTGACACCAGGCAAAGACTTTTAAATTTTCTGGGTATTTTAACTGCTGAATAATAGTCCTAAATCTATTTTAATTTTAGGTTGGTATTTTAATTGATGAAATTTAAAATGTTGTTATTTATATATAAGATTTATTTTGATATTAATGGTTTATTTAACCATTATCCAACCTGGTTATTGTATGAAGTCAACATGGTTGGTTCTCCTGCTGTTAGAATGGATGTTTTTATTGGAATTGATGTTTTATTTGAATTGGTTAATATGTTGGATTTTTATATTTTGTTCATGGTTTTCAGTGTTGAAAACTATCCATGTGGCTATTCTGACAGTTTATAAAAATGTGAACGTATAAACAAACAGACAAACACTACATATATTTACTCAGGAGTCCCAGTTACTACTCAATGGATTTAAATACCTTTACATTGTAAAAGTCATCATATTTACATTCTAAAAGTATTAAAAATGCAGTATTCAAAGTTTAAATGCACTTAAATCCATTTTATTTCCAGCAGGAGATAAAAGGGGATTTCTCTACAGTGTACAAAAGAAATGTTGCTTCTCTTTGGCACTGAACAGGAAAATTGCACTCTTACCTGCAGAGGTAAAATGGAGGTTTCCTGCCATAACTGGAGGAGAAGGGACGGAAGATTGTCACAGGCCAGATGGGAATCTTTGTTCTGCAGGTTCCCTGTCTTTGTACTACACCAAATTGGTTCTACAACTTTAGAAGACTATGTGACAACTCTCTTGAGCTAAACTTAGCAACTGTAAGAAATGTTCCAGATTTCCCCTGTGCAATTTTTCATTCTTTTCATTCCTGAAAAGATCTGGTCAAACACATGAAGTTATAATCTACTTAAAGGAGGTACATGCATGTTTACCTCACTTTAAAAAACTGGTTATATAGCATGCGAAGAAAAGACAGAAAAGGTGCCACAGCCAATTTCTAGGAAGCCAGTAAATGAACCACCAAAGCAGCTTCTCTTCAACAGAATCTATAAGCATCTTGTTCTTCCTAAGGCAATATGTTTAGATTGGGCACAAATTGGGTACACTGAACTGTTAATGAGAAATCCATGTTGTGCTGACCAAAGCACTGACTCTTGAAACAGCAGCAGACTGAAACCCTTCATGTTTTGGAATAGAATTACTAATAGTTCCAAAAGCACATGCATATGCACAGGCATGCACTCATTTGTGTGCATGCATGCACACACAAGAGGAGCTATTACACCAATGTCAAAACAAGTTTCATTATTTCAACTAATAATACACACATCCCTCTTAATTTAATATACTAATCTTCATTTCATACCCGCTTTTACTATTTTTATTTTTCATTTTCTTAGCTTTTATTCACTCTTGGTCAGTTCTTTATTGTAACAAAGAAGGTTTGTGTGTGTGTGAACAAGCTGAGTATATGCTAGTACCACAATCCTGAATAAAACAATACGTCAGATTATTTAGATCAATTAAATCAATTAGATCAGCTATAATAGCTACCAATTGAAGTCCAGGCCTGATTAAAGGTGCTAATGATGACATATAAAGCCCTAAACACTTTAGGGTCTGATTAACTAAGGGGATGTCTCCTTCCATATGAGTCTTTTCTGGACCTTAAGATCATTAGCAGAGGTTCTCCTCTGAGAGCCCTCTTTGAAAAGGTGAAGAGGGTTAATATGAGGAGAATGGCCTTTTCTGCTATAATGCCCCAGTTATGGAACTTGCTCTCCAGAGAGGTATTTATTTATTTATTTTATTTATTAAAACATTTCTATGCCGCCCCTTGCCAAGGCCAAGGTAAACCTGGTCCCAATCCTTTGTTCATTCTGGCATCAGGAAAAAATCTTTTTATATACCTGGTTTTTTAATTGTCCAGTAATATTTTATTTTTTTATATCAAATACTGGCACTAAGGAGTTTTGAGCTGTGTTGCTGTTGTGTTGCTGTTTAAATTGTTTTTAAATTGTGTAAGCCATCACAATTTTTAATGAATGATGGTACAGGAAATAAACGTGCGCGATGGGGCGGGACTCGGAGGCGCCCTGCGGACACAAAGCGGGGGCTGGGCTGGCCAAGGACTGCTGAATCTTAGGGAAGGGGAAGGATTTTTTTTTCTTTCCTCCCCCCGCCCTTTTTTCTTTTTCTTTTTATCGTTCTTTTTCTCCTCCTTCGACCTACTTTTTAATTTTGCCCTGCTTTAATCAGTGCTTGGAGTCATTCCTGGCCATGTCGACGTTTATATATCCTGGGGAACCCACGGGGGCTGCTATTGGCGTGGTCACGGGCAATGGTCGTTACAACAATAGGGGCTTAACGTGTCCACGTAGAAGAAGGATGGACAGATGGCTGACACCTGTCCCTCCTTCTGGTCCTGCCCCCAACCAGAGGGCGCCAGGTAGCCTTGTCAACCACCCCTCGGGTCTGACAGTGCTGCTGCTCAATGCCAGGTCGGTCAATAATAAATCTTCCCTCATCCATGACTTGATTGTGGATGAGGGGGCCGACCTGGCTTGCATAACGGAGACCTGGGCGGGAGAGGGAGGGGATGTTGCCCTTTCCCAATTGGGCCCGCCCGGGTATCTGGTTCAACACTGTTCACGCCCAGAAGGGAGGGGAGGGGAGGGGGAGTCGCGTTGGTTTACCGAGCCTCCATCTCTCTCACGGGTCTTCCGGTCCCTTCGAGACCAGGGCTGGAGTGCCTCTACATGGTGTTGGGTGAACGAGACAGATTGGGGATTCTATTGGTGTACCGTGCACCCTTCTGCCCAGCAGTCTCCCTATCTGAGCTGACAGAGACCGTCTCGGACCTAGTGTTGAGGACCCCCAGGATGTTGGTCCTGGGGGACTTCAATCTCCATGCCGAGTCTGGACTGACCGGGGCGGCTCAGGACTTCATGGCCTTCATGGCCTCCATGGGGCTGTCTCAACACGTCCCCGGCCCGACCCATGAACGTGGACACACTCTGGACCTGGTATTCATGATGGGGCAGGAAGAGGATGACCTGAGGGTGAGGAACTTATGTTTGACTCCCCTGTCATGGTCAGATCACCTCCTGGTGAGGTTTGTGCTCGAGAGTGGCCTCTCCCTCTATAAGAGTGTGGACCCGATTGTATGGGCCCGCCCCTGAAGCCGGATGGATCTGGATGGATTCCTGAAGGCCCTGGGGGAGTTTCCGGCTGACAAGACTGGTGCTCCTGTCGAGGCTCTGGTCAAACTGTGGAACGGAGAGATGACCAGGGCTGTGGACACGATCGCTCCCAAGCATCCTCTCCCACCGGGCAGAGTCCGCTCTTCCCCTTGGTATACACCTGAATTGCGGGTGATGAAGCGGGTTGGGAGACAACTAGAGCGTAGGTGGAGGAAATCACGGGATGAATCTGATCGAACACACTTGAGAGCCCACTATCGGGCCTATGCTGTGGCGGTGAAGGCGGCGAAAAAGAAGTTTTTTTCCGCTTCCATTGCCTCCTCACAATGCCGTCCGGCGGAGCTTTTTCGAGTGGTACAAGGCCTGGTTCGCCCGGGTCCTAAGGAAAATCCGATGCCACTCTCAAAGGCCCGCTGTGATGACTTTGCCAGGCATTTCAGGGAGAAAATCACTCAGATTCGTCACGAGCTGGACTCCACTAATGAATCAGAGGTCTCTGGGGAGACGCCAATGCTACCATGTGGTCCAAAATTATTGGAGGAATTTCAATTATTGCGGCCCGATGATGTGGACAAGGTGCTTGGACGAGTACGTCCCACCACTTGCCTATTGGATCCTTGCCCGTCTTGGTTAATAAATAACTCCAAGCACGGGATTGGGACCTGGATCTTGGAAGTGGTTAACTCTTCTCTGAGGGAGGGTCGAGTGCCTGCCCCTTTAAAGGAGGCGGTAATACGACCGGTCCTGAAGAAAGCGTCACTGGATCCAGAGATGGCCACTAACTATAGACCTGTGGCCGACATCTCGTTTCTGGGCAAGGTGTTGGAGCGAGTGGTGGCGGGACAACTCCAAGCACTCTTGGATGAAACTGATTATCTGGATCCTTTTCAGTCCAGCTTCAGACCCGGGTACAGTACTGAATCTGCCTTGGTCGCCCTGTACGGTGACCTGTGCAGGGAGAAGGACAGGGGGAGTGCATCCCTGTTGGTTCTTCCGGACCTCTCGGCGGCTTTCGATACCATCGACCATGGTATCCTTCTGGATAGGCTAGCGGGATTGGGGGTTGGAGGCACTGCTTTGCAGTGGTTCCGCTCCTATCTCGACGGTCAATTCCAGAAGGTAGTGCTGGGGGATCATGTCTCTGCGTCATGACAGCTATGCCATGGAGTACCACAGGGCTCCATTCTATCCCCTCTGCTATTTAACATCTATATGAAACTGCTGGGAGAGGTCGTCAGGAGGTGTGGGCTGTGGAATCATCAATATGCTGATGATACCCAGCTCTACCTCTCGTTTTCCACTAATCCAGGTGAGGCAGTGGCTGTGCTGAACCGGTGCTTGGCCGAGGTAATGGAATGGATGAGGGCCAATAAACTGAAACTCAACCCAGACAAGACGGAGGTCCTGTTGGTTGGCGGATCGGGCTTCAGAGAGGGCGGATTTGACCTGGTCCTGAATGGTGCAACACTCCCTCTTAGGGATAAGGTCCGCAGCTTAGGAGTACTCCTCAACCCGGAGCTTTCTTTGGAAGCTCAGGTGACAGCGGTGGCGAGGAGCGCCTTCCTTCAGCTTCGGCTGATTAATCAGCTGCGCCCCTACCTGGAGTACGACTGCCTGGCAACGGTGACACACGCGCTGGTGACTTCCCGCCTAGACTTCTGTAACGCGCTTTACATGGGGCTTCCCCTGAAGACGGTCCGAACAGTTCAATTGGTGCAAAATAGAGCTGCCAGATTGCTGACGGGGACGGGGCGTTATGCTCACATGACTCCAGTCCTCCGTCAGCTTCACTGGCTTCCCATTGAAGCCCGGGCCCAATTCAAGGTGTTGATTATGACCTATAAAGCCCTAAACGGCTTGGGTCCTGGCTACCTGAACGAGCACTTACGTCCGTATATGCCCGACCACCCTTTGAGATCTGCGGGAGAGTCCCTTCTCCGGGAACCCTCCGTGAAAGAAATTAGGAGAGTAAGTACTCGGAGGAGGGCCTTCTCTGCGGTGGCGCCCAACCTATGGAATTCACTCCCCAAAGAGGTCCGCCTGGCACCGTCGTTACTGGTTTTTCGGCGCCAGGTAAAGACCTTTTTATTTAAACATCATTTTAATTGTTAAAACATATGATCTGGCCAGGGCAACTTCTTCTTCCTTCTCTTTTCTCCTCCTATATTATTTATTTACTTATTTTATACTGATAATTTTAATTTTACATTATTATGTTTGTAACTCAGTGTATTTTTTGTATTTTTGTATTTAATCGTAATTTATTATGTTCTATTGTATTTCAATGTATTTTAATGTGTTGTAAGCCACCCCGAGGCTTCGGCAAGGGGCAGCATAGAAATGTTATAATAATAATAATAATAATAATAATTATTATTATTATTATTATTATTATTATTATTATTATTATTATTTTACCATATTTCCAGCTAATTCTTTGATTCCAAGCTAATTCACATTCTAACCTGACTGTATGTTTCAAGTTGTAAAGGTGAGTTTTAAGGAAGCAGCATTCCATTTTTAATCAAATTATGCTCAAGGATGAGTCCTTTGAAACATGGAGTGACACTTACTAGAAAGAAGGAGATGATACTGTGAAGCACTGTCACAATCACAAATCCCCTATTATCTACAAGGTGAGAAAAGCTCCCTACAAGTAAGTCATATTTTATCTTTGAAATGGTCTTAAAATGTTATGGGGCTAAGTGAACACATCCTTTCAAAATCAACTTCAAAATCAACAAATAGCAGTTCTGACTGCTATTGTTTAGCTCCTGTAGAAGATCAGTATTAACTGGAGAAATGTGTTATGTGACAAGCAAAGTCAATATGAAATGTCAGTGCCCAATAAAATAAGTGTTTTCATTAACCTGGTTGGTTGGCTGCATAAACTTTAAACCCTACTTCATTGTGATGAACATCCAAAACATATTTTCAGCAGTTGTCCACTTGCTTCCTTTTTTAAACTGTAGAAAAGCCTTATGTACATAAGGTTCCTATGCCAATACAGAATTAATAGAAGCAAGAAAGCCAGCCCTATCAATATGTAGTGTGATCACTGAATGCCGGACGTAACCCCTGCTATTCCAACTGAGTCACTTTGTCATTTCCCTCTGCTGGAAAGTAAGGCTACGTGCTGTACACATTTACAGGCATCCGATGGCTAGCTGGCCCTCCCACTCCTAGTGCTCCCTATCCCCTTAAACTCACTGGATGCAACTTTGCCATTGTAAGATTGACCGGCTTGCCTAAAATCTAATTTGCCTATTAAATGCATAATTAGAAAATTGAAGGCAAAGTCTATCCTTCACCTATATACCTGTCACCAGAGCAAAATTAACATTGATTTAACTTGCAGCAGTAAAAATATCAGGACTTCAGAAGTAGCATATTTGAAGAAATATCTGAAGAAATGTTTGGCAAATGCTGCTGTTTAAATTATTATTTCAATTTCACACTTTGTTTAAATAAAGTGTAATTCATTTATTATAGGTAGTATGCCTTGTGATACTTTTGTTCATTGATCCTGGCACAAAAGATGATGATGTACAAAGTAGGAAACTTTTACTCCAGATTACTATAGCATTTGATTTATTTGTGTAATTGAAAAACAATATGGAATAATCTAAAGGCTGAAATATTTACAAGTGCTTACTTCAGAATTTTAAGAATGTATTTGTGAATTTCTCTATGAAGATTTCATAAAAGCAGATAGTCACAAAAACTTCATCAGGAAAGAAACTGTATTGCTAAAACCCTGGGATTCCCTTTGTGACCCACTGCTATTTAAACACAGCAGAGGGAAACTATAATGTGACAGATGAAAACTCATAGGTAAAAGGGGGGTTTAATGTAAGGTAAATTTAGCAATTGAAAATACTTATCAGTGTACCATTAGCTTATGATGAATCACCAGATAGTTTTCATTTATAAATGTGAGATCATTATAATTTTAATATACACCTAGCTTATATCCTAGATGGCGATCAACTTCCAAACCTAAAAAAAAAAGTTACCTTAAAAACGAGATGCATGAGTATCCTTCTATTAAACCTGACAGGAGTTCCTTAAGAATCTGTGCAAAGCCTCTAGAGATTTAAATCTTTACAAATGTGCACAAACCCCTCAAAGGTGGCCAGACGGCCAGTAGGTAATGTCTGTGTTGCAAGGATCCACTATCAGTATTTCAGCAAGAGAAAGGGGATACTAAGGTGGCAACAGTTGCAGATATTCCTAATGCCACTTTCCCACTATACTTTCAAATCCCAGCATCTCCACCAAGAAGAAAAAATAATGCTGATAGTGCCATTCCTGAGGCCAATGTACATGGAACTGGGGTTTTGGGAGGGGGGAGCCCTAAATGCTCTCCAGGGAGAAAATGTGACATTGCCAGCGCTCACCACCAATAGTGGCTGTGCATCATCCATCTCCTTCTGAGGTTATTGTGGTGTCTCTATGGAGAGGCAGAGGTTGTGTGAGACATTCAACATGTACAATTTGCTTGGTCACAGCCGGCATGAGAAAGATACTAAACCTAATCTGTTCCTCCTTGAAAAAACTGAATTAGCAAACTTGCTTTTAAGTATACAGTATTTATGCCTTCATGTAATAAAAGGCTATCACAAAGCACACATGAAAGTGAGCATTGTTAAAGATCCTTTGCTCAAGCATAACAAATATTCCAAAATAGCACAATCGGAATCATCAAATCAAACCAACAAACAATGTAATCAAAAATGGCTTTCTATTTCTTCCCTTTATTATACATTTATAAAATGTTGCATTTAATAAATATGTTTGCATATATCACACAACATGAGTCCTCACAGGACAGTTTAACATAAATATGTGCACTAATATGATTTTACACTTTGGAAACAGACTGGTGTGGTCTGGATAAAACCAGTGGCTACCCAGTTCAACTCGAACACCAAACCACAGTTGGGACCCAGAACTCCAGGCTGTACGGTTCTTATCAATGAGCATGGGAAATTTTAAAAAATGTCTTTACTTTTTTTCTCTTTGTATTACTTGGATAAAATATGTGATAGGCATTGTAGTCTTTGGGGGGGGGGTATGCCTGCCCTGCACACACACACACACACACACACACACACACCTTTTTATGCTATGTGCCTTTATATTTTTTGATTGATTTTCTTTCCCCACCCCCATGTTATTTGACCAATTTGGATGGGAAAAAAATCCTTGTAGCATCTCTAGGAAAGAAACATGAAAAGCTTCAGAAGGATAGGTACAGAGGCTAATGTTTATATCCCACAGGATACGAGACATTTTACAAATATATTGAAAGATAATGACATTAGAAATGCTTTTCACTGCAGGACAAATGTGAATGCAGGACTTACTTAATAAAAAAGAAAAAGAAGAGGCTTTTGATATCATGAAGAAACAGAACCTAAAGCTGCCTCCCAACCCAACATTGAACCTCTGGCTTTGTACTTCCTTGCTACACAACAACTTCACAACTGAGAAAAAGAAGCTAAGAGAATTTTCTGTAACTCACAATTCCTTGGCCAAAGCACAGTGATTGGAAACACCTGATGAAGTGTGCCATATGATTTGATTGTGAACATTTTAGCACTGCTATTCTACATTCTGCATTCTGAATTGTGCTTGTCTTTCTATGCTGAAAGAAGAAAAAAGGCTGTTAGCCTATTTATAAAGTTATGGGGCAAGGCATTCCAAACATACTATGGAAAATGAAGAAGAGACAAGAAGAGGAGATGTGCAGTTTGACATATTCCAAACTGAAAGTATTGTCTGAACATTCAGCATTTCTTCTGAACCTTAGTGAAATCTGCTTTCTGCTGAAAGTGTTCAGAAGTATGTAATTTCAGAAAGCAAAGCATGTTTTTCAAAAGCTATAACTGATTGTAACTTCTAATTCTGTATTTCAATAAAAAAGCAGTTATGTCTCTCTTGGAGCTGACTAACACTCAAGTTGAAGCCTATGTGCAGGAAGTCACAGTTGGAAAATGGTCTATTTTGGTATCACCCAGTAAATTGATGAGAAAAGAGCAGTATTCCAAATGTGTATATACTGTAAGTGTTAGCATGGGCTGCAGTGTTTGATGCATGAACAGCCACATGTGATGCCTTCTCTTGCCTCACATAAGTCTTGTATTCCCACAGACAGTCAATGCACATTGATGGTACAACAGTCTGGTACTACACTAGCTTTTACTAGGAAGGAGATTAAACACAGATGGTGGATAAATGAGTGATGCATTGAACATCACAGCATATAGATATTTGGTTTCTGGAAAACTCAAATAAATAATACCATTGGGAATGCTCAGAAGAGTTTAAAGGCTGGTTGGTTGGCTTTCCTATTTGGAGAGGAGGCAGATTTCCCCTGCAGAATATGCAGGTATTCTATGCAAGTAGTACAGCTAATGTCATAGCTCAGATGTTTTGCTTATGTTAACTATATCCATCTATACAAATTTCCATCTATACAAAGTTATACAAATTAAATTTCTTAGAGCCCTATTTAGAGCCCCAAGTTGTGTGCCCAATGCAGTTTTACATCTAGAATCAGGACACATTTCTGTAGAGGCACATGAATAGGTACTTACAATAGGTTTTTTTGGCTGAAGATATTGTTCCTTCCTATGGGATTTGTCCTACTAACATTAACTGATCTCTTTCAGACCAAATGAGAAAGGACATTGAAAGACAAATTACAAAATTTACATTTCTCACCTAATGTTCTTTTAGCTCTTGGGTACATAAAAGCCAAAGCTTCTATCCAAATCTGAGACATCAAGCTGCAAAATCAACTAGACCTTACTAAATTGACCCTTAATTGAACATGTTTTATTTTATTACTCCTTTTATTATAATCTTCAACTCATTTTATTACTTGATTATTACAGAAAATGTCTTGTAGACCTGTTTTATCTTATTTATCATATCTGTTATTGGATCAGAACCTTGGGTTACAGCAAAGGTATCTAGATTTTGTGCACTTCGTATGGTTTGTCAGAAGGCACTGATGCAAAAATATTCTAATATTTTAATGTGTGTTTATATGTTAATCTTTGCTTCTATAGTTACTTGGTGTTGATGCCTTGTGTACTGTATCATTGTCTTTTATATTGGGTTTTCTGCTGATGTAAGATAAAATAAAGGAAGAAATGGCTATGAAAAATACTTAGCAAAACACTGGCACCAGTACTTTCCTTCCCATATTGTAAGGAAAGCAAACTAAAACAAGCAAACTAAAACAAGCAAACTAATATTTTGGGATATATTAATTCATAAGACTTGATAGTGTGTACGCAGGCCTAATCTAGACACTGTGTAACTACAGAAATAATTCAGGATATTATCTGTGTATACAGGTCCACATTTACTGAAAGTGTCTTTTTGTCACATGCTGTAAGCAGAGGTATGTGGTAGGTAATGTTCATAAATCTTCCTTTACAGAAACCTTATCCAGGAACTTTATAACAACAGGACATTAAGAATGGACTTGAGGGCATTATCAGGCTCAGCACTGACCCCTCACATTTCTGGTTCCTGACTCCAAGCAGAGCAGAGCACATCAGAGGAAGCTGCCCCAGCTGGTCTAGGGACCCTGGGATATAAGCAGCCAAGCTCCAGGGAGTGAGCAACCAGAGTGAGTGAACAGGGAGAGCAAACAGGAATTTGGCGGAGAAGATCCCTAACATCCCCCACCCCTGCTTTGTTTCTCTCCTTTATTTCACTTTAATTCTCCCCCTCCATACGACGGCACAAACAATGCACCAAGGAAACTCCACGGTGGTGGCCTGCAACAACTGCAACTGCTGCACGCTAGTAACCCTATTACAGGAAAAGGTGAGAGCACTAGAGCAGTGAGTGTCCACCCTCTGGACAATAACAGAAAACGATGAGTTTCTAGACAGAACAGAGGAGCTGCAATGGGTAAGCGTAGTCCAGAAGGAAGAAGAGCAACAGTAAGCTGAGGCAGCAGAAGAGAACACTGAGGGAAGGAGAAATGAGGAAACTGTCTGGAACGGGATTACAGTTAGATGCAGAAGACCTAGAAAACACTCTGCACCTGTGGAAAACCATTTCAAGTGACTTGAGGAAGGGATCTTTGAGAAGCCCACTGTGAAAGAACTACATAGCACACTGGGTAACTCTGAAAAATAGACAAAGTGCCAATCAAACAAGGAAAAGGATAGGAAAGTCCGCAACAAAAGAAGAGTTCTAGTTGTGGGAGATTTCCTCTTGTGCGGGATGGAAAACTATGTATGTCATGATGACCCAGAGAATTGCCAAGTATGCTGTCTCCGTGGTGCCAAGGTTAAAGAAATAACCAGCAAGTTCACACAGCTCATATAACCCACTGACAAATACCCCTTCCTTTTCTTCCAAGTGGGAACTAACAACACCGTCATGAAAAGTTTCACTGAAATAACATCAGACTTTGAAGCTCTAGGGAGGAAAATAAAAAACACTGGAGTCCAGTTAGTGTTTTCCGTAATCCTACCAGTACGTGAAAGACAAAGAAAGAAAGAAAAGGGAAAGAAAAATCCTGCAAGTGAATGATTGGGTATGATGGTGGTGCTGTAAAGAGAGATTTAGATTCTGGGACCACAAGCTAAGCTTCCTGGAAGATGGACTATTGGCAAATGATGGGCTGCACTTCACAATGAACAGAAAGCAGATGTTTGGCCACTACATGAAAAACTTCATCAGGAGAGCTTAAACTAAAACCTATAGGAGAGGGAGATGGGCAGCATGGCATACCATCGCTGACATATATTTCAACAGAGAAAAAACCTCAAGCAGGGCCCAATACCAGTCTCCCAAAAAACTTAGAAGGAAAACCAGGGCACAGCAAGAATGAATTTCAATGTCTGTACACCAATGTCTAGAGTATGGGAACAAAAAACATGAACTTGAGCTCCTAGTACATGACCGTAATTATGATCTTATAGAAATAACTGAAACTCGGTGGGATGACTCACTTGGTGGGAACTCTACCATTGATGGAGACAACCTGTTCAATAGAAAAACAGAAAGGAGAAAAGGGAGGTGGAGTTGCACTATATGTAAGAGTCACATATATCTGCACAGAAATACAAGAAGAAGAACTTAGTATCCCCATTGAAAGCATCTGACTAAATTTAAAGGGAGCAAAAAATAAGAAAAACGTAGTTAATGGCATATATTACCATCCACCCAGTCAAAAAAGGGACAAGGATGCAACCTTCGAAAAGCAACGTCCCAGCATTTCTAAGAAGAATGACAGGGAACTTCAGTTTCCCTGATGTACGCTAGGAGACAAATTCTGCCAAGCATGGCCCTTCCAAGAGATTCCTGACGTGTTGCCGGCAACTTTCCCCAAAAGAAAGTAGAAAAAGGTAGGAGAGGATCAGCTATCCTTGATTTAATGCTAACTAACAGGGATTGCCTGGTGGACAAAATAACAGTCATAGGAACTCTGGAGGAAAGGCACCATGCAATAGTTGGAATCTCAATTATAAAGGAGACAAAGGATAAGTGGAGCTAAGCAAGTATCCTGGACTTCAAGAAAGCCAATTTTAATGAATTCAGAAAAATGATAAGCAAAGTGCCATGGTAACACACCATTAAGGGGAAAGACTTCCAAAGAGGGGTGGGAAATCTTGAAAAAGAAGATTTTCTAAGCACAATTATGAAAAATACCATCAAGAAAAAAAGTGTAGAAGACAGCAGAGGTAGCCCACGTGGCTCCACAAGAAGATAAGTGACAGCCTGAAAGAAAAAAAAGAACATTTATTTGTTTGTTTGTTTGTTTGTTTGTTTAGGGGACTTCTATGCCGCCCCATTCGCCGAAGCCTCGGGGAGGCTCACAAACCATAAATAAACAGAATTCAATAAAACAATATAAATTAACAATATAAATTAAGTCGCCCTGGCCAAAGAATAAAATGAATAAATAATATTAATAATTAAAATAACATTTAAATAAAAAGGTCTTTGCCTGGTGCCGAAAAACAAATAACGACAGCACCAGGCAGACCTCTCTAGGGAGCGCATTCCATAGATTGGGTGCCACCACAGAGAAAGCCCTCCTCCGAGTACCTATCCTCCTAATTTCCTTCACGGAAGGTTCCCGGAGAAGGGCCTCTCCCGCTGATCTCAAGGGGTGGGCGGGCATATATGGATGTAAGTGCTCCTTCAGGTAACCAGGACCCAAGCCGTTAAGGGCTTTATAGGTCATCACCAACACCTTGAATTGGGCCCGGACTTCAATGGGAAGCCAGTGAAGCTGACGGAGGACTGGAGTCATGTGAACATAATGCCCAGTCCCCGTCAGCAGCCTGGCAGTTCTATTTTGAACGAATTGAAGTATCCGGACCGTCTTCAAGGGCAGTCCCACACAGAGCGCGTTACAGAAGTCAAGTCGGGAACTCACCAACACATGTGTCACTGTCGCCAGGCAGTCATTCTCCTGGTAGGGGCGCAGCTGATGGATCAGCCGAAGCTGAAAGAAAGTGCTCCTTGCCTTCGCTGTCACCTGAGCTTCCAGTGAAAGCGCTGGGTCAAGGAGCACTCCCAAGCTGCGGACCTTGTCCCTAAGAGGGAGTGCAACCCCATTCAGGACTAGGTTCAATTCATCCTCCCTTAAGCCCGATCCGCCAGCCAACAGGACCTCCGTCTTGTCTGGATTGAGCTTCAGTTTATTGGCCCTCATCCAGCCCATTACCTCGGCCAGGCACCGGTTCAGCACAGCCACTGCCTCACCTGGATTGGTGGAGAACGAGAGGTATTGCTGGGTATCATCAGCATACTGATGATTTCACAGCCCACACCTCCTGATGACCTCTCCCAGCGGTTTCATGTAGACGTTAAACAGCAAAGGGTACAAAATGGATCCCTGCGTAACTCCATGGCATAGCTGCCATGGTGCAGAGCCGTAGTCCCCCAGCACCACCTTCTAGAATCGGCCATTGAGATAGGAGTGGAACCATTGCAAAGCATTGCCTCCGACCCCCAATCCCGCTAGCCTATCCAGAAGGATACCATGGTCGATGGTATCGAAAGCCGCTGAGAGGTCTAGAAGAACCAACAGGGATGCACTTCCCCTGTCCTTCTCCCTGTACAGGTCATTGTACAGGGTGACCAAGGCAGATTCAGTACCGTACCCGGGTCTGAAGCTGGTCCATATAATCAGTTTCATCCAAGAGTGCTTGGAGTTGTCCCGCCACCACCCGCTCCAACACCTTGCCCAGAAACATCC